>NC_037540.1:4165085-4191721 GCF_001531365.2 Cynara cardunculus var. scolymus
TTATAATACGATTTTATGTGTTTTTAATAAAACAATAATGATTTTATTTTTGAATAAAATATAAATTTGAAGATATCATAAAATTTTGAAAAAAAAAATATCAATGTTAATATCAAATCAACTATTTAAAAGTTCTTATTTTTATGTAATTTCTTTAATTTATTTTTTTAAGTATAATTTAATTTAAGTTTAGTAACAAAATAATTTATTTTTTTGTTTAATAATATAATATTTTATAAAGATGATAATTAAATATTCTGTTAGAACTCAATATTATCCTAATTATATTTTAGATTTTTTATATTTCAAATGAGATGTTAATCCCATATTTGATTATGGTTATCTGCAGTTGGTTACACGAATTCAGATATGGAGTTTTAATAAGTTGTACTTACGCACAATCTACTTGCAATCTTGAATTTAAGTAATATGCATTAATAAACAGTACTTTATGCTTAAAAAAATAATTTTTAAGAGTTTTTATAATACAGTATAGATTATGTGTTTTGAATAAAGCAATAATGATTTTATTTTTGAATAAAATATAAATTTGAAAATATCATAAAAATTTGAAAAAAAAATATCAATGTTAATATCAAATCAACTATTTAAAAGTTTACATTTTTTTTGTAATTTCTTTAATTTTTTATTATAATTTAATTTAAGTTTAATAATGAAATAATTTATTTTTGGTTTAATAATATAACATTTTATAAAGATAATAATTAAGTATTTTATTATAACTCAATGATTATCCTAATTATATTTTAATTTTTTTATATTTAAAATGAGATGTTTATTCTGTATTTGATTATGTTTATCTGAAGTTAGTTACACGAATTCAGATATGGAGCTTTAATAAGTTGTACTTACGCATAATCTACTTGTAAACTTGAGTTTTAAGTAATATGCATTAATAAATAGTATTTTACGCATAAAAATAGTTTTTAAGAGTTTTTATCAAATGATTTATAATATAGTATAGACTAATAATTAATAATAATTATAACTAGTCAATGACTAAGATTAATGAATAATTTACAATTAAAATTAGTTGATATTTTAAAATTAATATTAATTACTAAATTGAAGTTAATATTAATTAGTAGACCGAAACTAATAGTAACTAATTATTGATAACTAATAATGAATAATAATTAATATTAATCAGAGTTATAATTGAAAAAGTGTCAAAACACCCCTAAAGCGTTACTCTAACTAGCGTTTCAATAAGCTATTTTATGTTCATCCAAACATATATTCAAAAAATAAGTTAGTTTATGTTTGTCAATCAATATCTAACTAACTATTTCAATTCACTTAAGAGTTGTTTGGTTCATTGAATTGAAAGGATTTCAATGGAATTGGAATAGTCAATTCTTTTGATCAAATTCCAATTTTTTTTGTTTGGTTCACATATTGATAATATAGAAATCCTTTCAATTCCACTGAATTCCTTAGACTAAAGATTTCACCGTTCCATGGAATATTCCAAAATTTTCAATTTCTTTAACAATTCCATCTAACCAAGTGCGTGGTCGAATTTCCTCAAATTTCATTTCAATTTCTTCAAAATCAAATTCTTTTGTTGGATTCATATATACATAATTTCATTCTGCAAACCAAACGTCCCTTAGATTTCACTGATTAAATGAGGTTTTAGTGTTTTTAATAGCATATACAATATTGTAAGTTTAACAATTATTAAAATTGTTTTACAAACTCAAAAACTTTCATTGTACTATCGAAAAAAAACTTATGCAACGTTTAGCATCATGAAATTGAAATCTATCAAATCAATTGGAATTTGACGGAATTGAAATAAAATTCAATGAATTTTGACCATGTGTTTGATTGGTAAGAATTGAAATTTACATATTTGGTTGGTAGAATGTAAGTTCGGAACTGGAATGAAATAATAATAAATAAATATGGCATTTTCATTTTTTCTGCTTAAACTAGAAATGCTACATAATGATAATATTAATTGAATTTTAGCGATAACGGTGATGGCGACCATGGGTCGTGGTGGTGGCGATGGTCATGTATATAATGGTAGGCTAGTGTTCTTTAAGGATAGTTTTCAAAAAATGGGTAGGTATAAAATTAATTCCATCATAGAAATAATTGAAATTCGGAAACAGTAGAATCTATGGAATTCAATTTCATTTCATGTGCAAATCAGAAAGTTTAAAAACCCCTTCAAATTCCATAAAAAGCATTCAAATCAATACCTCCTTAATTGTTTGAACAAATGAATCATCTCGTTTTAACGCAATACCTCTAGTAATTCACAATATAATACAAAAAATACGATATTTGAACTAAAAAACTCATAAGTTGACTTAAAAAAGTTTCAACTCTTTGAAGAGACTATTAAACCGTTCTTTTTCTTCCATTTAAAATCTAAAGAACGTAAGATTCTTAGGTTTGGAAGTTTACACTAATGAAAGAACAAGCAACATGTTGGGGAAGTCCCTCTCGATGGGAGTTGTTAGAAGTCTACGACTGATAATTACATATCACCAGAAAAATAGGACGTATCGTACAAGCTATACAACATCCATATAAACTTTCATCCAAAAATCAAATGTTTATTTCATTTCTTATAAAATTATATTTATTTATCCCCTTAATGTTTGGCAGTTGCTAAATGGTTCGGTGCAGAATGATTAAGAGACTTTCATGATATAGTGAAAAATGAAATATAATTGTTTGGTAATTGTTTACAATGAAATTAGGACGCTGAATGGTTAAGGGAGGCCCGCGATACAAAATCATTCAGAGAGTTTTAAAACCATTAAGAGACAGATTTTTTTTGCCAAACAAGATTACCTCTTAACAATTCAGAGATTGCATCTTAATGGAACTATTAAGAGGTAAACAAATAACCTCTTAGTCTTAATCAAGTATGAGAACAAATTGGTAGGCATAACAAGGACTATGGTTCTTCCATCGAAACTTACTATTCTCGTCCTTTTCTAGTTTTTCCAACCGATGCGGGTGTGAAAGTTCGTTACAAGCTTCACCAAGTACATCCATGTATGTAGGGATGTAAACGAACAAGAACAGAGGCTTATTCCTGTTGTTCATTTGTTCGGTCGGTAAACGAACAACACTTTTTGTGTTCATGTTCGTTCATAAGAAAATATGTTTGTCCGTGTTCGTTGTCGTTTATATTCGTTCGTTAAGATTCTAAACAAATTGTAAGCGAATGAAAAAAAAATAAACAAAAAAACAACCAATCATTACTCATCATTTTGTTCCTAAAAAATAACATAACAAAATGAAAAGGAGAATTCTAAAAATTTAGTTTAATTGATGATTTTAGATATTAATGTGATAAATATGTATATATATATATATATACACGTAAATGAACATAAACAAACGTAAAGAACACTATCGAACATAAATGAACGAACAAGATCATCGTTCATATTGTCCATTTAATTAAACGAATAAGAAAAAGGCGTTTGTGATCATAAATAAACAAACTTTCGGTTAAGCGTTCAGTTTATTTATGGTCTTACATATATTCCCAAAATCATCACAAAAGCTCATATTTTAGAAATTGGTCAACTTTGATTACATCTTTATTTTTGGCAATTCAATTGGGTAAAAATAGAAAAGGTTATCTAAAAATTGGGTGCTCTAGCGATCTTACATGCACCTCGACTAATCCCAAAGCCCTGTAGGTTAGCAAAAAAAAAAAAAATCCCTAATGATCTTGCATGACTTGAACCAATGAGTTATGAGCATTTGTATCTATATGCATCAAGATCCCGATTCACGAATCTCCTCAACAACAACCCGTTATTCGGGAGAGCCTTTACCTGAATTCATACATGTTCTCGCAGGTCTTACTATGGTTTATGTGGAAAGATTGTATGTTTCCTCCAACACTTTTTATCAAAAAAATTGTATGTTTTACAGTAATAACTAGTCGACAAGATTTCCATTTTTGCCCCTCTATTCTTTGACCCATTCTCATCTCCAAATTCCAAGGGCCTACCAGCCTGTTTACTAGTGTAGTGCCTAACTGATCCTCAAAATGCAAGTCTAACCACAATATTGGTCCCTAAACTGACTGAGTCCCCATTTATGATACCACTTCTCTTTGGTACTTGGCTCTTAAGACTTGTAATCATATGATGGATGTTTGTATGACCCCACAATATGTATTATTGTATTCCCAAGTGATGGATATAAAGTTGGAATAGCCATCATCAACTATAACAACACTTTCATGGAGACCCACAAAGCCTCCTTAACCAATCATACCAATAGCTGTAATCTCAATTATAATATCACAATTTGACTTTAAAAAACCGAGTTCTTCTAATCATGACAAAACCCATGGTCCACTTCCACTTTATTACCACTCTCAGTTTACCCCAGTAAAGGCGATTGCTAATAACGGAAGCCGCAGTTGTGCTGAAACACTTACGGGCTAACTTTATTTTTGTGAAATAAAGGGCGGGCGGGGGCAATTCGATGTTTATATATTTACGTGATGACGGTGGGGGCAGTACGGCCAGTGAATTCTTGCATCTTTGAGAGTTTTAGAGCAACCTCGACCTGTGACCAAACAAGTGAAGATGCCCAGTTTAACGAAAAGACGTAAAGTCTGTGTATGTTTCTTTGTTTATGAAAGTTAGATGATGAGATACCAGAGGAGCAAGTGCTTCCTGAGAATCTCTTCCGGTCTTGGATGGATCTTTCTCGTATTGTTCGATGTAAAGACGAATTGTTGCACCTTCTGACCCAGTTCCTGATAAACGGAAGACCTACAAACGCATATAGAACAATTCCCCATTTTTCAGTTCCCTACTTTCTAACATCTTTTTAACTTTATGTATGTATAAAAGAAACAACAAAATTCTAAAAATAATGACTATTCCTTTGTCAATTTCTTTATTCAACACCAATATGAGATTAAACAACCGTACAACACTCACCAAACGTGACCCATCTTCAAACAAATATCGGATTCCCTGATGTTTTGAGATTGAGCCATCCACAGGATCTTTGTATTCAAATTCATCAGCATTGGCAACGTTCGACACATCTGATCGTACCCCTTTTATGATCCTGCATAATTGAAAAAGCACAAGGTGACTAACTCGATTCAAGCAATCTGAAGGATACGATGCAAGAAAGATGCAAAAATAATTTTAATGAGCTTTAAACTTTTCATCTTATGTGACCAAAGATGTTTATGATATGATCACGCTTAAGACATTTTCACCAGCAACTTGACATTTAGCATACTTCTTCACAACCTACTGTAGCATTCACGACACCGGAGCATCATCAATTAAAACACTATCTTAGTGTCTACCGTTAATGATATCATGAATAAGCGAAAATAGAGACTGGATGGCACCCGTTGGTGTATTCTTAATGTAATGGTGAAATCACCAGCAAGGGGAAAAACTCGAATTTGCTAGAACCCACCGGAAGCAACAGAAGATAATGCAATATCCCTCCTTTTAGCATCTTATAGAAAGGAAACACATCTAGAAGAAATCAGGAGAAACTTACTTGTTAACTTCCCCAAGAGAGGATTGCATCTTGACCAAGTAAGCCATTAGTTCCTTTGCAGCACCTGCATCAACATTCTTCAAAAAAGAGATAGTTCTGATCAATATATTATGACAGTTATAAATTCCAACAGTCGCATTATTAGCAATTGAATGTCTTAAGGACCTCATAATCATAGCGAGTGTAATAGTGACGTCCGAAGGTGGCCCAATGCTGCTTAACAATGTCTTCAACAGTCACAAGTTCCCCACCATTGAGGTTGTCCTTGTTTTTATAAGCAAGAATGGATAACCAAGCCAGTACAGCCCAGATGCCATCCTTCTCACGAATATGGTCCGAACCTGTACGAAAGTAATTAGCAAAAGTAAAAGGAAATTCTTTAACGCTTCAATTTAATTTTTTTCCTCTCATAGTTTAATTGATAAAGCTTCTAATTTTCTAGAGAAAGCAACAAAAGCATGCACTCAAAGCACCTAGTAAAGGTATTTAAAAGAGCTACTATAAGGCCTATTCTTTTACCTGATTAATAAAAGATTATATGCAATGTAAGGTAGGCAGACACTCATACACATTAGATCCATTAAGGTCTCGCTAGAATCTAACAATCTTTCTCCATGTCCACCTTTAAGCACATACACTGCTCTGGTGCTCCCATCCAACAATAAGGCATAAACTAAATAAACCACCAAAAACCTTCAGGGTTTCAAGTTTAAGCAACAGGAGCTGAAGCTAGCAACCGATGAAGACATATGGCACTTCTATAATAAAATTTTAGCAAAATTAGTGTTTTAGACTTTTAGTTGGTTATATTATTCCATAAAGAGGAAGTTCCCTCCATATTTGTTGAAGCTTTTTTCTTCCAAATTTGTTGTTCTTTTGTTCTTTTTAATCATTAATAGAGATAACTGAACATACAGAATCCAAGTGAAATAGAACACACAAGAGAATACAATACTGCTGTTTTAAATCTGTAGACAATAAGAACAAAAATTTCATCTTTCTTTCTCTTTTCCTCTGTACAAAGAATGCTTACCAGTTCCAAAACTCTCTTCACCGCAGATTGAGCATAGCCCAGCATCCATCAAGTTACCAAAGAATTTCCAGCCAGTCGGTACCTGTCATACTAGGAATAAGTAATTTTTTCCTCAAGAAACTGGACTCTAGAGTTGACACAAAGGTACCTCAAAAAACTTCAAGTTCAGATGATTAGCTACAACATCAAGAGCAGCTGAAGTGGGCATGCTCCTGCAGAGAAAGAAGTGATAAACATTGAATTAGATTACTAATTGGACTGAGATACATATTCTATCAAAAGCATGTGGGTAAGTAAATAACACAAGGTTCATATATTAACAAGTATATGCAAAAATGCTACATAACGAGCAAGACAATGGTGCGCAGAAAAAGGATTTATATTGGTTTAAGAAAGAAAATCAAGCATGGACAAATATAGTACACAGAACCTATAGATATACACTGAACGAAGAAACTAGCCTATATGTATGAAAGTAACCTGGCAACACCCTTTAAATCAGATGAAAAATAGGGTATGGCTTGGACTGCATTGGCAGCAATGATAGCGACAGAATCCGAAGGAGTAACAAAAAACCTGGATTCAGAAAAAAAGTTAACAGTCTAAGGCTCTCCCAGGAGGTAGTTATTTATATCTACAATAACACATCAAGTATGTTTATACCTTTTACCAAGGATCATGTTCCTATCAGCATCACCATCTGCTGCAGCACCAAATTCAGGAGGGTCACTATTAGGATTCTTACCTAGACCCATTCGTGATACCAACTCTTTGGCATACGTTAAGTTGGGATCTGGATGCCCTCCACCAAAGTCCTCCTGTTCACACAATGAGTCAGTAAAAAGAGAGTAGAAACATAAATTGTAAACAGAACAGATACACGGAGAGATAAGTTATCTCCAGATATCAACTTAGCTTAAAAGGTAGAGAATAGATGACATGCATTAGATACATAAATAATAACCTTGGGAATGCAGTTCAACAATGAGCTCTCTTTTGCACCAAGCTCTTCAACAAATATACGTTTAGCATAAGCTCCGGCAACTCCACTAAGTGCATCATAACTAAGAAATCACAACAGAAGCAACATCCAACAGATACTTGAGAACAACAGATGACTACATTAAACCAAAATAACAGTGAAGAAAAGAAGAAAAGGCAATAAAATAATTCTGTGATGAATGCAAAACTACGCACCAGAATGTGAATTGTGGGGATGTAAGTAATTTCTGGATCAATTGAAAGTCAAAAATTGACCTGAAACAATAACAAAGAAGTTTGATCAACAGCCTGTAGCAAAAATGAACTGTGAAGGACATAACTACTTTCTTAAGCTTATACATCGATATGAAACTGCAGTGTTCAAATAATCATCTAGTGGCATGGCATAGCACCACAAAAAAAGCAATACTAATCACAAACGACGAAATTAGTTAAGCTCCGAGAGTCATGATTATCAATGGTCTTCAACTTCATGACCATGCTGATAAAAATTAAATACATGGACGACAACGAGTACTTTACATTTTATAAGTTGACTATTCCTTCATTTAGAAAACCTGTATGGAAAGTAGGTAATTATCAAGAGTAATGGCATACTTCATCAATTTCACATAGTCGCTCGCTGCATCAAAAACCTCTACATCAAACTGGCCCTCGGGACCTGAAAAGTTTGAAATGCCAATTGCAGAGATGTCCACCTGAAAAACACATATCGAGCATGTAATAAGGAAAATGCATATCAAACAATTTTTATAGAACTGTATTAGAGTCTGCATACTTCAGGTAAGTCTTCTGCAATAAGGTACTCCTTTATTGTTTTTGTGTTCTCGTAGATCTTGTCTGTAATTCCTTCAGGTGCAGGCCCGCCATTTTCCATGTTGTATTTAATTCCAAAATCCTGTAGCAGTGACCAGAAAAGATATGAGTTAGACTATTCTTTATTGTACTTTTTTCTATAAATAGTCACAACATACCTCATTAGGACCACCTGGATTGTGACTGGCCGTCAATATAAATGCGCCATTTGCCTTGGATCCCTGTCGTATCAAAAGCACAAGGGTTACTAACCAAGAATTAGCAAATACATTGCTAAAATCACAACAGATGGGTACAGCTTTTACATACATCGGCACCAACTCTTTCACGTACAACTGCTGAGACAGCAGGTGTCGAGAGAAGTCCATTTTGACCAACCCAAACACGTCTTACTCCATTAGCAGCTGACATTTTGATTATAATCTGCAGTTTTCTTAATATACATGTTATTTAATAGTGTGTGATCTTGTCAAGATGAATGATAGGATGATGTAATGACATAACCAGTACATTTGGGGTCAGACTACGTGACTTCATTAAGAACCAAGTTAGGAACATGGCATTTGACCTCAGGGAGAACTAAAGAAAAAACCAGTTACATCAGAAGGTTTTACAATAAGGCCATGTATGCTTTATGAGCTTCTTTTTGCATCACGACCGTTAAGAGGTGTAGACTATTAAGTGTGTTTGCTTGGCACATTTATTAAGCACATAATACCAATTAACATATAGGAATTATGCGATCCTCTTATTACAGTTTTCTAAACAAAAGAATTCTAACTATTTTCAGATCTCGTGCAAGCCCAACTCTCAACCATACCTGAATTGTTTGTTTTTTCTGATGAATAATATATATTGGTGGAGAACACATGTTTTTAGATGCTTCATCCAGTTAACTGGGATTCATTGTAGATATACTTACTTGTCTGGATGAAACTAATGGATAAAAGCTTCCTCGTTGTCGATAAACTAATGTGCACAACTGATGTAGTGGCCTGCCATTTCATTATTGTACATATATTTTCTTCTCAGTGTAACTCCTCATTTTTACCAATAATCCACCTAGATTTTCTAGTTTTCAAACTTGTTTAAGAAGCAAGTACTTCCTAGGTATTACAAAAAGATAATCTCCAAAACTAAGTCTATATAGTTGCATCTTAAAGTGTTGTTTCAAAAGGGTAATAGAAGCACCTGGATCGCATCCTTTGAGTAGTACCGGCCATCACCAGAAACAACGAGTGTAGAACCTGTACATGAGAAAAAAATGCAGTCATCAAAGTTGGCATAGTTGATAGTACAATTGATTATGTATTTAGATATCTAAGAAACAGGAACCACTTGGAATCTCAGAAGAGCAAGTATATTACATAAGAATGTTCTAACTAGAAATCCCTATCTTCCTCTTATTTTAGTCATTTTCTCCCATGCTTCCTTTCATGAATGGGGCAACCAGGTTAGTAGTTAGGAGCGATCTTTACATGAGAAAGCCAAGACACATTCCAAAGGTGTCTTCCCATGAAACAAAATTTGCCAGACCCATGTGGATGGTGGAAAAGAGATTATATCCATAACACGACAAATATACATTCTATATCTACAAACATTTTTACTGCAATTCATGTATCAAGAGAATCATTAAGCTGAAAGCAATCATATATACTTAGAAGCTATAAAGGTTAAAAGCCAACGATACTGAGAAAAGGAAAAAGAGTTGTTAAATCAAATAAAGATAATGTCATGAATATATAAGAAGGTGGCTTGGTCCCTACCTTTAACTTTCTCTGCAGAAAGAGCATTGAAGGTTGATTGAACAAAATTATGCAAGTAATGTGGCTGTGTGAACACTTTTACCTGGAAAAGTTCACATCAAATCACATTAATTAGCTGGTGTAAAGATGATATATTGACAAATGAAAAAGTTCCATGAAAGGAGCATTTATATCCTCATGTTAGAGATGAGAAATAAGTCAAATAACAAAGAAGCATGTCAGAAAAACAATAAAATAGAAGATTTCTGGACAAGAGAAATGAATTTTATAATAACTAACAAGATTATCAAACCTTCTCTATTATTGCCATCCTTATATGTTTCGCTCATATGGTAGCACCATTGCTTAACATCAAAACTGTCAATTGATGCAATCAAACATACCAAGTCCATACTGGAAAATATCAACCCCTTTTATGTCCCCTGTCTCTTAAATGGTAAAGTGTTACGTTTGCAACTTCTTCTACCAGAATGTTTTTGTTAGTTCTGCTTAATTGCCAACTATACGATAATGACAGTTTAATATATGACTAAAACCATTCATTTAGTCAATATGATGAGAACGTATATAAACACTTTCATTTAACTGAAAACCAACTCCACTAAATAGAATTGATCACTTCTAGTATGTCAAGTCATGTCAAGCTACCATGAGCATATATCATTATATTGCATTGATCATGCAACACTGGAAGATAACATGCTACCTACACATATATTCAAAAGGATACATGTCATTCCTGTACCTACATCCAAATGCCGTTGAGCTCATTCCGTTATCATCCCAAGTACTTAAGGTTGAGCATTTTTACTAGTTAGAAGGGAAATCAATCATTGTGATTACATAATACATGTAGCTTTATCAGCAGGGCTACCCAAGCTGGTGAGTTCTTGTCACTTAACATCATTTATGGCCTCTATCTTTTAAACAAAGGTCGTCCCAAGCACATCATAATGTAGTATTTGAGAAGTGTCTACCATCTAGTTTACTGTATGTGTATTCTTTTTCCCTTCTGCTAATCTTTAAATGGTGGGCAGATCATGTTAAACTTGCACATATTCAACTCAGCCTTCTCAAGGATCACTTGAAGAGAACTACCTGAAACATGTTCCACCAGTATGCATGCAAATGGTCCTTCTCAAAATAATAACATGTATAGACTGAACATTTTACCTAGAATGGATAACATCATCCCATGGTTCCCTAAAGGCTCTCAGGCATCTTCTACATCCAGGGAATAGAAGGCCTTTGGATCATGTAAGTTGTAACTTATTATCTTGTTCAATAATAACTAACCCCTCCAAGCTCAAATATCTTGAGCTGACCAAAAAACTGTAGCAACCGCTTTGTGGGAATCTAATAAGTATATAAAGAAGGCCTTTGGATCAAATAATCCATTTTGTTTCTAATAATGATCTTGCAAATAGGAGATTGACAGGCAGACATCAAATGATTCATTGTTTACTCCCTTGACCAGTTTGTGTTTTTAAACCACGTGGTGATTCTTCATCTTCTGTTCGCACACCACTTGGAGTGTTTACTAAGCCAAACTGAACGAGCCCAGTACATCCCATCCAGAGGTGTGGTCTGGGGCGTAAAGGTATTCGCTTCAGCCTGGAAACTGCCGAGCGCTGACTACAGTAATAGAGATGGGAGAGAGATGTACACAAGCCTATTTCCGTGAAGACCCCTTTGCACGGACTGCTGAAATGAAGTTGTTTAAACACTACCGCCTAGGGTAAGTTCACAAAAATCATAGATTTAACCCAACTATGTCCACTTTTTCTTGCTGTAAGATATTAAACCTAATACCCAAGTAACCATGTTTGTAATCTCTTAGTCCTATAGCTCCAAAATATCGTTCCTTTTAATATTATCACTTTGTAGTTGACAGAACCCTCAATCTGTGCAGTACAATTTTGAAGTTAAGAAGTTAAATGCGGAGTGCCCTCAAACCCTACGAACACCAGATCCGTTCATGATAGCCAACATGGATCAAAGAAAAAAAAAACAGAATCCAAATATTCATAGTGCAAAACAATCCGATCAGGCTTCAAACATGCATCAACAGCGACAAACTTTTTGATTTTACACATGACAAAGGAACAACTATCTGTTTAAGTATTCTTAACGCAATCAAGATCAAGATCAAAAATACGAAATGAGTTAATCCATATCGATATGAAACTTTGCATAAAGTAAACAGGAAACCTTCTTCCTAAGTCCAGAAGTTCCAGGTTTTTGGCCATCAATTGGCGCAGATTCAACACGGGTAATCTTGAACGTCACCATGTCTTCAATTTTGGGCAGGGAGAAAAGGATTGCAGAGGGGTTAAGGTTGGCGAAGAGAGTATGAGAGTGAGAGTGTCGACAACAAATATAATTCGAACCGCACGTCTCCTGACCTGACCTGACCTGGTGCGGGTGGATGTGAGAGACCGAATTTGGCTCGTAGCCCCACAACATGACCCTAACCTCAAGTCGTCTTGATCCATCTTTTCTCGTACGCAACTGTTGTTTCCATTCGAACCCTCCAGAACAACTGGTTGGCCAAATCCATTTCTTTGCATACTCTCAATCTCAAAACCACTTTTCAAATGAGAACAAATGAAATAGTTAGGCAATGGAAACAAGACAAACAAAAAAAGGTCCCACCAAAATGAAACACTACTTTTTAGGATCCTAAAGTTGTTTGTTTAGCTACACCAAAAAAACAATATAATAATTTTACTGAATTGATTACATATTTTACTTATCAGGAGTGTTTGAGATTGTTTATAGAAACAACTTATTGATTTATTTTGGTGTGGTAATAGTAATAAATATTTTTAAGTGTTTGGATAAACAACTTATATCGGTGTCAAACCAATAATAAGAATTTTTTTTAAAAATTAAATCATTCTAACTTAGTATTTATACGTTCCCCAAGAGCCTCAAGGGGTAAGGTTATCTTTGACATTTAATATGTAAATATGAATTGCAAAATGCATGCACACTTAAGCCCAGGTTCATGTAACTCACTCGTTTATCCAAAACCTAAACAAGGAGTTCTTATTTGACTTGGCTCTTATATGATAGACGTTCTTTTTTCTAACAAAGTTTCAACAATAAGATGGTATCAAGGTCGTCGTTTAGCATGTTAAATGTGATATTTTGAACAGGGTCCCCAAAATTTTGGAGTCCAAATTTACATGTGTTTAGGGTCTTTTTTATCGACATGTGTAAAATTATAGCTGAAATTATTTAGGTTCAAATCATTAATGGTTTAGGTTTAGTTTCAGATTGTTAATAATTTTAGGTTTAGCCCATTTTTATTCTTAACATATATTATATGTCATCTCATTAATGCTATGTAATCAAAAGTTTTGTATGTAGCAGGACCTCCAAAAAGATTGGAACGTCCCTGGATGGTATCATTACTAGACAGACAATACGCCTTGGTCAAACATTTTAACATTGTTTCAAGAATTCGATACAAACCACACTTTAGGGACGTTTGTGACAGTCATATAAATTATATTGTCTTGTAACGTTTGCTAAATCTGTTCTAAAAGAATCTATTTTTTAAAACAATTCTAACAAACACTTAATTAGGGGGAAAAACATTTTAATGGCGTAGGGCATGCACCTTTTGGTAAACCTTTATTTTTATTTGACTCAAACCCATAGTTTCACTTTACAAAACCAAACGGGCATAATTTTGATATCAATCTCGATTTCTAGCTCGTTTAACATACATTTGTATGTCATACGTATGTTTCGAATATTTCTATTGCCTTATTATAACTCCATTAAAACATTGGTTAGGTTTGATCCAAGTTTACGTCAAAACGCCATGGTAAAACCATGAGTTTTTCTCGAGTGTTCCTCATTTAACCAAACGGGTGATCAACAATAAAAAGCCCTACCAATCAAAATTAACAAAAACGTAATTTACTTTACCTGAAACCAAATCTCTATTCAAAACTTTGCTATGAAATGGTTTAACAAAAAAAATTTGGACGTATAATTTTACATCTATTTTTTTAGAGGTAAAGGAAAATTTATGTGACATTTGTGACAAAAAATTGGATGTAGGATCACACATCCATCTATTTGAGAGTTGCATCCATTGGAGGAGAGGACGAGATTCAAAATGCAACCGTTCATCGGTTCATGGATGATGCCCCCTTTGCTTGTGATGCCATGGGCTGTCTCCGTGACCGACCAACTCTAGAGTCGGACCTACACTAAAAAAATTCAAACTCTTATTTCAAAACATGTTTTAACTTTACTTCTAGGTCAGCCTCATCTTCAAATGAGGGTAACAATAAATCTTACTCTAAGTCCTTAAAAATTAGTATGAAATTTAGCACAAACAATAAATCTACTTTAACCAGTAATAGAGAATCTTACATTAAAATGTAGAGTAAATTATGTTTTTAGTCCTTGTGCTTTGTTGAAAACTTTTGTTTTCGTCCCTATGGTTTTAAAATTTCAGTTTTCATCTTTATGATTTATAATTCAATGTCTTTTTTCGTTCTTATGATTTAAAAAATTATTGCTTTTTTTGTCTTTATGATTTACAATTCATTTTTATTGTAGTCATTGATACTTAAAAGTAGTGTTTTGGACTCATAAATGAAAATAGAAATGAATTGCAAACCATAGGGATGAAAAATGAAATCTTAAAACCACAAGAACGAAATCCGCAATTTTATGCAAACCACAAGGACGCAATTTTAAGGTGCTCAGTCATCTTTATTGGTATTTTATCTGTAGAACTGGTTTTGAATAAGAAAATAAGAATATAATTAATGTTCATATATGAATTTAATGAAAAAAACTATTTGAAGATACATATGTGAACCAATGTTACATATTATTCATATGGGTTTACATATGCATCTTCAAATGCCGGTGTCGGTGATTCTGTATGAACCTTCCATTGATCTTCTCTTTTTACCTTCTCAAGATATTTAGTTTTCTTACTTAAACCTCCCACTAAGTCAAATATGTAATTATTCCGTTTAGTAATTATTTCAGTATTATATGATTTATTTTAAGTTCTGAAATAAAAAAAAATAGAATTTAATTTATGATATAAAAAAATGAAGCTTTATATTTGATTGGTTTTGGTTCATTTTTATAGCTTGTGATGATGGAGAGTGACTTGCATAAGTTCACAAGAGTGTTGTGATTCTTTTAACAACTAAAAAGGCACAAAGATGGGTGGGAAAGAACAAAGGAAAAATGTATTAGTTCTTAATCAATTATGCTTTCTTACTTTATTAACAAAATAGAATATTAAAAAGCAACCAAAACAAATAACAAAATAAAGTCACATTAGTTTTTATCTAAATTAGTGTTGGGGTTCTGTTAGAAACCTTTCGTTTGAATACATCGAATAAGAGGTGATGTTAACTCAACTGACAATAAAGTTTGAATAATATTAGATATTTGTTCAGAGGTTAACAGTTCGAATCCTACAATGTCATTAGAGATTTCCCTGATATTCTTTAAGAAATTGTATTTAAGTGCTTAGATTTGGTAACCATAATATGTTTTATGTCTCGGTAGTCTCTAATAAGGCATGTGAGCAATACCCTTTTAACTTTTACATCATTTTATATGTACATGAGACTTTGAAGTTAACAGTTAAATCAACAGTATTTTTGCTATTTTGAAGAAAACAAAATGAGTAGTAGTATTTAAATGGAAATTATACATAAAAATGGAAGTAAAATGAAAACCTCCATGTGGGTAGCATCTTTCTTTTTTCTTTTCTTTTTTTAAGTTGATTGTAGCCAAAGTAAAAGTTAAAGAGTTTTAAAAAAAGCAAAAAAGTAGCATGCCCTAAAAGATTTTCTAAACTCAAATTTTATTTTGAAATAAACTACCAAAAGGGATCAATATATATTCATTTAACATTTCACTTTTTTCAACAATTATCAAAACATTTGATTCTAAATAAAATATTCATTTTAGAAACTAAAATATATTATTATTTTTCTATTATTTCAACGACACTCGTTTATTCATAATCAAGTATTACATATAGAAAAATTGAAGCTTTTAATTATAAAGAACAGTTTGAAATTTTGAATATGAATTCGGCTGAAAAAAGTATGATGAATTTAATGGACCAATTTTTTAATTAACTTTTCATTTTTATTTTAGTCTCGATAAAGATTGATCGAGTAATTTGAAAACGACCGATTGTTTTTAATTTCAAGATCATAATTATAACGATCCAATAACTGTTTTGGACAATAATTTAATAATTTGATTTTTCTATCTTAGTGTTTTCTATATTTATAAAAATAATATTTTTTTAGTTTGTACATAAAAGAGATAAAAGATAAGATAAGCCCCAAAAATAGATATTTCCATTTGCATGTATTTCAAAGATGAAATCATAAGATACATGATTTTTGTTATCTAATTATATATTTATATTCTATAGATTTTTTAATTAAAAATTTGGGTTTCTTTAAAAATGAGAGTTATGGTAAGAAATGTAAGGAAAATCTCCACCCTTAGATCAATTCTAATGGAAGAGTTTCACTGAATTAACACTAATGAGAAGTACCGGATCAATTCTTTTCTAAAACACAATTTATGGGTTGGTTTGGGATTAAAAATGATCAATGATTCAAATCGTTTCTTATAATTTTTATTTTAACTCTTATTCTCACACGTTTCTTATCTTTGATCCAATTGGTGAATAAAAATAATTAGTCGAGAATAAGAGGATGAGATGAACTATAAAAAGACAATGACATATTTATCATTGATATAGTTATGATAGTATAAAACTATAATTAATTGATATTTCTGTCTCCAATATATAAGAAAAAATGTACAAGATTTGCATTTTATTAGTTTTTAGTGTTTGGAATGACATTACGTGTACAATAACAACTTATATTTCTTGATTCAGGCCATGTTAAGTAATCATAATAGAACGACTTTTTTCTTGAAAGAAACTCAGCCTGATTTGACCATAAGCTCTTTCAAGAAGAAAGACTAAGTGTTTGTTTGATTGGTTTTCATTAAGTCGTATATCAATAAAGTTGTCTGTGTAGGATAATATGTTTATACAGATTAGAAAGATTTTGTTTAAGAGAGTTTTTTCATAAATGTAATGAACATGTTTTTTTTAATAGATCTCAGGCCAACCGTACCACATTGTAAGATCTCACATTGGTTAGGGTGGAGATCTAAGGTTGTCTTATAAGAAACTGAATACCTCATCTACCAGACGCGTTTTAAAATCATAAGTTTAGATGTATGGACAAAACGGACATTATCTTGTATGGTTGGTCTGAAATGTTACAAAACCACTACCAAACAGTTATTATAAATGACTGAATAATAGTAGGAAAAATAAATACATAAACATTATATCTTTTCGTGACCCGGAAACATATATTAAAGGGGTGTTTGTGATTGTTTATTTAAAACAATTTATGTTTTTTTTTTTGTAAAAATGCTTATTAACTTATGTGGTATCAAACCGGAGTTAAATAAAACATGGTTAAAATTGTAAACTGGTAATAAGCAGTTTTTCATAAGTCATGAACGATTAACTTATCAAAAATAACTTATTACCGGTTTAACACCGATATAAGAAGTTTTTTTTTCTTATCCAAACATCGGATAAAACATCATGTAAAATTTAAAAACTAAAAAAATTTACATAACCAATTACAGTCACTGCCTTCCATCATTACAAATAAAATAAAATAAATTAAAAAGGGTGCTAAAAAACAAAGAGCACTACAGCCCCTAAAATTAATTTTTTATTTCAATTAGGCCCCAACCGGAGCAGCTACAGATGCTTTCACCTTAGGCGGACGTCCTCTTCCCCTTCGTTCACCACTCGCCGCCGGCGATGGACCTTTTGTAGCAGAGCTCCCTAGCTTTGGTGGCCGTCCACGTTTCCGACCACTTACAGACGGGGTAACTTTCTTAGGAGCAAGAGGGTCTCTCGGTTTTGGTGGACGGCCTCTGGGCTTTGGCGGAGATAGGACGGTGTCTGGTGGGAGAGGCTGCTTGGATTTCGGCGGACGTCCTCGGCCTCGGCGGGGCGGGGCGTCTGGGTCGGGCTTAACGTAGTTGTTCTTAACCATGATGAGTTGGCCGGCGGCTTTCATCTTGTTGAGGTGGTGCGAGAGGAGAGTTGAGTGGGCCGTCGGAAGGTTGCCGTAGGTGGCTTCGATGTGCTTCGAAATCGTCGATTTGTTAGCTCCGTCCTTCTCATCTATGGCGTCGATCGCAGCAAATATCAACTGAATAAGCAAAATTAAGAGGAATTAGTAGGCATTCAGGGGAGAAAACAGGAAACCAAACCAAACAAAACCTAGATCATAAATGAAGCTTAACTTCTCCAAAATCAGTTGAAATCAAGCAAATCCTAGAAACGCACATAAAATAAAACCAAACAGAACAATCAAGCTCAATTTTACTATCGGAAACCAAAATGCTGCATTAACATACCAAATATAGTATATACAAAACAGCAAATCTAGGAATAATGAAGCTTAAATATCCAACATAAAAAACCGAGTTTAAGCAGATTCAAAAAATTAGGTGAAATTGAGTTCCAACTCACGAAGATTGTTCGAAGATGAAGAGAAACGAAATTCAAAATTCAAAATTGAGAATAAAAGTAGAAATGAACAGAGATGAAAGAAATGCAATTAATTATGAAACCTCAGGGTAGTGAGGAAAAGAGAGGGGAGGAGCAGGAGCAGGAGCAGCCATGGCGGTTTTGTTGGAGAAGAGAAAGATGATGAATAGAAAGACAAGGGTGGGAAGGTATTTAACAGTGATCAGATCAGCGTCAAAAGAATAAAAATACTTATTGAGCCAAAAAAATATTTAATTTAATAAAAATATTAAATTACACTTCAATTTTTGAAATTTAGAATCCATAACTACAAATCACTAAATATATTAAAATTTATCGCAAAGGAACGAAAAATAATGTAATTACATAGATTAGGTCAAAACAAAAACACAAATTTTAAGATGTAACTATAAAAACGATATTAATCTCAAGTTTTCTAATAAGAAATTATATTAACTTTTTAATGACAAAACATGTATTTTTATAAAAATAAAGATAGGTTTCGGCGCTTGGAAGTTGGAAATGCTTTGGAAGATAATCCAACGGCTAGGGATTGAAATTTGTGGCGATGATCTAACAGCTGCTATTGACTAGCAAGATTAATAAATGAATTCCTCATGCCATCATTACAGCTTCAGAAAATTCAGTATTAAATAAATCCATTCACTTTCACAGTCACACACATTTTCATTTGATATTTTCTATTGTTTATAAATTATAAGAGCATTGTTAACTAACGAGTGAATTACACTTTCAGTCCCTCAGGTTTACTCAAATGTTAGATTTGATCCCAAAACAAATTCATAACATGCATCCAAAGTTCTTAAAATTAGCGCTTTTAGTTAACAATTGTTATGAGAGACAATTACCGACAAGATACAAAGACCAAAGATTCACTCTAAAATGTAAATTACATTTTTGGTTTTGCGTAAAGATTGATTACGCAAACTAACTAACGGTATTAACTTCTGGATCTTTGAATTTTACGAAATTCAAAAGTAAAAAACCATCAATATAAATCATTTATTTTAGGGATTAAATCCAAATTTTAAACAAACCACATAAAGAAACAATATAATTCAGTCTTTTAAAAATAGAGTAGGAATCAAAGACCAAAAAGCATTGTTGTTTGATGGTATTTGAAGAATATTGATTATCTTTTGATCCATAATATTTTAATTATTGATTATTTATTATCTAATGAATATTTATTATTGAGGATTTTGCTATATGAATTTCTATTTGTATCAGATCAATTCAAATCATACATTTAAAAAAAATAAAGTATAAGTTTTGATATTAATATATGTTAATATTTTTTTTAGTTATTTTTGAAATTTTAATGGATATTATTTTATAAGCTTAATGTACAAATTTTAAAGCTCCACAACCTCTCATTTTTAATATTAAAAATTTAATCATTTTTAATATTTACTTTTTAAATTACACTTTATACTCTTATTATAAATAATTTAATTTACATTATATCAATTTCATTTCCATTTCACACATTTATCATATTAACATAAATAATCGTATAGGAAGAAAGATACATTAAAAATACATTTTTATTATAAATTATTTTAAACATTTATCACATAATTTATTTTCATTCAACACTTTATGTATCCATATAGTTAAAATGATATATTTTTTATTGTTTAGATTATTTATTTATAATAAAAATCAAACAATAATTTATCTTAATTTATTCAGATATATTAATGTTTAAAAAGGAACTTAATAAATAAAAAATAAGCATCCCCTAACAAGTATAGGTGATTTAAATTGTCCGGTTGGTTGCCGGGTTAAGCAAGGACACACAGGAAGTGTGTAGGACATAGCAGTCCAAGTCTGGCATCAAAGTGCGGATGTGGGCCCTGCAAAACCGTATGTTTCGGCTTTGACCATTTCTTCTTCTGCTTTATAATATTTTTTTTTTTTTATCACCTACTTGCATGTCTTGATAATTTCTTCTGCTTCTGGAATTTTTCTTATACCTAATTAATTTACGGTCATGTAAAATGGTAGTAAGGATGACTTATCTGTCAACTTTTTTACTATCATCCAGAAAAACTAAACTCTGTTTACGTAAAGTTGTCAGAGTACGATTAACCTCTGGATTTGAAATCACTGCTTATATACCCATCGTAATTCAGGAGAACATTCTATAGTCTTAGTAAGAGGAGGGAGGGTTAAGGATTTAACGTAAGAAAAATCTCATACATAAGGTTAGAAAGATTGTTTTCATGAAAACCTGCATCATAATTCATATTATACCAATCGAACTTGCTCGAAATTTTCTCATTTTGATCCAAAATTATAATCTATGCCCAAAACTCAAAACTTGTATCATCACATCTCCCTTTTTCCTAAAATGTACACTTCAAATGACTTCTGTACAAACAAACAAAAAAAATGCAACAATCTCCTGATCAATCTTTAACATTCGATGGGTCGTTTGCCATAAGGATCTGATACTGAACTCGCAAAACTTGAACTCGGATGACTACGATGAGGATTTGAAATCAAACCCACAAAACCCGACGTGCTAGCGGCACTGGCAACGGCAGTGGTGGTGGTTGTGGACCTAGAAGAATGAGAATTTGTGGCGCTAATCCCGGTGGAAGAGGATGAACCGGAGTGTCTGTGTGGTCTTCTGCCTGCTGTACCCTGGTAACCCGGCTTTGTTGGTTCGTCTAGCAAACTTGACTTCTTCGATAGCATCACCGCAACCCGACGCATTGTGGGCCGTAGCCGGGGGTCGGATTGGGTGCATAGTAATCCGATTTGTGTACACGTTGCCACCTGATCAGGGTCAGCTGAAGTGGCTAGTGATGGATCCATGATTTCGACAGCTTTGCCCTTCTCATATAGCTTATATGCCTGCAAAATCTTGATGCTTAAGCTTCAAATCAAGAATTTATCCTACTCGACTTTGAAAGCTTACAAATTGACATGATTGATTGGACTAATTCTTACCCAATCGAGTAGATTTTGGCAGTCATCGAGATTGAATGTAGAGTTCTTCTGACCGCTAATGAGCTCTAGAACCACTACGCCAAAACTATATACATCCGCCTTCACTGATAAATTACCATGCATCACATACTCTGGTGCCATATATCCACTGTATTTACAAGAAAAAGGAACATCATTAGCGATCAAGAGATGCCTTGGAAACCTCAAATCGACATTCTAAAATTTCAAGAATTCTTTTTTTTTTTTTTTTTTTTTTAAAAAAACCTTGTAACAATGTAATGAAGCAGCGAAGTCTGGGAGTAAACTTTACAACAATCCCCACATTAATCTTAGGACGCCAAATATGTTTAAATNGAAAAAGGAACATCATTAGCGATCAAGAGATGCCTTGGAAACCTCAAATCGACATTCTAAAATTTCAAGAATTCTTTTTTTTTTTTTTTTTTTTTGACAAAAACCTTGTAACAATGTAATGAAGCAGCGAAGTCTGGGAGTAAACTTTACAACAATCCCCACATTAATCTTAGGACGCCAAATATGTTTAAATATCCTGATAGGCTGTTTTATAGGACTTAAGTTTACAGGATCAAACAATTATGCGTCCTATGCTATGTAAAGGTGTTATAATAAGTTGATAGCACACTTTTGGGCGTCATATTAGTCTTTTTGTATACAACATTATTTAAAATTTGCTTTGTAAAAAGATGTGTTCACAAGACGGTTCTCAGAAGTGTCATATATAAAAGTTAATTAGACATTTTTATTTCAAAAGTGTCCTGAAAGACTTGTTAGGACTCAAAAAACGTTCTATCAACTTATTATAACACTTTTATATACGACATTCATTGTTTGGACCCACAAACTGAAGTCCTGTAAAGCAGTTTATTAGAATATTTAGTCATATTTGACATCCTATAAAGCCGACTTAATTGTAGTGTTCTTTTTCAAACAAGGAGGTGGTGGGACGGTTTCAATTCTTGAAATTGTTAAAGTGCAATCGTCTACCATTCACATACGACCCTCTATTATATATGTGCTAAAGAGCCTGTTTTGATGCAAATGTTCCCCAAAAGGCACCAACTTGATTAAGTTATTGGCATCAAGAAAACTAAAGACGAAGTTGGGTGAAGAACATACTTGGTACCGGCTACACGGGTGTTAACATGAGTTTTATCTTCAGGGTAGAGCCTGGCCATGCCAAAATCCGCAATCTTGGGTCTCCATTTTTTGTCCAATAGAATATTGCTGGCCTTTATATCTCTATGGATGATGCGATCGTGTGAGTCTTCATGAAGATAAAGCAAACCTTGTGCAACGCCAACAATTATGGAATATCTCCGCTTCCAATCAAGTACATCCCGCTTTTCAGATTCTAAAACAATAAAATCAAGAACATTTTCAGGAAACAAATAGGTCCGAATTCAATGCAACATAGTTTAACCCAAAAATGACAAAAAAATAGCATTGATTTTGATCCAAATAATGGAGAAGAGAACATACTGAATAGAAGTTTATCGAGGCTCTCGTGAAGGACATATTCGTATACCAAAAGCTTCTCTGGGAATGCACAATATCCCAACAAGCTCACAACGTTTCGATGCTGTATGCAAGCCAATAGTTTGGCCTCGTTCGTGAATTCCCTTTTCCCTTGTTTTGAGGTCTGTGAGAGCTTCTTCACAGCAATCTCCCTACCATCTTCCAATTTTCCCTAAATTCATTACAATAATTGGAAGACTGATCATCACGAAAATCTCAATGCTCTAAATCACTGAAGTTAGATTTGAAATCAAATCACAAAGAAATCGCCAATTCACTACAGCTATCAGAAGATTGATCATCGTGAAAGTATCAATTCTCTACAGTAATCATGCATTCAATCATTGAAATTAAATTTTGAAATGGATCAGTAATAAGAAACCCAATTCAATTGCTTTCAAAATCAAGTGCTTATCTTCAATTATGAATTCAACAGATAAATAAAACCCTTCGACGATTTCTGGGGATAAGAATTGAACCTTGAAAACAGGGCCAAAACCCCCTTGACCAAGCTTATTATCGAAGTTGTTTGTTGCAGAAACTAGGGCTTGAAAAGTGAAAATCTTCTGTTCTTGAGCAGGAACCTTTTCTAAATCTTCCGTTGTACCTTCTCACGAAACCAATTTCAAAACCCAGAAAAGTTAGCACATGAAAACGAATATAATCAAAAACCCATCTGCAGAAAGACCTAAAAATCGCAAGTTTTACCTGTGCAATTGGACTTGCAGGGTTTGGTGAGCTGGTGAAAGAAGTTCTTGAATTTGGTCATGATGTTTAGCAACTATAACAACCCATGAATCAACAGAACAAATGAGGTAATATAGTTGAAATCGTTTGATCATTCGATCTCTAAAGACGTGTTCTTTCCCCCTGAATTTGGTAGTTGACTTCCAAGAATGCCAGCTATTTGAGAATGTTTAATGGATAGACATAGACATTTGAAGTCTGAAGATATCAACACGATACTCATGAGAAGAAAGAAAAGTCAAGATTTGCAAAATTATAAAATATTCTACAAACGTTTATTAGTATTATAAAGACCACAAGAATATACAATAATTAAATTTTTAAAAGGAAAATATTTTTTTTTCTTACTTATTAGGTAAGAACTTCGATTGTTATTATGTCTCTTAATGAGTTATCTTATGCGGACTCAAAGTCCACAGCCAAACATCATTTGATGTCCATAAGAGGACCCGAATAGGTAGCCATTAGAACAAATTCTAATGATTTAAAGATTGTTTGGTTAATTTTTTATTAAGTTATGTATAAATAAATATGTCTGTGTAGAATCTGTCGGTATAGATTGTGTACGTTATTGTTTAAGATTTTTTTTTTCATAGATGAAATGAACGTTATTCTAATTGGCGGGGACAAGTATGAAAAAACTTGTTCTGCATAAAACTCTCTTCTATAAACTTACCTAATAAGTCACCTTCTATATTATTAAGTCATTACCAAACAATCATGTATATATCTGACTAAATAAACTGTGAGTTACGTTAAGCTCATTAATCTCTTTTTCCGTTATGCGCATCACACAAGACAAATATTATTTTGAATTATTTAAAAATATATACCACTTTTTAAAATTACTTATTTATTCCTTAATAAATAATGATAATAATAATTAACATATATTTGATATCAACAACTCTTTCCCAATTTCCTTTTAATAATGTATATTCTAGGTATTAGATTATTAATGAAATAGTTTTTTATAAATACATTGTCGATTTTGTTAATATTATTTTATGATGTTATTTTTAAATAAAAATAATACCCATAACCACAATTAATGCAACATGAAAATGAAATATTTGTATTTTATGTAAACGTATATTATTAAATGAATTTCTTTTATGTCTTTATTATGTGTGATTATAGGAAAACCGGAAAGTTAAAAGGTGTTTTATCTTGAATTATTTATATTATTTAATTAAGTCAAGTAAATGTTAAAATATTTAATTTCAAGGGTCAACAATGGATGCATGATTTTCTATACATACACACTAACTATTATATCTATATATAATTAATATGGAGAAATATATCTAAAAATGTCACATAAAAATTTTGAGAATTTAGATTTAAAAAGAATATGTCTATTGAACAATAATGACTAATTTGTATCGTCAGAAGTTCAAAAATTAAACCTTAAAAATAGTCAACCGTTTGTCATCGTATATACAATGATATACGTTTAGAAAACATATACATAGGTTAAATAAAATTCAATACTAGATCATCTTATAATTTACTAATTAATAAAAGATTAATTGGTTAGAAGTCTAGCCAATTATTTATAAGTCACATGGTTATATCTAAAATATCTACATTAATGAAAAAAAATGAGATACATTTTTGTTAGTTAAAAATACATGATAGAAATGTTGAATTTTGTAGTGCCCACAAATAGTTATAGAATTCTTAGCCATTGACGATTGAGATTCGTGAAGTGTATTTTCAAGATTGACTTCTTTTTAGTGCAAAAGTATTTATTGACTTTTTATTTCGATAAATTTTCCACTTATTTCTTGAATTTTTTAAGTTTGTTGAACCAACTTTTGCAAAGCAGTTAAGTCTACCTTTCAATCGGTTTTAACTATTTGAATGATGATTTACCAAACACTAATCGGGGGTAAGTTTACCGGTCAATATGACAAGTCCAGAATTCTTATTCGTTAAAAGGGATGATAAATACCGAGAATCTTACTACGTAAGTGAAGGGTCATAATTTTTAGAGGATAAGGTACCCTTATTAACAAGCCTACTAATGTCATTTTGATTACCGAAAATCTTACCCACAAATATCTAATAACAATCTCAATTTAGTTATCAGATTAAACAAAATCAAACAACAACCTCAATTTCTTGAGAAGCAATAAAACGTGAAATGTTAGAGATACTTTCTCTTTGCAAATTATTTTTCTTTCTAGGTTTATCACAATTTATATATATATATATATATATATATATATATATATATATAGGGAAAGGTTCAAACGAGAACCTCTGTGATTTACGAAAACGCGAGAACAACTCAATAACCACATATTGTGATAAAAAAATAAAATTAAAAGATTTTTAAAATTAAAATTAAAATTTAAAAAGATTCAAAAAAATTTAAAATTAAAAGGGTAATAATGGAAATGATATATTATCTAGAAAACGGTTAGAATATTTTAAACTTATCATTAAACACAATCAAAATCTTTTAAACTTATCATTATCATCTACAAAACGGTTACGATTACAAGTCTAACTTCAAATCGCAAGAACTATGGACGGCGACGGTGTTGATCAACGGTGACCAACCAAGAACACACAACCGTAA
>NC_037540.1:4192942-4270695 GCF_001531365.2 Cynara cardunculus var. scolymus
AATATTGTTATTTGGTTTCTCGGTTTATTAGTGGTAATAATATGAAAATCGAAAATTATTATATTCATTAATCCACGAAATTAGTAACAGATCCAAACAAATATTCATGAACCGGTAAAAATATAATTAACTGTGAAACAAATTCAAGTTAGATTTGTTCATGAAAACGTTTATTGAGGAGCTTGTTTTATGAAACGTATGCAGATTGGTTCGTGAAAACGTTTATTGAGAAACTTGTTTTATGAAACTTTTGGGGATGAACTGGTTGCGTAATATAATATTCTTGCATAATCTTGTTTTCTTATCAACAGTATTTGATGAAATTGTTTCATTTTGTTTTATTTTTTTTTGGATGATTTTGTTCACTTAATGGTTAACAAAGCATGTAATGGTAAATGCATTGACTCTATGAAACGTGTTCGTATTGGAAGAAATTGGTTGATGAAATTGGTGCATAAAGAAAGTGAAACCATTTCATAATTGATAAGAAAATGTTGTGTTATTAGCGAACAGTGAAACAATTTCATTATTACGATGAAACAGATCCATCTACCAATAACATGAAAATGACAAATGTCTCATCAGACATTACGTTGATTAGTGTATGATGAAACCGTGAAACCATGTCGGATTGCAAAAACTTTATCGATGAAATGGGTGCATAACGACAGAGAAACCATTTCATAATTGTTAAGAACATGTTGTTTAATTAGCAAACAGTAAAACCATTTCATAATTAGATTGAAATGAATCCATCTACCGGAAACTTGAAAATGACAAATGTTTCATCTAGCATTACGTTAATTTGTGAATTGATGAAATTGTGAAACCATTTTTTTCATGAAATGTAGTAGTAAATTTATTATTATTATTATTCAAAACATTTCATTATGTTAAATTGATTATAATGTATTTTATTTTTATTGTTGACCTATTTTAATGATGGATGTCATTTTTTATAATATTTGAACATAAAATTAATATATTATTTTACAAATGATTTTGTTTCATTAATATTACGATATACATGATATGGTTGCCATTAATATCACCACTACTAAAGTTATCATTTTGCCTTTTTTAGATTATAAAATAATTTTTTATTTTTTATTTTTTTTAATTTTCTAATATAACCTAAACTAATCTTGACCATTGATCAAGAAAATGGATTGATGAGATTGGTTTGCATGGTTTACACAAATGAGGGCGGTTTTCATTTGATCGCTCTCTCTCTCTCTCTCTCTCTCTCTCTATATATATATATATATATATATATAGGGTTGGGTTCACGTGAGACCAAAGGTTTTTCGTGAGACCCGTAAGACCATTTTATGTTCATTGATCAACTTTATAAGCTAATGATCTAATGGTCTAAAGCTGCACGGTAACAATTTTGTGATTATTGAGAAGTCTCGTGACAATTTTGTGATTATGAATGTTCATATTGTAGATCTAATCCAAGGGTTGAGAATTGGTCTTACGGGTCTCACAAAAAACCTTTGGTCTCACATAATCCCAAGTATATATATATAGGGGCACGTGCAAATGAAAACCGTGCATTTCTAAAAAACTGTGTAAACCAATTTCGACCAATAGGAAAATTCCATTTTTTCTAATTAAATTTAATCAATAAGGGTATTTCGCTCATTTACAATATTTTCTATTAAATATGGAAGTTATTAATAAATCTTAATTAAGGAAACGTAATAAAGAAAATTGTATAAATGATAACATTTAAATATTTAATTATATTATAATATTAAAAATTTGAATTTGATATATTGTTATGAGATTGAATCTGCAAACTGGTCTTGAAGATTGTATTGCATTATGGAATGAAATCGTAAATTATAGTTCAAATTAAAAAAAAATGTTAATGAAACAGGTTTCATGAAGGTGAAATTGGTTCATGTTGTAATTGATTCATGAGTAATATGAAATCGTTTCATGGTGAACCACGTTTTAATGATGGTGTAGTTGATCTGTTTAATAGAAAAAATGGAACATGAAACGGGTGTATAATTTATTTGGTTCGTCATGAAATAATTGCATGATGAAACGGGTACATGATGAATCTGTTTCGGGATCTTGAAGATTGTAATTTGCTCAAAAATCTTGAAGATTGTAAGGATTAAAGGAAAGAATGCATTAAATCATGAGTGAAATAAAAAAATTAATTTATATGAAACAAGTTTCATGAAGGTGAAATTGGTTCATGTTGTAATTGATTCATGAGTAATATGAAATCGTTTCATGGTGAACCACGTTTAAGTGATGGTGTAGTTGATCCGTTTAGTAGAAAAATAGAACATGAAACGTGTGCATAATTTAGTTGGTTCGTCATGAAATAATTGTATGATGAAACGGGTACATAATTTATTTGGTTCGTCATGAAATAATTGCATGATGAAACGGGTACATGATTAATCTGTTTCGGGATCTTGAAGATTGTAATCTGCTCCAGAATCTTGAAGATTGTAAGGATTAAAGGAAAAAATGCATCAAATCATGAGTGAAATAAAAAAATTAATTTACATGAAACAAGTTTCATGAAGGTGAAACTGGTTCATGGCGTAATTGAACAATGAGTAGTGAACTGCTTTCATGGTGAAACCCATTTCAGTGATGGTGTAGGTGATCCATTCAGTAGATGAAATGAAAAATGAAACGGGTGCATAATGTAGGTGGTTCGTCATGAAATAATTGCAAGATGAAAAATAAATTAGTTTCATTAATAATAATAAATGTTAACGTAAAAATAATAAATTACTTTACAAAAAATAAATTAGTTTCATTAATAATATTTGGTTTTACCCTTTTGCCCTTATCGGTATTATAAAATGTATTTTCAATTTTTTCTATTTTTAATTTCCTTAAATAACCTTGATTAATCTTAACCATTGATTAAGAAAATGGATGGATTAGATTGTTTTACACGGTTTTCAGACGATCCAAATTGTCCGGAGTCATCGTAAATTACGATAAATGAATCTGACTTTATTTTTCTGTTTATGAAATTATGTCATTTTTTAATTACAAAAAAAAAAAAAATACTTGATTTACGTGATTAAATAACTATTGTGAAGATTTTAAATATACGTTTTTTATCTTGTATATTTGTATAATGTTGTTATCGTCATCATTACCATTAATCATTGAATGTGTTTTTTCATGACAAATAAAATAATAACCACAGTAATTATGATGTTACTAATAATGTTGTTAAATTTATATTATTAATGGCGTTAATCTTACGTTAGTCGTGGTTATATTATTCCTACGACCATCGTCATCTCTTAAGACTTTGATATAATTTTTCTAATGACAACTTTGTTAAATGAATTAAAAATGATGAATTGGGTTGACGTGGTAAAATCTTATACATGGTTCTAAATTGTTATACAGGATTATTTATAACACTAACACACACAAGTATATAAATACATGTATATGTATACACATGTCGATTTAGGGCATGCCTTGAAAAACATTATAAGACGTAAAGTTTAACCTGTCGTCATGTACGCCACACTTCATGTCATTTAGAATCTTGATCAACGAGAACCAATTATGATTACAAAAATGGAGGTGGGTTGATGGGCCGGAATAAGTGTTTGTGGGTTTGAATAGTTGATTCAATTAATTTGGTGCCCCCAAACCCAAACCCAAACTCAAACAAACACACATGTGCACAAAATAAATAGTTAAAAGAGAGGAAAATTTTGAGGTTGAGTCATGGTGATAAATCCATATATGCGGGCTTAATATTTGGAAGTATGTGAACTGTAGGATTCTTAAACAACTGTTTCATTCAGTGTATAATTACTTCCAGTTTCAAACATTTTTCCTTTTTTATTTGACTCTGTTTTTTCTTCTTAGTCTTTTCTTTTGAAAACAATTGAAAATGCAAATCAGGATACAAAACCGTTGCTGCCCTCAAGCTAAATAACTTGTATCACACATTCTTCTTGAATGTGCTCTTCATCTTCTAAGTTTAGTTGGTGCACCTTTCATATCTAAAAGAAAATGATGCAAGAAATTTATATATTCATCAATATGATGCGATAAGTTTACTCTGAATGTGTTTATGAAGTTATTTGGCTATTTTGAAGTGATAAATGAGGTTTATTATATCAAAATGATGTATCTTTGTTATTACTGCAAATATTAGTTTATAAATGTGATTTGGTGATTATTCACCCTATAATAGCATCAAAGAGATTTCTCACTAGACCTCAAGGTCTCACTCTCATTTTATGTTTTTTAAAATGTGCATTACAGGTTAGACTCAACCAAATGACAAGGAAAAAGAGAAATTGTGGAGTGTTATATTTATACTTGCATGGGAGATTGGGCTAACATGTTGTTCTTTTGTATCAGAATACTTGTTATGTATTCAAGTGTTGTATAGAGATTTTGTGCAAAAAATTGGTAGCTACTTGTAATGTAGTCTTCGTAGTTAGTGGGACCAGTTGTGTAAATTATATTTCATCATATACGAAAATATATATTTATATGCAAATGTGATATTGGGTGTTACATTTTTTTCTCGAGAATAATGCAAAAATTGTTGGACCACTAAAAATCGGACGAACGAGACTAAACCGGACTGTATTTTTTTTATAGTTGAGACGACTCGGCAATACAATTTAGTTTGAAAACTAGCCAAGTCATTCCTTTTGGTTTGGTTAGAAGTTTTGAACTTTTCATTTGACAGTTCAATCGATCAAACACTATTGCTTCTAAAAGCAGTTAAGCCACATATACTGAATTTATTATTTCTCTTTGCAACATGATGCTTAATTTGCTTGCATAATAAGTAGCTTCAAAGTGTTTTGACATTTATAGTTTCCTTTGTCAAATTAAGTAATATTGTGAACTTTACAGTATTTATATTAGCGTGACTTTTCTGTCCTCAAGTTTAATCAAACTACTTTCATTTGTGTTGTAGAATTTTGAATTTTTCATGTTCCATGTAAATCTTTAACTAATTCTGTTAGTTCATAATTTAATTATCATGATTAATGTAAGCCGTACAGACCATATTCTATGGTCTAACATGACTGGTTTGGTCATTTATGCCCAATTATGCAATTTGAAAATTTTCTTAAACCATACTTGTTGCAGCTTGGTTTGCTAAGAGATTTAGATCACCCAGATTCGTATTCAATTCACAATTGATTTGGCCCGTCTTGGTAAAAGGCACATCAAGGACAAGACTAACAGAGAACCCATCATACACCATATTCTTCAAATATAAATGACTTGTCAATTGAAAAAAAAAACATCTTTGCTACATTTTTGTCGACAACGGCAACCATATTTGCCTTTTTTGTTGAGATATAACGCACAAGAACATCCCTTGTATAACTGATCAAGTTTTATTTAACTATTAGTTTCTGGTACAATTTTTAAATATAAGACAATATTAATCTCCTAGCAACTTAATTGCTCTCCATACATTCCAGTTATGTCCTCTTCGTTCTACAAAACATCAAACAAGGTTTTCTACCACTGGTTGGTGATTGGTTCTCGCTCCAAAAGCGAGTTTGAGATACACCACCTTTAATATATACATTACCTCACACCAAGCTCAGAAGACTAACAATTTGAACAAGAACCCCTTAAAAGTCATTTTTTGTCAAATAAATCACTTTTTCTAGAAACTGTATGTAATTTTTTTTGTTCCTTTTTGTATTTACAAACGTCAAAATATTTTAAGACGAATAGCACAAACATAATTGATTACACACATAACATTAACACTAAGCAAAATACCATTTTACATACTTACAAATTACACTTGACGTAATCAAGAATAGGGTCCCTTCCCTTTCTTTCTTACTTACTACTCCAAAAAACAAATTAAAAAAGAAAAAGAAAAAGAAAAACCTACACCAAACTACCTACAAAGAAACACACACATGCATTCAATTCACCATTCCCTTTTACCATCAAAAGGTTGAGATGAAATAGCACCTAACCCACAAGCAAAAAATGGGTTTTTTTTTTATAATAAAAACGTTCAAATACAGAATAATAACGTATTAATAACATATACACGACGTCGTATTGGTTGTATATTATTCTGAATTTAACCGTTTTTTGTTTTAAAAATAGGTTACTTTGAAAACAAAATAATAGAAAAGGACAAAAAAATCAATCCAAAAGGTTGGTAGAGCGTAGCCTTCCATATATGACCTCCTCATTCAATTTCTTTTAGCCAAGACCCCATTTTTCACCTATACAATGTCACAAAAATAATTACAAAAATGTAAGGTACAAAATTTTGATTTAATTGTCTCGTTATACATACAGTATAACGAGACAATATATTAAATGAAAATTCTGAATTCTATTAATAAAAAAAGTAATTAAATTATATTACCTTAGATATTTTTGTAGATGATCTTTTTTAAGTCTTTGCTCGAAGATCCACGTTTCTAAGATCACGTAAATGTTGCAAGATTTCTTGAAGAAGTTCCATTCCTTTGTTCCCTTTTCTCAACGATCCGACGCAGTGTTTTAGAAACTCTCTATCGGCTTCTAGCGCTTGTAACCTTACGTAAAGTTGATCGACTTCCTCTTCCATGTCGATTCTCTTCTTTTGTAACTCGAATCTAGTGACGGCTGTGTTTTCTAACTTGTCGGGATGGTACCCGTTTCCGTTTCCGTTTCCGTGCCCGTTTGACGTGCTCATGCCGTCTTCGCTCTCGGTATCAACTGCGTCAAAGAGAGGAAGAAGTCTTTTCCCCGTCGAGCTAATGGTTCTTCGATCTTCGTAATGCGTTCCGTTTGCTATACCGTTGGCTCCTCGTCCGTCGAACCCGTGATTCCCGTTTAGATGTTTTCCATTCTCTTCAAAGTAATCTTCGATTTGTCGTATGTCGGAGAAGTGTCGTTCTTCTTCGTCACTCAAAGTGAAAAGCTTCTCTTCTAAAACCTTGAGTTGTTCGAGAATCGACAACCGCTCATCCTCAAAGTCCACAAATGACGAGTCCAGGTTCAATACGGTATCAACGGGCGTATTGTGGTCTCGATTTCCATCAGTTTCAAAGATTTGTTCGTCTTTTGGTTCATGATTCAAATCGACCCATGTTCCGTCCCCATCTTCCGAATGGCTACACGAAGCCGAACACGTGCCGCTCTTCACGCTACTCGTTAAAAACCGCATCCGTTCCTTAGCCTCATAATCCAACACTTTCTTTCGATAAACCTCCAATTCCTTCTCCTTTTTCACCATAAGTTCATTCAAGAGTTGCAAAGCTTCTTGATCGTATTCCGATTGTTCTTCCATCATTCGTTGGTACTGTAACGCCTCCATCTGCATTGCCGCCTTCTCTTCTTGAAGCCGGTTTATCATAGCCATCGTCTCGCTAGCGGCAACCGCCGAAGCACTTCTCTCTTCTTCTAACTCCGTATACAATGCTTGTAACGCCTTCCTTTCCGCTCTCAGAACCGATTTAAGCTTCTCGGTTGTGTTAACCGGATCGCCACCGTCCATTTCGCTTCCATCAAAAGACTCTGATTCCTTTCTTTCGATCATCAACAATGTATTACTGATTCGGTTAAAGTTCTGCGGTTCCCCCGTTTTTTCGTCTTCTCGAGCTTCTTCATAACCTATTACAAACAAAAGACAAACAATATGGTCTCATTTTGCTGAAATTTAACATTAAATTGAATACAAAAAACAACAACAACATTAAAAGATCACCATATTCAAGATTGAAATCCAAATCATGGCAACTTGTTGAAGGTTCTTCATGTGATAAAGAATATAAAGAAAAATTATCTTGAGCTTTCATCTCATCACATGAATCCAGAACTGGAATCTCTGTTCCAATCGAAACCTCTGCTTCTTCATGGTCTGCAAAAACACGTTTGATTTAACAAAATTTGAGATTAAGATTAGGGAAAAGATGAAATTAGAAGTTGTAATCTTACCTGAATCACCCTCCTCTGTTTCTTGATGTTCTTCGGTTTCCAACTGAGTTTGAGTTGGTTGAGAAATGGCAGGTTTCTCGTCAGGAAACCCGTTTAGATTTGCATGAAAAACAAGAGAATTTTCAGTTTCTTCAAATTCCATTGAATCAAGCTCTGCAAATTTGGATGATTCCTCTGTTTTTTCAATTACAGAAAGCAATTCCGCTGCATTCTGAAGAACAGAAATGGTTTCTTGGGTTTCGATTACTAATTCTTCAGTTACTGTTTCAATTTTTGACTCTGATATAACCTGAGCTTTCTGAAAATCCCCAAATTCTTGATCGTCATCAACCTCTGATTTGTTTGGGAGTTCTTCCTCGTTTGATTCGATTGGGACCAACTGATTCCCACTGTAATCTAAGAAAAATTCAAGATCTTGTGGAGGTGTTTCTGAATTCGAATCTTCTTTTTTCTCAAATTGAATCAAATCCTCCTTCGTTGATTCAATCTCTGTTTCTTTCATCTGAAATTGGATTTCTTGTTTTTCCCCAAAATTTTCAGTCTCCAAATCCGATCCCATTAGATCCATAATCGAACTTCCATTTTTGGAATACGCCAGAAAATCCCAGGAAGGATTAATGACAAAGTAAGAAGAATCATCAAAAGTTTTCTTCTCAAAATCAACACCACAGCAAGAACACTTGAAACAAACCTCATCTTCTCCATCGCTCTGAACCAAATCAATCTTTTTCACCTTTGAAAACACGAAATTTTTCGGTTTTTCTCCAAACCCAGATGAGCAATCCTGACACATATCATGGGATTCTGCCAACTTTCCATGTTTGGAACAAAACCCCAACTGGGAAACCTCTTTAGAATGAAGCTCACATAGAAAATCTCTATGTGAATTCTGGTTTTGGGGTTCAAAGAGGCGATCGAGACGAACACACCAGAGGCAAGGCGGATTTAGGCCGAAGAATTTGGCGAACTTGATGATGAGATAGGAGAAGATTGAGTTGAGAAGGAGGAGAATTATGAGGGTCCATTCAAGAACAGCATAGATAAGAACAAGTGTGATCTTGTTTGTGTTCTTATGCACCATTGTTGCAAACTTGTTGGCAGCCATGGCGATTGATGCTCTGTTTTTCTGTGTGCATTTACACGCAGAGATCAGAGAGAGAAAGAGAGAGAGAGAGAGAGAATGTTTTTGACTGAGGTTTTAAGCAAGCTTATCAATGGGGGGAAGAGCGTAGATTATTATTAATATTTTATTGTGATAATTATTTACTAATTAGGTGAATAAATCCAAGGGGAATTTGGCTACATTGTTCTTCATTTCTTAAGCTAATTATTGCTTTTTATGGTAACACAAATTTTATTTTTAATTAAATAAAATATGTAATTTTACATTCGCTAAGTTAATTTTTACCAATCAGATTTTCTGAATTAAAAAAAAAACTAAATTAAATATCGTCAACAAGATTTTATTTTATGGTTTATTAGAAAAAATTCACTCTTTTAAACCAAATTATTTTGAAAATTAAAACTTAAGAGTCGTTTACCATATGCTTACACGACGTTTACCAAGTCATATTATCTTACCGAATGAATATAACAATGACCAAAAATCTTACCTGGTAAGAATGAGACAAGGGCTGAGAGTCTTACCCAGTAAGTGGGGGCGACGACTCTTACCACGGTTGACACTTACTAGATAAATTGTTGCATATAATGTTGTTTTAGTGGACTAAAATCTTATCCAATAAACAAGTGGTGGTGTTGAATTTTACCTATAAACACTTACTGGGTAAGTGTTTGATAAACGACTCCTTAAATGTATTTTCTTTCTGAATATCGAATTAGCAACTAGTAATTATTTTTGGTAACTAAATAGGAGGAAATTGCTAGATTTTTTTCTGATTTTAATCAATTTGAAGAAATTACATTATTAGTACTTGTCAAATTTCAAGTTATATTCAAAGATTTGCTTGATTAATATTTTTATGATGTCTCAAATTGTAATGATTAATTTTTTATTCAAACAAAAGTATTTTCTAGCAACATATTTAAGAATATTTGATAACTAATTCAACATGTAAAACACATTTTCATGGCAAATAATAAGAAATTGTAATAAAGCAATTAACTTTAGTTTTCAATTATAGAATTAAGGTTAAAAAGGATTCCATAACATCTATCGAAGGGAAATTAGGTAATTTTCAATTTGATTGATTTTTTACTAAGAAATAAAGTACTTTCATATCGAATGAATAGTCGGTTCATCTCAAGATTGTACAAGTTTGATCTTTCTATGTCTTCGATGTCCAAACAAAGCAATATTTCTAAATAATACTTGTTACAACTTTTGTCACGACATGTGATGATATTGGAAATCAAGATGAACTTACGAGCAATAAGTCAAATAAATGAATCATAATGGTTTTTATTGTTACACCTCAAAATCCAAATCTGTAGAATTTGGGGATGTTTGGTTGGTTTTTCATTAAGTCATGTATGGATAAAGTTGTCTGTGTGGATTAAATTTGTCCCAATAGATTGAAAAGACTTTTGTTTGGAGGGAGTGACGTATTTTTTAATAGGGAGGGACAGTTTTTGAAAAAAACTTGACTTCCTGCCTAAAGTTTCCCATACAAGTCTACGGAATAAATCATTTTTTATATCATTAACCCGTTACCAAACAATCACGTATAACTCATTGAATAAGTTGCGAGTCTCATTAAGCTTAAGTTGCTAACAAAAAAGCTCTTAACTTCTAATCAACTTAAAACCACAATGAAATGCACGGTTTAATAAGCTTAGAAAGAGCCCATAAAAGTTCACCTTTTACCGATCTAGGACAGGTTGTAACAAACTCCTCCACTTAAATTTCTTACATTCTCCTCATGCCTACTCGTCATCTTCCTTGTTAACAGAAGATGTGAAATTCGCCTAAAATGCTACAAACACCCCTTTCCTTCAGGGGCTCATTGTCATTGATGAGGTTTTCCCTGCCATGCTGATGGCATAAGGATCAGCTTTGCTACTATTTCTAACGCTCTAAGCATGAAGCAACAAACTAATCCAATAACTTGTAAATGATAGAAGTTTATAAAAAAAAAACTCATAAATCTCATTCTTAATCCATATGAAACGACTTGTCACAGTTATTCCTTTTATTTACACAAGTTTGTTGGGTTTGCCTTGATCTTTCAAAATAAATCGAAGTAAACATCAGATTTACTCATATTCAGATAAGGTTTTTACGAATTTCGAAACAGAGTTAAGAGTTATGATTTGTTGTATGGTTATTTTTGTTGATGGGCATCAAATGGAGGGAGGGACCAAGTAAAAAACATAAGTAAAGTAGGTGGACCACATACAAAGAAATGTAAGGCATGGGTTCCACCATGAATGCCATATGTTGGACCTAATCATATTCCTTCATCTTTTCCTTTTTTCTTATTTTTGGTCAATAATCACCTTCACTTTTTCTTCATCTCCATCCTCAAATTACCTTTTTACCCTTTCATAATATTAAATCAATAATAATTATTTATTGTAAATTGATATGAATCATACTTGTTTCTTATATAGATTTTTATTAATTTTTTTATTTTATTTTACTTTAAATTTATATTCTATCCAACTAATTTTTTAGTTTTAAGTGCAAATTACTTGTGACCATAATTATGATATCTATATGCAAAGTTTTAATCATGTTCATGTGGCATCATTATGATACACAATGAGTTGTTATTATTAATGCATTCACACATGAATGAATGTTATTATCTCCTAAAAATTACAAATAAATTATTTATGTTTTTAAAAACTATAGAATTTTTGTTATATTTAATCAGAATTTTAAAATAAATTATAACCAAAAACCTATAGTAGTTATTTAAAATGTCTCAGTAATGCTACCAAGTCTCTTTAAAAATATCAAAACCAATTAATTGATTTAAAAAAATAATAATTAGACACAAGAAAACACGAATTTATATACGTTATTTTCATGGACGGCTTGACGATGTAAAAGCGAGATGTGTAAAGTTTCAAAGAATGTGGGCATCGTTGTATATTCATTTTATACGTTTAATGAAAGTTACATTCTTTATTTTTCTTTTTAAATATCCAAAGATTAATTTTTCATTCAAACATATTTTTATCACACTTAAATAGTTGATTTTTTTCATTTAACTAAAAGAATTTAAGGATAAATCATGATTTTTGGGTTTTTTTTTACAAAGTATTTTAAAATATATTAATTTATATTAAGAAAGTATGAACCAAAAAGGATGGAGAGATCCAAGAGCCTCTCCAAACTATTCAAAAAGGTAGCATTACATTTACAGCTTATTAGATCTCTTTTTAATTTATGCTTTTTCTTTATTTCTTTTTTAATTTTTTATTAAACATCAACTTTATTTTATTTAATTTAAAAGGAAGGACCACAAAAGAAGGAATACAAGATACATTGGTTAAAGAGGATCCTAACAATATAATTGAACTCTTACAGAAAAGGCACATCTACTTCACACCAAAACATTATCTCATGTCATTCCTTCAAAAACATATATATATATATATATATATATATATGTATATATATATATATATATATAAGGTTGGGTTCATGTGAGACCAAGGGTTTTTCCTTAGACCTGTAAGAACAATTTATGTTCATTGATTAACTTTATAAGCTAATAATCTAATGGTCTAAAGTTGCACGGTGATAATTTTGTGATTATTGAGAAGTCTCGTGGCAATTTTGTGATTATGAATGTTCAGTTCGTATATCTAATCCAAGAGTTGAGAATTGATCTTACGAGTCTCACGAAAAACCCTTGATCTCACATGATCTCAAATCTCTCTCTCTCTCTCTCTCTATATATATATATACATATATATACATATATATATATATAGAGAGAGAGAGAGAGAGATGAATCAAAGGGCTTAATTTCCACAGACACTTGCGACCTATACAAATGATGTAACGATTGTCTTGTTAACTCATAAACCTGATGAAAAAATTGAGCAAATTTGCGTTTTTATGAAACAAATATAAAAAGAATTCTTGAGAGAATCTTTTTCATTTAATAAAAATACTAATTCCAACTAAATGCAAGAAAATATGTGTTTATATTTATAAACAATTTTGAAAGAGTAATTGCTTTGATTTTATGTATTTCCAACCCCACATTTTTGTACTTTTTGGTAGACAATTTAAACAATGACACCTTACCACCCACTAAAGTTAAAAACAATAATCTAATATATATATATATATATATATATATCTCAAAAGCTTCTTTTCCATAATTTTGAATGGTTTCATTGGCCCCCAATTTAAGAATTAAATAACTTAATTTCCAAAATAGAATTATTTTTATTATACCAAAATCAAGAATCATGTTAACAATATACCAACATCATACAATCAACTGCAATAATATCTCTTAATAAGAAGAATAAATCTTAGAATTGCACAAGAAAATGTCTTGAAATACATTCGAGAGATACCATTAAAGCTATTAATAACATAAATAGTTTGCCGGTAAATTATGGACATGAAAACTCGATATCATACCAAAGAGTCATTTGTTAAAAAAACCAAAGTTAATATTTAACATATATATATATATATATATATATATCACATATTTGAAAAAAAAAAAGAGTCAGAACATAATAGGATGATTGTTAAATATGTGGTCGAGACCAAAAACTTAATTCATATTTGGATATTTATCGTATTTCATTTTTGAATATATAATATAATAAAAACGTATGTGTCTTGGGTAACTATTTATAATGTTTTTTTAAACAAACATTAATACAAAAAACTTGTATTAAAATTATAAACATCAAAGAAGTATTTAGTTTATCTAGAATTTCTTAACCAAAAACAGATAGCGAAAGAGCCTAGATACGATGATTTGTTTTCAGCGTCAGCTTTTTACAATGGGTCCTACTATTTGAATTATATTCAAGACAAATCAAAGTACTGAAAATGTAAAAAAGAAAAAAATATATTATTGACGGTATTCTCAACTCATGGGAGGTTCTAACAAGAACAATAATCAAATAAAAGAACACGAAAACGACAAAATCATATATATTTTTATACTAACAGTCAACATAAAGATGTTTGAACGACATGGCCTACAACCTCTAGGGTTAAAGTCCCATAAATCACATGTAATCTTGCACATGATTTTAATATAAAATCGCATATTATCTTTATTTGGTTATTGTTATCGTATAAACTTGATTAGACTAATCCCGATAAAATGTAACGGTAAGCATCACATCAGTCTTGACAAGGGGTTCCTTTTGTAATTTAAAGGGTTTGTTTCCGGAAAAAAAGGACACCAAACATCGCTTTGTTTTGCAAGATTCCTCTATGCCCCCTCCAACGACAATATCAGCATCCAATGGTTCAAGAAACAAAACATAAAAAAGAAACAGAACCCAATAAAGGAGTTTCCATAAAAATGACACCAGAAGGGCTTATGTTACAAAGCAAATCATATTATCAACCATGAGTCATTCATTACAACTACTTACCCGACTCCAGGAAAAAAAAACTTATGCCTACCAAGAATATCGTATCAATTCACTAATCGAGTGCAAAACCACAACAAACATCTCATCAAATTTTCGGATATATACTAAAAATAACTCGGTCTTTTTTTGGGTTTTCTGAACATGGAGCAGATGAGCCCTCATGTATGTTCACAAATGTATCATAATAAGGTTGTTCCAAAAGGATTTGTGGTTTGGGGGTGGCTGCCGTTGTTGACGGGGAATGGACCAAAACCGGAATCAACAAAAGGGTTTGGTGGGGCCATCATCAGATTCTGTTGTGGCTGTGGTGGATAGGCGGCGGCAGGTTGGTATTGACCGAAGGGGTTAGCCTGATATGGTGTCATTTGAGCAGACATACCAAATGGATCGGCTGCTGCTTCAAATGGGTTAGGTGCCGGAGATCCATATACAGGTTGCTGGGAGGCTCTATATGCTCCTTCATCGTACAAACTGTTGAGTGTGAGCGAGTCCAATCCACCAGCCTGCCAAGACACAGATTTATCAAATATAATCTCAAAATCTGCATTCGGAATCATATTAGATGAACGTGAAAATAACTCGACAGTTACCAGTTGCCTCTCCTGAACCGAAGAGATATTGGCGCTAGGAGTGGTGACCAAAGCAAGTTCCCAACCAGTTGGATCAAAATCTTTTCCTTGAAAACCAGATGCAGAAGTCGTGGTGGGATCTACAGAATCAAAAAAAGGAAAACGGATTATTGCTACAGAGCATATGAATAAAATAATACCACCAGTTTCTTTGTACCAGTCGTAACATGAAAACTAACCAACCTCCCCCCCCCCCCAAAAAAAACCCGAAAGACCTTTTCCCTTGGAAAAAGATGAAATTTTCATTGGACATCTTGGCGCCTAGTAATCAATAGTTTTGATTTGTGGTTATTTAACAAGTTCAAAAAAACACAGGAAGTAGGGGGATGTACCAGATGGAACAATGGCAAGAGCCAGTGCATTGCTTTCCTCAATAGCTGATCCGTTAGGTGCATCGAAATTTAATCCCTAAACAAGTCATTTCAAAGCAACATATTTTAGAAACAAGCCTTTTCCATTGTAGACTTGAAGTGGCATATGGCATGGGATTACCAAAGAAAATCTAAATAAATTACCAATAAATCATCTGGGTCCTGACTGTTGAAAGTTGGTGGGGGAGGCGGATGTGCAGGCTCAGGAACATCATTTGAAGCTGTAAATTCATCTGTCAGCACTGGTTTAGGTTCATCAACAGGTGAATCTGTATCTTCATGAGGTGATGTATCTTCTTCTGGTTTATATGTCAACATAAGCCTTTCCGGAAATTCCTGAAGATAAATGACCAAATATTTTAAGATAATTACGAAGCATATCTTGAATGAGATGTAAACAAAAGTTTGATCTTTCATGCTTATTAGGGGTTAATAGAAGACACTCACCAATGGCTGAGTCGGCCCAGCGACTAACCTTGGTGCCTCTCTTATGTACTCTTCCATTGTAGCAAGAAAGGATTGTGGAGGCTGGAACAAGTTAAAGATACAGTGTCAAAATAAGACTTCTGAAATTACCAATAATACGCCTCTTGACACTTTAGCCACCCACAACAAACACCCAGAATTAGAGTCAACCTGACAGGAAAAACAGCAATCAACAACAAGTTCTCAAGTAAGAAGTAAGAACCATACCTCTCTCAGAACAGGAAACTGGAAATTCCTAGCAAGTTCCAATCCTTTGCAAACTTCATAAAAGTCAGAAAGGCTACCAGCCTGCATAAAAGGAGTAAAAAGCTCAATTATCTGGCCCGCAAATGTTAACCACTTCAACTATAATGTATGTTTCAGTTACCTGTTGACCGGCTCTTTTATATATATCCAGGGCTTTGATGGCCTCATGTCTTGGCATCTCAAAGAACTGGATAAAAAAAGGGTAATAGATAACATACGAGCAAAAAAATCATGTTTTCAAGATTATGCGATCTTCCACATAAATATCAACAATTTACCTTATCAATAAGATTGATAATTCCATCATTCACAGCACAATAGATTTTAAAACTCTCTTTGAGCACCTGAACGTTCACAATAATAAACATTAGCCATGAGGTCTCCTGATACAAGTTGATCAAATATGCTTTCTCGTTATTCATTACTTTAAGGGAACATAAGCAGATCTTTTCATGGGAATAGGGGGGTAGGGGGAAAATGGTTGAAAAATCATTATGGCCCTGCTTGAGGAGAGAAGATGCATACAATTATGTGTTGACTATAAATAAATGTGTTGACACCATGTGAGAAGCACAAACAGATTTTGGTTAAACAAATGAACCCAGCATCCATTGGGAAGACTTCAAGTTCATATTTGTTGTTTTTAACCATCTTTTCATCATTCTCCTAGTAAGGATATCCTTTTCAACATTCTTCCTAGGATGCATTTCTTTCTTTTTTCTCACTTACATTTTGTGATCTCTTTGAAGGAACTGACAAATTTAACTATTTTGCAGAAAGTGTACTGGGACCAATTAACCATTACCCAAATAACAATTGCAGCCTAGAGCCACAGACTGCCCGACTTTCAGTTTGTGACTCTTTTCAACTAGGTAACAAGTATACAAGGGGGAAGCCATACGTACCAAAGCCAGGGCATACTGTATCAAATAATTGCCAACAGCTGCACCCTCCGGCTGTGAAAGACAGAAAAAGTCAACTTACGTTAATTGAGATGAAATTACACATGATATTGGCACAAGAATGAATATAAAAAGATAACTTGCCCTGCATCCCATAAGACGATACAGTAGCTGCTGCAAAGCAGGCAGTTGTTCCAATAGTTCTTCACTTTCCAAGTCCCTTGTTCTGCTGTAACCCTGCAATAATAAGCAGAGATGGGTTATAGGCGGAGTTTGAACTACAAAATGCTCAAAAGAGAGAAATAGGCATTTGAACAAATACTGTTGCAAGTAAGTGAGTAACAACCAAATGCTCATCAAGTTTTCCCCCAAACAGGCCTTTTCTAGACAACCTCTTGAAAGACCACATAAGGTTACCTACCCAGAAGGCTAGAATTATGAATTCAGAAACTTTAGACTGCTTTCGTTTCTTTAAATAATTACTGACCCAATGAATCTTGATATATTCACAAGTGCACAGGTTATGAGTCAAGAAGAAGTATAGAACTATCATGTAAGACATAACAGAGAGAGATTAGGACCTATGTGCTCAATGCAATAATGATGCAATACATCCGGGCTCCAGCACTCAAGAATTCACAAAAACAACATGGACAAGTAGTCTCAAATTTCATACAAAGCTGGCACATCACAGAACTGCATCATAATTAATCTTAAGAACTTGATTCGAGTTAAGAAAGAGAAGTCCCATGGCCCATACTATTTTCTGAAGAAACCATTCTAACAAGCAAAATAATTAAAACACTAATGTGGTTCTAACATTATAACAGAATGAGAAATATGTGTTGTAACCCAATCAAATTGGCTGAGTAAACCAATTTCCACATTTGGGTTCCATATCCGATTGTATATGAAAGATCATTTGGGTTCAATATCAGAGTGGTATACAATTGGATATTATGACCATCAACATTAGATGCTCATCACATGCAATTCGGATAGCCCAGCACATTTTGGCTGGGTTAGAGTAGCAACCTTGTTTCCATCCATCTGTCCTCTCACTCTCTTTACTTTACTTGATCATGGTTTTGGTCTAGTGAAAACATGACTTCAGGCTAAAAGGGTTATAAAAAATGATTTATGCATGAATACAGTTCTAGTGTATCACCTTACGACAGAGAGCAAAAAAGTAAGAAAATATTAGAGTACCAAAACAATATTAATTCTAAAAAGAATTAATTAATTTAATTAACATATAATTTTATAATTACAACTGCAACTTCACTTATACATGTTCATATGTTTAGTTTTTATTTCGTCAGTACATTTCAATTTTGTGTTGTTAAAAATGATTCATATTTTAGTCTCCATAATTGTATTTTGTAATTTTATAAATGCTTTACTTATATATATAGTCAAACTGGAATAGATATGCTATTGATTTCCAAAAGCTCTTGTAAATATGATTACTTCAGAATTGTACTTATCTTGATAGATTCTTCCAGAAGAAATGTGACTGGGTACAAAATATTTCATAAGAGTCCACCTGATCTTTTACAATAAATAACTCAACAGATTTTAACAACTTGCAGAAATAGTTTCCCTAAAATGTTGAGCCAGCGATTAAAAAAAGTTCCATAGTCACTTCTTTAAGTAGTAAATCAATGGAAATAATCATTTTTCCTAAGCATATAGAATAGATGTTTGACAATTATGTCAATCGTATCAAAATTCAGATATCGTATATATAATGGATACAAATAAATGAATTAATAGCACAATCAATTCATCCTAGTTCTGATTCTGCTAAAGCATCCAATTTAGCAATTTAGTTCCAGACTCTCTTTAAACTGCATTAGAAATATTGTGTGAAGAAGCTACATACTTCAAATCGGAACTTATACAATAATATAGTGAATAATTAATTTAACATTTCAATAAGTTTTAAGCTTTCTGAAATTTCAAGGCTTTTCCTTTCACCATACAATAAAAAGTGATACACTAAAGTTGTTTTATCACTTAATCAATCATATGAATATTAGATTTTGTTTTCTATTGTTTATAGTCTGAGACCATGTACACCCGCACGCCAAACTAGGATAGTAGAATGCATGAAGACTTGGTTAATTTGGGTTGATCAGTTGTTAGGCTCATCATAATTTTTGTTACAGTTAAATGGATTTAACTTGACATATTTTCAATAACTAACCAACAACAAAATGTATGTTCATCTGAGTGCATACCTTATCTTGACCTTGAGCAGCAGGTCTTGGGATTCTCTCAGCTTCAATATCATACTTCAAAATTCTAAAGCACTCGAGACGTTCCTCTAAGAAAAGTCCGTATGTACGCACCCATGCAGAACAATCCCAAGCTGTAAAAAGAAATATTACACAAATGGGTAAGTACCCAAACATCTTGAATTTTCATTAGAAACAAAATAAAAGAAAAAAGATAGCCAAAGAAAGCAATGGCAGATGCCATAAATAAAAAAACAAGACTAGGGTGTCAAATATAACCAATGGGACTTGAATCATCCTTGAAATTGGCTAACTGGAGAACACGCCCTCTCTGTTGGAAATTTTGAAGTTCTTCCCGGAAAGTAGGATCACCCTCCCTTAGTGTCCTATGGATGACTATCAGTGTCTTTAATGCAACCTGATGAGAAAACAAAATGTTAGGAAACAGTAAAGAGAAATCTACAACACTATCTGCAGGGAACAATGACTGGCAAAAAGAAGTCAAACAGTCTCAAGTGCAATTAATAGCAGCAAATTTTTGTATGCACTTCAAAGAAACCAAACCAGGTTTCTCGGTAGAGTTTTATTCTTTTTCATGGTTTTCATCCATGAAACCAAACCTGGTTTGGCAAAAAAAAAGTCAAACAGTCTCAAGTGCATACAGTCTCCATGAATCATGTATATCCAGCTTGAAAGTAGGGTCGGGGGAGGTTGGGATGAAAACCATGAAAAAGAATAAAACTCTACCGAGACAATATACCTGAAATCTGAAGATAGCATCAAGATGCTAAACCAAATCTATAAGTGAATGCAGACTGGAGAAACTCATGGGCAAAAGCAGATTCTACACTCCATCAATATCTTAAAGCCAGGATCATTCATTGCAGTGGAAATTTTTATGGGATGTGATAAACGTGCAGTGAGATTTACAGACGCCACCGGTGTAACATCCCAGGCCAATCGTACCAGATATTGTCCACTGTCAACTCATGGACTCACGGTTCTAAAGCACGTCTAATAGAAGAGGTATCCAGTCCCTTATAAAGCAACCTTAGTTCCCCTCCCCAATTGATGCCGGATCTTACAATGGAGAATAGAAAATAAAAAGAATAAGAGTGTATTAGTAAATAATAGTAGTAGTTGATAAAAGTTGGTAGCAAAGGGTCGCAATGTTAAATGGCAGTGATGCTTGGGCATAAAAGGGCGGAGCATCAAGTTGCAGAGCATCGAATTTCTTTGTGATTGTACAGACCTTAAGGTCTTGAAGAAGATCACCCGAATCTAGAGAGCTGGCCGGTTAATGAATTCATGGTTCATTGTGTTCTTTGTCGGTTTGGTGTCACAATGCACAATGGTGTGCATCAGGATGATAGATCATGTGATCAACCATGGTTGGAGACTTGGAGTGCTGTTTACCGTGTCATCCACATGATAAATATGTCAAACAATAACAATGACATACAAGTGTAATTAATGGTAACACGGGATAACAACTTGAAAAACTTCCAAAGAATGATCAAGACAAAATCCTACAAAGGAAACCATGTAAATAACCTACAAAACAAAGACAGTATAATCCAATTCTAAAAGTCATAGTTAAGTTGGACAACGAAGTAGCCAAACTAAGAAGGTAAAAAGTGTATTAAAAACAGTTTTTGAATGTCAAGATGAACAGGCGAAAGTGAAACCTCAAATGGTTGAAGAATCGGACTGGTTTTAAAAGAGTTCCCCAAATATGGATTTTCAGAATCGGGGTTGCTTTATATTGATGGGATTCCAACTGGTCATACACAAGCGGTAACACATCATGATGGTAATAGAATCACATTGTCCATCACAATTTCAGTAGTGGCTGCAAAGAGCAAACCCTGCCACGCACCCTTCAATCGAATCTATACCCATAATTCAAGTTGAATAACTGAATACGAAATCAAATGAATAAGATTCCATTACGCCCCAGCCTCATATCCATCGACAACTAAGAAAACATGAAAACAACCAAAAACAGTACCGTCCAATTGCGGGTCTTGGCCAATCTCCTTGCTAGGGCATGTAAACAATATTGCACATCCGCTCGAGGCCGAATAGCAGACGTATACGCCAAAATTTCTGCAAAGAACTCACACATTCAACATTTTCCCCCCAAATTACACAACCACATAAAACCATCAATTAATTGGAAAAGGAAGAGATGAAATCACTCACTTCTGATGTGTCTCTCCTTGGGTGGGCACTCAACATGGTTGGTAGCTTTAACGATCGCAACATCCACATCCTAAATCACACAATCAAAACCCAAACCCTAATTATAGAAGGAGAGTGAGAGGAAGAGAGAGGGATACATGAAATACGTTTCAAGGAGAGGAAAGAGACCTTGAAATCGCTATTGACGTGGGCTAATCCGACGGTGGTTTGATCTTTGAGAGCCCCGTAGGCTTTCCGCCATGTTTGCATAGTACCCATCTCTCTCTGGATTGATCGAACGGTGTTCCGACAGATCGGCAAGTATCTCGATCGGTTATCTCGTCTTTCTTTCTCTCTTGTGTGAAGGAATCCAAAGAAGACAACTGCACAGCAAAATCAGGCTGTTACTATTATCGATTTCTCTCTCTCCCTTTTTATGTGATTGAAGGAAGGCCTTTTTCTTGATTATTAGTTATTTTATATGTATTTCTAGCGAATATGGTCAACTTGGTTGGCTTATGGCTATGGCGGCCACAGTCATCACAATATGTTCCACATCTCTCTCTCTCTCTCTCTCTCTCTCTCTCTCTCTCTTATTATTTTTTTCCTTTTGGAGGCTTCTTATTTATTGTGATCATATGATTCGTTGCATCTTTATTTTCACAATTCTTTTATTTAATATTGTTATTTTTGAGGTTTTCTTTATGGCGTGTATATGTCATGGTGTATATAAAATATATATTTTTTATTTTCTTGTGAAAATTACACATAAAACCATTCAATAAATTTCTTTAAATTACTTGTGTATGCATGAATTTTTGTTAAACTTTTAAATTATGATGATAAAAAAAGATAATTGAATATAAATGAAAGTATATGAGAGTTTAGTTTTCACCTTCTTATTATAATTTTTATTCTTATTAGAACTCAATCCTGAAATAGTCCAACAAAAATATTTATTTCACAACATCTGAATAAAATTATGATACCATTATATAATCTTTGGGATCTACAAATATTGAAGATCACTTTGAATGACGATTTTGGATGCGTAATAACCGACATGTTCTTATTTTAATTCTTTATTTAATCGATTATAATTTTTATCTTGCCCAACATACAAGATTTTAATTTAAAAAATAAAAATAAAAATCTAACACCCATGTGGCCCATATCTAATACCCTCTAATGTTTCAAGAGATAAATATTGCACCTCTAGAATACTTTAATATTAGAAATTATGGTTTTATCTATCGAACTTGTAAATACATGATATTCAAGTTCGCCATGATATACAAAAATTTACCAGTAAAATTTTTATCTGATACCCATCAAATTTTTGTCCCATTGAAGCTTCAATAGATATATCTTGTATTCTTTAATAATGATTTTAACTTAAATAAATTTATCACTTAATTTCGAAAAATAAACATAAGGGTTGACAAATAAATCAAAAAGTAACACATGATATATTCAAATACATAATCATTTTAGAAAAGAGGTTGACGAGTCAATTCAAATAAGTTGTTATGAGTTCATTAAGTTGACCCATCAAATCTAATCTCAACATTTGCTTCTTTTTCTTTTCAAATTTCTTGAAACAAACACATAAAACTTTACCTGCTTAATAAAAATAAAACAAATAATCCTTAAAGTATATATGGAGGTTCAAACGAAAACACCTCTATTTTACAAAAACATTCTTATCAGATGTGATAGAAAGAAAAGTATATGGTTATCATATCACATGATGAGGTCATCAAGAAATGAGGAGATGAATGGTAGCTTTATGACCCCAAAAGCCACAAGAAACGATACCATCCACAATGGAAGGATCCATAAGAACACCACCTTCAAAATATTCTTCCCTGAAAATCATCAATTACTCCATTAACTACATCCATCCCAGTTTATTAATAAAAATAAAAAATAAATTAAATATCATGAGAAAATAAATATTTAAAAAATCTATTTGAACATGTATATATGAACCGACCTAGGTTACAATAAATAAAACTTGTTTTTGTTATTAGTTAATTCACGTATCAACCTTTCATTTTATTTACGATATTTAGATTTGAAAAATATAGAAAACATGGAAAAATGATGAATTACCAGTAGAGCGAGATGGGGCTTCAGTTTGATCAATAATCCATTCACCAGTCTCTCGAAGCTTCTTCTCCACATCTCCTTCCTTTCTCCCTATTGAATTTGACAAAATCGAATCAAACAGAGTCTTCTCCTGCTCAGGTTCCCTGTTTGTTCCATTTCAAATCTCTTTCCAATTAAGCAACTAGTAATCAAGTTTCAAAACCCTAAAACTTCATACACAATAAATTACTCGATTAGATGAACCATAATCTTGCCTGTTGATGTCACGGTCTCTGAAAATACCGGCACCAATCGCTCGTTCTATTTCTGCAACTGAGGGTTTCTTCTCCTTTTGTTGTTTTCCCGCCGGCGGTTGTAGTGGGATACCGGTTTTGATCCTGCGAACTTGGGGATTAGTATCAGGATTACTTCTATCTGAAAGAGATGAGAGAATGGGTGCTCTGTTAATGCAGATGCAACTTAAACCTATCATCTCGCTTTCTCTTTTGCTCTCCAGGAACCAGATGAACAAGCATAGCATAACTGTCATTGGAAACCAGAAGTCTATCTATCTTCAGAAAAATACGCCCAAGTCCAACTCTTTACATTAATGACCAATTAGTCCTTCTATTTTTACTTCATTTCTCCTTGACAACGGACTTGTTTACGTCAGAATCATATCAAATTTGATGGACACAAACAAATTGTTGGTTAATTGGAGAAGATAAACCGCCAAATTTGGGTTTTTACAGGTTAGATTAGAGATCTCTAAATGGGCATCCATAAAGAATTTTCATCCGAAAACGCATTCTGATTGTTATTTTAAATTTCATTTAAATATGTAAACTTGATAACGGTCTTATCTACAAAAAATGGGAAGACATCAACAATCCAACATTTTCTTACAATTATCAAGCAGAAAACACCTTGAATCTCAGCTGTTTCAAGTAGGCAGCGTCCTGAGCAGATGAAGGGCGCGAACCGACTGCGGCCTCTCGGAAAGAACGATCCTTCTCAGTGTTGGCACCACTCCTGCCGCTATGATGGCAGGGTGGTTCTCGGGGTCCATGCTTAGATTATAAAGTATAGCCAAACCGGCTTCCACCACCTTATCGTTTCCTTCTTCGATCAGCTTCACCAATGGAAAAATCCCTCCTTCACCGGCCACCACCCGACTAGAATCCACAACCCCTTCAGAAATTACCCTGTTGAGTTCTAAAACAGCAACTTCCTGGGCTTCAGGAGAGTAAGAATCTTTCATTTGCTCAACAAGTCTTGGGATCGTTTCGTATAGCATGACCTCGGTGTTGATTGGATTTTCTGATCCGAGGTTTGCAGGGCCCCAGAGAGAGCCGAGTTTGACAAGGCACGCGGCTACCCAATCTTTGTTTTGAAGAGGAATTCTGGAGGTGAGAATGTTACGGAGGGAATCCGTGAGTCTAGACGAGTTTACAACTTTTCGGAACTGGTCAGAGTCAAGCAGCCGGGTGAGTAGCCGAGATGCTGCAGATACAGCAAGGCCAGCTTCTTCAATTTCTAGGGTGTGTAGTTCTAATTCCTGAAAGTCGCTCTCAGTTTCCATGTCTTCTTTGCCTGAAAAAAGTCGGAATAAGTGTCCACTTCCAAAAGCAAGTGCCTACTTTCAAATTCTACACTAAATTACGAGATAAAGAAATTCATTACTCCCTAAGTCCCTATTATTAAAGGTAAAAATGGCATTGCCATTTAGTTAATGAAAAGTATAATGATTACATAATTCTAAAACTGTATGCCTTTTTCATTGTAACATTTTTTTGGGATGGAGGGAATAGAAAACATTGCAGAAAACAGTAAAATATATAGGCGTGCATATCCTTGAATTTAAAGAAAAATATTTTTTTCCTGTAATCGTGGATATTCGGGCCAACGTGGGCCCACCTCGACTAATCCCACGGGCCCTAAAGCATACTAAAATATTATGTATGCTGCATTACGATATTAACAAACGAAAACCAGAAGACATACCATTGAAGAACTTCTGTCGGAAAAGAGAGTCTAAAGCAGATTCAATATCAAGTGAGATGATTTTCTCTCTACAAGCCTCAGATGCTGTCAAGAACTCAAGGATGGTAGCTGCTTTCGTTTGCAAAACCGGAGAAGAAGAAGTCAAGATTTCAACTAGGCGAGAAAGGAACGTGGGATCGGAAAGGTCCCCCTCTTGAAAAGTTTGCAAACTGTCATATTTTAATACAAAGATTTATCAAATATAATCCCACTTCTTCAAATAAGATGCTAATGACATTTTGACTCTTGAAAACAGACCAACCTGGATGTCAAATTTGGAGTGGAAGTTCTTGCTTCATTCCATCCTTTCTTAGATCCATTAACTGGTCCATCATAAAACTGGTAGAAACCAATAAATAAGCTAAAGTTAAGAAACTAATGAACATTAAGTGGGGAATTTCCGCCATTTTTATTGATCACGATATGCTGCTGACCTTTGATTTCATTTCTTTGCTAGGATCTAAAATCCGAGCAAGAATATTCAGGATCTGCATTATCTCAAAAGCACACGTCTCATTGTATCATCCGACCAGCACCAAGAAGAATGCATATACATGTAAAAAGAACAATAGTTTCTATACCATATAAGTTGAATTCCCAAAGGCATCCGAATCTTTCAGCGATCTTATCAAAGGATTCAAGACACCCTCGGCTTCAAGTCTCTGGCAAACATCATTGCTGCATTGATACCAGATAAAGTTAACACATACAAAATCAAGCATGATAAGAGTAACATTTAAGGCCTGTTTATTAGCAGCTTAATGAGCTTAATGGGACTCGCAGCTTATTCGGTCAGCTATACATGACTCTTTGGTAGTGGCTTACTGATATAGAAAGTGGCTTATTCGTAAGCTTCTAGGAGAGAGCTTAATGCAAAAAAGCAAGTTTTTTTTCCATATATGAAAAAACTCACCGAAAAAAACCTTCGCAATCTATACGGACAGATTAATCCACACAAATAGCTTATCCATACAAGATTTAGTGGAAAACCAACCAAACAGACCCTTACTTATAGACCTGTGGCTGCTCCACTTTCAAATGCAGTACTCCATTCCCGAAGAAAAGAGGTAGCCAAACTCAAACATAACACTCTTGAAATTCCGAAGTGCACAATTTGACACATTTTGCTTAGAAATTGTAACCAATATTTTATGTGTGTAGTACTTGTTACAAAGTTTTAATGAAGTCATTATCATTTTCTGAATATATAAAGCTCATATCAGTTCTTAAGGTTGAAAATTAGCGTATAAGACCTTGAAAATCAAACTATAGCTGTCACTTTTAAGGAACAGAAAGTTTAAGCAGTAAGAAAGAGGTTCCACCTGACTGAAAGCCTCTCTAAAGCACGAATTGCTGCTAATCTGACAGACTCACTGTGATGATCGATAAGCCGTACTAGATTCTTTACAGCACCTGCTTCCTTAAATGAGGTTCTCATATGCTCACTAATAGATGAATCAGCAATAGACTCTGCAGCTTTTGCAATAGCTGATTCATCTTCTAATTCAAGAATCAAAACCAAACGAGCAACACCATCAACCCAAGGTAAAATTGTAAATCTTTGATCCGAAGTTGGGGATCCAGTTTTATTACTCTCATCTTCTGTTTCTATAGCTCCAATACGAGCAAGAAACTGTTGCTGTGTCCGGCCAACTATTGCATTCTTCTTTGCTTCCTCTAATTTCGTATTCTTATCATCTTCGACATGTAATCCGAGAAGTAATTCTGATGCACCGTACCTTGATGGACCCTTCAAATTTTGTTTCACATTTAGCTCTGACCCATCAGGTAAAGAAGGCCATGAATGCAACGATGGTCGAAATGACTTGTAGGCTGCTGCACCAACTAAAGGAACTACAACCATGCCTTCCTCTATCAAAAGAATCTTGTAATAGTCATCCTTTGCGAGCTCCAACAATGTACTTTGTGCTTCTTTTCTAATGATCTTAGATCCTTCAAAGTCCGTCCTCAGAAATTTTGCCTATATTAGATATAGTCGTCAAAATCCATGTGGGAATGATATGTTGCAAAATTAAATTAAAAGAACCCAATGTGAATTTCTTCAAGGAGATGATTTTGATGTACTCTTATACACAAATTAGCAGAATGCTTAAGATTGCATATGATTCTCACTAGTAAAATTGATGAATACAAAAAGGTAAACCAGCACTCGAGAGGCTGGGCTCTCCCAAGGCTCACGCCAATTTAATCACCAAAACAGAATGCCCCTCCCCTCCTCACTCACACCTATTTAAAGACTCTTAAAGGCTACTTTTCCCATTTTACCCCTTGACTTCTTCTAACAAACATAACTATTAGCAACTACTAGGGTATAACAGATTTCCCAAGTCAAAGATTAACTAGAAGTAAAAGATGTTTGTAAGTGAGAAGTATAAATAGTCTCACCAGTGGTGGGATAACACCTGCTTCAACCAAAATTTTGTGATTAGTAAGGCTCAATGCTAAATTAGCTAAAACCCCGCCAGCTGCCTCGGTAACCCTCATGTCTTCATCATCCAAGAACTTAATAAGTAAAGGCAGGAGATCAGAGTTCGCAATCTGGAGTCGAAGCTTCTCATCAACGGACAAGTTTGACAATAAACATAGACTTTGCTCTTTTACCTGCCAATGTCAAGGTAAGGTTATCCAACTTGAATCAATATGCAGAAAAACATAACGAAATCTGTTTCATACCTCAGAAGACAGTGAAGATCGTCTCAGAAGGCTAGAGATCTCTTGTATGGCCCCACTTTCTGCTACCAAGTCTCTGTAGATGTTAACTGAGGATATCATTCTCAAAAGGCCTGCAGCTGCTTCACATGCAACACATGACTCTGAGTTTAGAAGATTTACGGTGAGGAAAACAGAACCACGGGATTTCATGATTGCGTCAATACACTGCTTTCCACCCAAAGAGTACTTCCATAATGCATCAACTGCTTGCTCTCTATCTAAGGGATCGTTGTCTAACCCTAGCATCCGAATAAACAAGCCTACATAGCCATCACCAGAGATAGGTGAGCTGCTCGTCTCAAAATCCTGTCAATTGAAGTTACATACCGTTTCAATAATATGAAGAACACACATAAACACATTAATCAAGCTCAAAGCTATTTCATTAGAAATTTGGAAGCTAGCAAAGGGCAAAATGTTTCAAATCATAATAGCTTAATAATCAAGCATGTAGTCTACTAGGCTCATGCGTCGGCCTCAGTCCGGTTTAAGTTAAATTTAGTAATAAGGAAACAATTTATTCCCTATATATAAGAAATTGACCAAATTATTAGTAGGGCAGAGAAAATTGTTTAGCAAGATTATTATCCGTTTTTAGGTTTTTTTTTAAGAGAGACAGCCAATCATATTGTTTTCTTGGGACAACCCATCAACAGTGATGTGAAACATGTGTGAGTCCCTCATAGGTGTGAAGTGTGACTGGCAGCTATCAATAACTTCTCAGTTGTTTGAATGTTATTTGTGTCCGTCAGCTGCTTTGTGCTTGGATGGTATGACAGCTTTAGGTTTGTAGATAGTCTTCGCATTTGACCCCTGAATTGTGGATAAGCTAGAATTTGATATTGATTGAGCTCTGTTTAGGTGTTTGTGGTCTGCCTTAAGACACAGGGTTTCTGGTATAAACTGGTGTCAAATGCTTGTAATTGAATTGATACGAAAGGGAAATCACTCCAATGGCATTCGAGAGGCCATGGTCTCTCCCAGAGCAAAGCTCGTATTACAATTGAATTGGAAAAACTGAATACCCAAAACAGGAAGCACCCCACCAACAAAAAGGCTCCCGCACCCTACACAAAAGGAAAACCCGAAAATACCCCTAAGGCATTATTCAAAACAGAAAGTAAGGAACCACACTAATTTCCCCTCCTCCTATATGTGAACCGAACTAGGTGTACACCAGTTTCTTGAGTATTTCATGGAAATCTTTGTTTGGTTTTACAGTTCACACAAGAAGCAAATCATGAGGTTTAAGTTGTACTATGGGAATGGTATTGGTATTAAGTTCAGTTCCTAGTTTAAGCCTATAAATTCTAATGTGTCGAGATATCGAGTGTATGTGAATGTAAGAACCAAATTCTTTTACAGGGATACAATGAAACAACCAACCCTATTGATATTCGGAAATTATGTACTAGCTTTTTGTTTATTCCTTAATTTAGTTGGATAAGATTAAGATTTGAAAGTGAGAAGAGTTGTATGACACTTTTGTTTAAATTTGTATGAATAAGTTTCAGGTTTGACAGACTCATACAATATTGGCAAAAATTCTATAGTTGTCAGTTCTGTCTGAACCTTGTATTGACTAGAAAACTCTTATTCCTATATGACTGCTGAATAAGAACATCCAGAGTCTATCTGTATATGTGAGGCATGAAATAAATTTAAAACCAAGTCTGTTTGAGATGAGTATGAGTGTCGCAACTCGCAATCATTTAAATCATACAAAGTTGAAATTTGATATGTTCTTCTTGATACTTAAATCAAAGAAAAGCTTATTTGCTTATATTATAATTTCATGTTTTGACCTTTTCATTCCAGCCAACAAAAAAGCATGGACTACTTTTTCAAGAACTTGTTTGTTGGTTTGATAAGATAAGGAATGGAAGAAAGGTTCTCCTTATAGTAGACAATTCCCACATACAAAAAAAAGTCACAATTGTACCTAGGTCGAAATGATTTGCCTCAAATTGCCTAAGATACAAGTTTAGACTAGTTCCCTCAATAGGTGTGACAAGGACATATTCCATGATTGCTCTATTCTCTATAAGATAATCCTTCTTTCCTAAAACTCGACGTAAATTGCCCTTAGGTCCAATCATTCTGATTTTTTATCGCGTTCGGAATCACCTTGAGAGTCTTGAGGAGCTTATATCTGTTAAGGCTTTCCAACGTATACCTCTGAAAGGGCTAAATGTTACGGTCTCCAGACGAACCCTCTGAAAGGGCTAAATGTTTTCCAGACGAACAGGATTATTATTGGTTTTGTGAGCATGATTTTCTTATCAAAAGGGGCATATTATTGGTACTTTGATACCTTTAAATGTCTGGATCCATGTGACTAATAACATATAGTGTGGCCATGGTCACCTACTAGTTGGAACCTTGCAATATCAAGATAATGTAGTTGTGTTGATTAAAGAATTGACAGACACTTTGGTGCTTTGGATTATTAAACTTTCAAACTCTACTTTGAATAATTCACATGAATCTAAGGCACTAATACTATAGAAATGCAAAGTCTTGACAATTTTCTAAAAATATCACTAGATCCAAATCGATTGTCAAGCACATACTTTTTTCGGACCAATCACTCATTGCCTTGGCATTAGAGTTTCAAATGCATCATTAATGGATTACCCTAATCACAAGTTCTAATTTTTTTAGTTATTTTTTAGACTTATATTTCTAGTTTTGTAGATGAGACTCTCATTGTTTCCAAATGGGTAGACAATAAGGGTTTAGGACTCTTTTTTGGATATCCAAATCTACTGAGAATTCAATCAAAGACTTTGGTCATGATTATAAGTGAGTGGACTTGCAATAAACTAATAACTTCCTGTACTGTTTTTTTAGCATCTGGGCTTGGGGTGGTACAGTTCCTGCCTATAATTCTGTTCACTTAATACAATATCAAACTATGGCACTTGCAACACAAGAAAAGCACTCAGTGCGTGTAAAACAGCTACGCTCTTATATAGCGTCTAGAGAAACAATGAAAGTGACAATTTCACAAACACGTTGTGTGCAATATTTCACCAAGAAAGGAACCAACTTTATTTTCAAACTGTATTATTCAAGCATTCTGGACAACAGAAATACAACAACAAAAATCCCAGATTAACCTGAAGCAAAAACTTACAGAACTACCATCAGAAACTTTTTGTGGGGTAGCGTCATCAAAAGTGCCACCGCTGTCACTACTGCTACCGACCCTTGTGACGAGTGGACGTGCCGAGCATAATTTGAGGTTTAACGAATGTGGATTTTCAATTCTTCTTCTTCTTGAGGTCTTAAATATCATCGAATAAGATGTTCCAACATGCGAGTGAATTAAAAACGATTGATGGGGGTGTTGAGAAATTGAGAAACTAAATTTGATTTGGGGAAGATTGGTTACATACATCGTGACTTACAGTTCCAGGGAGCTCCAACACAAGATTATCAAGGGTTTTTGGATTTCATGGCATTTTGTGGGTTTATGATTTATTTATATGGCAACGGGAGTTGAAGCTCAAGGATAATGGATAGTCCGAAATGCTTAGATTGTAACCGGTTGGTTTCAGTTTGGACTTTAATGGTTAAAATGTCTGAACGTATGTTTGAATTAAGGGAGAATAAGGCCCTGTTTGTTTTTCTAAAAAATCACTTAATTGCCTCTTAAGTCTGACCGATTCAGACCTAGAGGAATTAAGTGCGTTTGTTTTTTTTATAAATTAAGTGCTGAAAATGTCTCATTTTGTCTGAATCGGTTAGATGTAAATTTAGCTCTGAAAACCTCTTAATTTGATTTCTCCTTCTCGGCTGCTGCTTCCTTCCCTCTTCTGCTGCTTCCTTCCCTCTTCTGCTGCTTCCAATCGACAGCCCCCTGCTGCTCGATTTCTTCCTCCCGGCTGCTTGATGACAGCCCCTTTTGCTGTCCACTTTCGATGTTCCCTCTCGCCTCTATCGACAGTCCTCGTCCTCGGTTTTTCTCTCAAAYGACAGCCGGCTGCTTGATTTCTCTCGCGACCGCCCTCTCCTTCTTTTCTCCTTCCACGCGACCAGCCTCTCCCTCTTCGACAGCTTGCTGCTGTCGAACTCTCGAACTCTCGCGAACTCTCGAACTCTCAAACTCTCGCGACCGCCCTCTCCGATCTGCTGCTCCTTCTCCCGAACTCTCGCTGCACACGTCTCTTTCTCTCTCTCGCTGCCGATTTCAGGACTGGGCAGCAACTTGGGCTGGTTTTTCCTCCTCCTCATTGCTGCTGGTCTGGGCTTACAGCAGCCTTGGGCTGCTTTTGGGCTTAGAGATGATGAGCTAAAKATTGTTATTACACAATTACATATCACGTTTATATTTGTCAAGTATAGTAGAAGAGATCATAGTTCCTAAAAACAAACAGATTTCAGATTTCAGACGTAAAAACAAACAGTCTGACTGATTCAGATTTCAGACTTCAGCACTACCTCTTAAAATTCAGAAGTGAATTCAGACTTCAGACTTCAGCACCTCTTAAAAAACAAACGCCACCTAAAAATCTCACGAAGGTTCAAATGCAGCAATCTAAACTATTCGTAAAACGGATGATCGATCCGGAATTAATGTACTCATATAACGAATTGAATATTTATATTAATAATTAAAAAAGATAATAGATAAAGATTGATTGGTGTCATCTACTAATGTTTTCTATTCTATAAATAAATTATTATAATAATTAAAATTGGTTATCTACGTCTCTTTAACCCATAAAGGTAATTACAGATAAACATAATCAAATTTTGGATAAATATCTCATTTTAAATATAAAAAATCTAAAATATATCTAGGATAACCATTGAATTCAAAATACTAAATAACTTTTCAAAATTTTATGATACCTTCAAATTTATATTTTATTAAAAAAAACATTATCATTTTTCGAAACCACATAAAATCGTATTATAATATTGACGGAGACAGAATAAAATAAACACTAAAATCGAGATATATCTCGCTGCATTGCGTGAATACCCTTCTAGTATATTTCTAAAAGAAATGTAGAATTTTAATCATTTAAAATGTGAAAATTTAATGGTTTTTTCATTCAAAAAATAATAATTTAGAAACTTAATCATTTAAATGAGAAAGTTTAATGATTTTTTTCATTCAAAAAAATAATTTACGAACCAAACCATTCAAAATGAGAAAATTTCTTGAGTTTTTTTAGACTTTTTTCATTTAATTATAGATGTATAAAAAAAACTCATAGCCCGGTCCAGACCTGGCTCAAAAAAAGCTCCTGTCTAGTGAGTCTAAAGCCCAGTCGGTCATCTCGAAATATTGGCAGTAGACCTAAGGCTTGACTCAGCGTTAAAAAAGTCCAATTAAGCTAGAAAAAGCCTGATCGAGACCTTTATTAACCACAAAGCTTGGGTATTTTTTATTGCTCGTTGAAAATGGGCTTCTAAGGTTCGAACATTGTGCATTTCTAGATTCAGTTACGAGTTTTTATTTAATGGCATTTTTCAGTAGTTCGAACTTAAATCAACAATTAATAACAGCAAGTTTAAAATTTGAGTGATCAACTACCCAAAAAAGTTAGTTAGCATTAGCACCTTTTTTTAGAACGCTTCACCGATGCAAATGATGTTGGTTGCACTCCACTTTGAGTGTGATAAGAAATCTTAAACTTCCATGGTTGTTTGCATTATAAAACCTATTTTTTATGAGATGGCTGGAAAAATAAATCTAATAATTTAATCAAAATGATTATGTATTTACAAAATATTGTATGGATTAAACCTATTTCATTCTATTCAAGACGTGTTATGTTTTTGGAGGATGAAATGAATATAAATAGTTTTAAAAATATTTTATTCTTGAAAAAGAAATTATTTTTTCATTTATTTCATAATTTTTATGAACATTTTATGGTTTAAAGACTGATTGATTAATATTCACTAGAAGGATACTCGTAAAATTTAGTGAGATATATCTTGTTTTAATTTTTTTTCTTCAGTCAATGTTATAATACAGTTTATGTGGTTTTGATAAAGCGACAATGTTTTTATTTTTGAATAAATATAAATATCAAAAAGAAATTGAAAAAAATATTGATATTTGTACCAAACTAACTATTTAATTTTTTTTTCCTTTTTTGTGTATTTCTTTAATTCATTTTTTTTTTATTTTTGGTTTAATATAATTTTTTATAAATATGATAATTATGTTAAAACTCAATGATTATCTTAATTATATTTTATATTTAAAATGAGATGTTTATCTTGTATTTGATTATGTTTATCTACAGTTAATTACACGAATTTAAAAATGAAGTTTTAATAAGTTGTACTTACGTAAAATTACTTGTAATCTTGAATTTTAAGTAATATGCATTAATAAACAGTACTTCATACATAAAAATGGTTTTTTAAGAGTTTTTTTATCAAATATTTATAAAATGGCTTTCTTGAATTTTAAGGATATTTGCACAATGTAGTGAGATATATTTTGTTTTAATTTTTTTTTGTTCTGTCGATGTTATAATACAGTTTATGTAGTTTTGATAAAGCGATAATGTTTTTATTTTTGAATAAATATAAATATGAAAATATCAAAAAAATAGAAAAAAAATATTGATATCAGTACGAAACTAACTATTTAATTTTTTTCCTTTTTTATGTATTAATTAATTAATTTTTTTTTTATTTTTGGCTTAATATAATCTTTTTATAAAGATGATAATTATGTTAGAATTCAATGATTATTCTAATTATATTTTAGATTTTTTATATTTAAAATGAGATATTTGTCTGCAGTTAATTAGACGAATTAAAAAATGGAGTTTTAATAAGTTGTACTTACATAAAATTACTTGTAATCTTGAATTTTAATTAATATGCATCAATAAGCAATACTTTATGCATAAAAGAATGGTTTTTAAGAGTTTTTGTCAAATATTTTATAATATAGTATAGATACAAATATAATTATGGCATGGTTCCAAATAATTGTACAGAAAGTTTTGTATTTTAAAAAAAGTTACGCAAGTTAATCTGAACATCTATGATTAGCAGAAGAAAAAAAAAATTATCTCTTCAACAACATTTTTATTTTCATTATTACAATTGCATTTGAAAAAGAAAACTAGAAATGTTGTATCATGTAATATTTTGTAAACATTTTTTATAGATTATAAACTATGTTGATATTTTTATAATTTATTTAACTGGTTTAAAAATTTATTGTAACATTTTAATTTTAATGACTTAACGAAATACTATTTTGTTTTATTTTATTTTTTTAAACAATTTAAAGAAAATGAAATCATCATCCACAACCGAAATTGGGTTGGCAGAATTGAGTGGCTACGCTACGTTGTGATTTGTGAACCTTGTCACTTGCCCATTTGTATTTTTTCTAATAAATCTATTATTTTCTTTAGTTTTAATTCGGAAAAAGTATGAAATAAATTAAAATAATAACATATCTCATAATTTTATTGGTTCAAATTGTTGTTAATCCTTTATTTTTTATGTTCCATATTTGAGAGAGGGGTTTTTTTTATCAATTAAAATTTAAAAATATATAAGTTTCAACTATATAAGCAAACTTGGTTGATCCAAAATGTAAATTATAATATATATTTTTTAAAATAATACGTATACGTAATTTTAGTGATTATTAATCTAGACAATAATTGTTGATGATAATTTTGCATTTATAGTTTTAAAATATTAAAGGGAGAAAAGGATAACAAGGGAGTACATATTCATATAAACACACATATGCTCACAAACAAAAATGAGCTTCAACATCCCAAAGGCTTTGCCTTCTCTTCCTCAATGCAAATTCCACCCTCTCTCTACTCCATTCAATTCAAAACAATCCCATGTCTACAAGCCACACAAGTCCTTTGTAAGTCCACTTATCATTGGTATCTCAATCATGCAAACATGTATTACAAAATTATATTGAAATTAACTTTTGGTTATACAGAAACTCGTAATTGTCAATCAAAAGAAGAGGGACCATGTTTTTGCTTTGAGCAAACCCAATCTGATAATACAAGTCGGAGCACTTTTGACTACTGTAAGTTATCGTTTTCACTTTCTTGAACTGAAAACATTGTGTTTGATTTGATTGAGATGAGATGAGAAGAACAGGTTGTTAGTGAACCGGCTTTTGCGGTGACTGGAGTAAACAATGAAGAGGATATTGTGTGGGTGTTGATTCAATTAGCCATATTTGCCTTCTTCTATCTTCTAGTGTCACCAGTAAGTGAGAAGCTTGGTTTTAATCATTTTTTGTGATGAGTTTTTTAGGATGAGTGGTTTGAGGAGTTGGTATGAATTTGCAGCCATTCATTATGAACTGGCTGAGGATAAGATGGTACAAAAGAAATCTTTTGGAGATGTATGTGCAGTTTATGATTGTATTCATGTTCTTCCCAGGGTTAGTTTCTAATTCTCCCTTTCAATAATTACACTTGATTGTAGGAATCAATCAGTAGGATTATAGTATTTAATTTGGTACACGGTTTAAGAAAATCTACAATCAACTCAAGTATTTACACTGAAAACAAATGAAATCATTTGTGAATCAAAATAGATGCTATTAGTTTGTTACAACGATTATGAACAGATATTTAATTTAATTTGAAATATTTTGAAAAAAGTAAATCACAATGTTTTCCTTTTTTTTAAGCATGTTCAGCCATTTTATATCATCATTTAGTTCATTAACAAGTTTTTACCAAACATCAGTATCTATCAGCCAATTTGTTACTCAACAACTAGTTTTTCAACTAACAACTAATCCAATTTGTTACTCAACAACTAGTTTTTCAACTAACAACTAATCACAAGCCACACTTGTTTGAGTTGGTGCAGTATATTGCTGTGGGCTCCATTTTTGAACTTCAGGAAGTTCCCAAGAGATCCAGACATGAAGTACCCTTGGTCTGTCCCTGAAGATCCTTCCAAAATTCGCAACTCTTACCGAAAGTTCCCTTGGGCTACTCTTGATGATTATGAAGTTTAAAAGAATACAAACTTCTTCTGTCCTTCCTTCTTATGTATCATAACGACATATAAATTTACTATTTTTTTCTGTAAAAATGTCACACAACCATGACCTATTGAGCTACTTAAAAGGACTTGATGGTGAATGTCAAAGAAACAATGATGGGAGTAAAGGGTTATGATCCTATGTTAAGGACATAAAATACATCTCATTCAGGATCAAACACAACATCAAACTTTTGGAGAATTCAAGGTATTAAAGCTGAACAACTTGAAACTACAAAGATAAACCTGAAAGGGAACATCCGCCTCAACCCAAAAGGAAGAAAAAAAAACAGATTCGAAAATGAACAGAAATGAAAAGAAAGAAACAAAATCGCTTAAAAACCGGCTTGAACTGCATCTACTTTTAGTTGGAACATCGTTCTAGAAGAGGGGGGAAACCTTAAATAGAAATACCTCATTCTCTCTTTCCTTTTACCAAGGGCAAATTTGACCTTGTGTATGTAGGTCAACTAGCCGCATGTTAGAGATTCGAACCACTGTTTTCTTAAGCTGATTGCTGGAGGTTGAACATTTCGGTTAACTTGGTCAAGTCCAAGGACTCCAAGGCGGTTGGAGGGATGAAAGCGATCCCCATACCAATGGCAATGATAACCAGGGCCATACCTTTGACGCATCCCCACCCACGTGATAGTCTTCCCAGTAACACCTTACAGTACTTGTCTGCTTCCCTGTACAGCGCTTGCTGACCAACAGATTTCTCTCCCTCTGTCAAAGCATTCTCATTCTGTAGATACGAATTGAAACATCACAAAATAAGCGCTCTTTGTTTAAATCGGCACTAACTTAGGTAATCCACACCCTAATGCTTTGCATCTTTGGTGTCACAAGCTTATTATATTACAGATATTGTAAGATTAAAATATTATTCTTGCATTAAGATAAGAGCATTTTTTAACTCAAGCCACATGCATCGATTAATTATCAAACTCATAAAAGCAGAGGGTTTGAAACCCCAAAATCGAAAGATGACTCTTTTTGAGGAGGGAGCATAATGGTAACAATATGAGAAAATGGAAGAGATGTGATACCATGCTCTTAAAGCTCCTGAGAGTTCCAGCCAGAGCTTCAAGAGAAGACTGTTTTACAGATAACTCCTTCCACTGTTCGGCAAGCCTTCTCAGAATCACAACGCTTGCTTCTAGATTATCCGTGTAGACCTTCTCCTGTACAAAGTATATTTGGTAAATTCATATATGCAAATTCATCATTTCGTATAAGCAAAATGAAATCAAAGAAAGAATTATAATGCTATCACATAAAAATAAATTTGATGAACAGTAGAACTCACCCATTGCTTATAAGAATCAGGATTTTGTGTTAAGCACCAGATAAAAATACCAGCTGCCTCATAGGATAGCTCAGGGGTTCCTACCAAAGAAGCAACATCAAGGAAATTGAGTCTTCCAATAATTTCAAGTTGAAGTTTCTTTTTAATTTTGAAAAGCGTACCTTCTCCTGAAGCTTTCAAAGAAACGGTCATGATTTGTTGAGAAACTTGTTTCATGGCTTTACTTCCAGGGGAACCAGCAAGAGCCACCTCCTTGAGTGTAGGATATACAGCTTCAAACCTTTCAGTTGCCTGCATCATAACATAATCAGACAATTAAGTATACCAGTATCTTAAAGAAATGGAGTAACAAGTGTCCCTACTAAATTCCTACCTTAACTCGAGCTGAAGATGAAGGGAAGGTTACTCTCAATAGCAGGTCAAGTGCTGATGGTGGCATTAAACGCTCTCCCTTCCGCACAGCGCCATTTACTAAAATAGTGCGAGCCTTTGGGGCAGATAGAATTCTAAGATGATAATTAAAAAAAAAGATTTAGAAGTTTGTAAAGCTGAGAGTGAACCAACAAAGAGTGAAGAAAAAGGTGGACTTAAACCTTTCCACTAACTGCAAAATTAGATCCCTGGTCTGAGGATTAGAGCCTGATTTACCCCCAACTATGGGTAATACTAAATGGGACCAACAGTACAAACCAACAGAGAGATCTCCATGCGACGCCTACATAATATAGATTCAGTGTTAGCACATAACGCTTCTATATGGAAGCAAAGAAGGCATCATGTTCGACAACATTATTGTGTTATTGAGTTATGGACTCACCTGTGCTACGATCCACACAATAATTGGAAGCTTATCTTGTCCCTGATACTTGGAAGTTTCCCTTAGAGTTGGCAATGCACTAATCAACACATCAGGTTTCCTTCGCAACACCATTGCTAATGCTACAAAAATACCAACCTGCCAAGAATTTTGTAGGAATGAAAAATCAGCTAATGAATATGCACATAGAGATTCAGTTCAGTTACATTCAAGCATGAATTTTAAAGTAGGATTTAGGCACCAAGGACAAGTAGAAAAATTGCAAAAATAAAGTATACTTAATACAAAAACATCAAAGTAGAAATAGAAAGGAAAAAAGAATATAATAGTATCCACATAAAGTACAATAAACCTTAATGGCTGACAGGCTTAATTACTAAGGAAAGTTAGTCTTTCATTTTGAGACAGTAGCCTTGTGGCTGGAATACTATATCTAACGTCTGGGGATCCTTAAAACATAAGAAACTACTCCCATCGGAAAGCTTGCCGATCAAAAGACTCGAAAAAAGAAAAAAAAAATAACATGCAATCAACAGACTGAATTACAATGGCACTTTTTTTCTAGTTCTAAATTAATGAGGTAATAAGGTTAAAGAGTTCCTTGTATCTAGAACATAATAGAACTGCTATTAAGAAAAATACATCTCTACATGTAGTTCCTAAAGATGTCCATAAAAAGTGTTTGCATAGTTTTATGTAGTGGTAAATTGTGTATTTTTAATAATTAGACAAACTCATTTCAATTCCAGAGTTGAAATGTAGGCTTGTTTGAAACTAAAAAGTTAACTCACAACTCCACGTCTAATACGAAATGGGTTTTGTATCATATGTTATCATTGGTCATGCAGGTATTTAGTGTAAGATTGTACTCTATGAGTTCATGGGTTGGTGGTTGTACGTGACAAAAACCCTAGTATGTTTTCTGAGATTTGTTGTACCTACAAGTAACCAGTAGATGTAAAAAAAGAAGATTTTTAAAAACTTACAGCACTGTGCAAGTTGTCTTGGTTCAATGGTCCTGAATTCCAAAACACATCAAAAACTTGTCTTTTTAGGCATTAGATGTTTAAGCAGTTGCCCAAGAGGGAAGGACACAAAAATTTGATATTGCTTATTTCTTTGAGACCTTGTGGATTTGTATGATGCTCATGCAAGCTTCAATCTATCTAGGAATAGGCTTATGATAGACAATGGGAACACAAACAAGTTTGTTTACATGACCACAGTGCTGATCATAGAAAGTCCTACAGCATGAAGCCAAAACTACCCTTACATGTTCCTAGTTACTGTGTATCAATACCTTCCTACATGCTTTTCGTATTCAGAATAGACAATTTGTCATCCTCTGTTTTCTACCATTTGATATATGAAAAATTAACATATAAAAAGGATACTTTATCGAGAAGAAAATGTTGGGAGATCCCACCATCGTACCTGAGATTTCGAGGATATCTTTTGGGTACCTTTCTTTGATCCCTTTGCATTGCCCTGTTGGCTTGCAAAGTCAGCGAGTATGCTGTCTAAGGACCATAGAACAAAAGAACCAAGGGCTTCCGGAGATCGGTTACTGATCCAGTCAACTGATGTCTTGTAAACAGCTTCAGGGATATGTGTCACTGGATTCTGCAAAAGAAAAAAAGAGAGAATTTGGAAAAAGAGTAAGAATAAACGGTTTGACTACATCCAAGAACCATAATTCCTGGTAAGTTAGAAACTTTATTTATGTTCATGATAATAGGTTAGTATGAGAATTTCTTCTATGTGGACATAGCATTAACATATCTGAACAGAACATGTGAACAAGGAAGATGGATGACCCATACAAATGAAGATTAGGATGCTTGCAGAATCTATGTCTGACATCCAAATTTTCATAAAGCATTAAAATAAACCATTTTCCCTTAAATAGGTTGATTTCATGTGATGGGTCCTGAAATCTAATAACAAGACGGCCAAATAAGACAATTGTGATATTTCTGCATCAAATTAACAAAGTCTTAAACAAGTATGTAAAGATTCAGATACAAGCATTCCAGTTAATTTATTATAAAGAGAAAAACATGTTGAAACTTTTATACCAATTAAGATGCAAAGACCACAATTAGCTTCTTATTATAGAAAGTTATAAGAAGATTGCCATTGATGAAACAAATATGCTACAATGTTAAGAATAATAATCTTGCATCTAAGAGAGTTGTAAGCATTTTACTTGGTACAAAAATCCAGTCACCATCCAGAAGTTGGAATTAGAACATATGTTTCCAAGAGCAACTTTGAAAAAAAGTTGGTAGTAGTACATGCTGGAGATATTTTGCTCTAATAGCAGCAAGTGGGTGAAATGCGTCTGTAAACCAAAGATGTATCTAGATATGCTCATGCTCATTACCTATGTTGAATTATTATTTATTGGAAAATTCACCTTTACCAACATTCTGACGAACAAATGGAATGACATAGAATTGCAATTATTATCAAAATCACAGGCATGAGATTTGGTCTCCCTCCTGTTAAACTTGTATCACCATTTCTTGAATATTGGAAATTCTGATGTTTTACACTTCGTGTGCATGGACCAAATCACAGATCATAAGCAAGTTAATGGATTAACATAATAAGCTCCAATATACTCTTGGTTCAAAGTTCAAACAAATGTAACTTCATTTCTAGTTGTCAAGCATACAAGAATATTGGTTGATCAGATAGACAAAAAAAAGAAACAGTTCCTTTACATTAAGACGATGGAAAGGGTTCCATGACTTGCAACATATTACTGAAACAATAATACCAGATACATCCTATTCAAACTCATCATACCTCAGTCTGCATTTCACCCACACCTCATTCATGTCAGTGAGTAAAACAGAACAATCTCCCTATTCTTTATGTTAAATTGTTAATGTAACTCTTTCTTGTATCTAAGTAAATTCTAGTTGCTGCATTCACCCAATTCATATCAGATGTAAAATTGGTACAGTTCCTTATTATTTGCTTAATCTTATTCATCTATTTCTCACCATTGAAAAAATTTGTACTGGAGCTAGCAGTTCAGTGAGCTTCAAAACAAAAGACACCAGATCATACAAAGGGCTCAACATATTTAGATTTCACAACTAGTTTATATTACAAAGCCATACAAATTATACATTAAGTAACAAGCTGAAGAGTCTCAAAAGAACTTACATCTGCAACCTTTGCGACAGCAGACTCTCTCAATAACTTCACCCAAGGAAACTGTGAAGCACTGACACTAGAAAATGCTCGTCCAAAGTAATCAGCAAACCTCATCAACTGTATCTCATGTTGCGTCTCAAATGAAGCCTGTGTGTATAACCAAATCCACATGATTAGTGTTGGTTCCTAAAAGTTCAACTAAGTACCAAACTAGTTCCAAAAAGAATCTATAAAGTAACGTAAAAAATTATCTTATTTTTCTCTCAACAGTGCGTGCTGTGGTGTTTAACGTGTTTTTAACCAAGCCCTACATTCAATGTACAGCCAAATTCAAGATCAAATTCCTGAAACTATAAAACAAGTTTGAACCAATTACAGATCAGTTTAGACAAAATACCAAACTAAACCTAACCTAACTCTAACCATGTTTCCTGCCTACTTAAAACGAATCCTTCCAATCCAACAAACGAATTTCAAAAAATTCAAGAAATTTCAGCTACTAATAAAACAATCCTTTCAAATCGGTTAAACTACGAAACTGAATCTAAATTATTCACTCACCGATACATCGGACAGAAAATTAGCCAAGTCAGCTGCATCGATCTTCGCCGCCGCTTCCGGAACCGTAACCTTAGGTTTCTTTACCTTCTTTGGCTTCGTCTTCTTCTCCTCAGTGACACCATTACCAACCCCATTGGCAACAACCTCTTCATCGCTATCCTCATAATCAGAGTAGTTATTCTTCTTTGACGATCTAGCCGGAGGGGCAGGATCGTAAATCGCCAAATTCGCTAATCTCTCAGCTTCAATAACCTTCCTACGCTCCTCTGATTTCTTCTCAATAGATGTGAATACATTATCAACAACAGAAACGGAAGATCCGTTAGAAAGTACCTTCGCCGGCTGCTGCTGCTGCTTCGCCGGATTCTTCCTCTGCTTCTTAGGGTAAGTTACCTTTTGCCATCCGTGATTGTTGTTGCTTTCTTCAGCAATGATGTTCGATTCAAACTCCATTTTTCTGAATTGGAATGAAGAGAGATTTGATAGAGAGGAGATTGGGAATTTTAGACGGGAAGAACGATGGAAATGCGAAGGGTAGAGTTTCGTGTTCGAATTGGAGACTTTTACTAGCAAAATGAGTTGACCAGGGATGGGTGTGGCAGCGTCGGGCAGTTGACCCTATTTGCTATGAAAGTTGTACAGTATGCATAAAAACTTGTACCGAGAGTATAAAACGACTGTCTTGTATTGTATAACTAGTCGAGGGTGATCACATGCGGCCACATGGTGTATATTGCAACAAATGTTATTGTATAAAAATGAAAAATTAATCATAAAAATCTCATTTTTTGGTGTAATTTGTTTAAATCAAAGTTTCATTACACTTTAAATGATTCTATGCTTAAAAACAAACGTGTAACTTAGAGGTCGTTTACTAAACGTTTATCCAGTAAGTGTTTATTGGGTAATTTTCTTTACCGGATGAACATGACAATGGTCAAAAATCTTACCCGGTAAGAGGAATGATACAGATGAAGAGTCTTACTCGGTAAGTGAAGGTGACGACTCTTATCCGGGTAAGCGTTTACCGGATAAATTGTTGCATACGATATCATTTTGATGTACTCGGTAAAATAAATTGCAATATTGACTCCTAAAGGTAAGAGCTTACCGGGTAAGCATTTAGGTAAACAACCTCTTATTCTAATTTTTAAGAGTAAATTATATCTTAGTCCCTATGTTACACTTGAAATTTGGATTTGATTCCAAAAGGGCTAAAACGTATTAAGTACACCGGTGGTTCCTATTTTTTTATTTTCATGACATTTTAATCCTTCGAGTTAACCATGTTAACTTAAAGTAATCATACGCCTCTCATGGAAGGGAACTTCTCTCTAGCTTGCTTAGCATAGAGTTCCTACTTGCATGAAAAACGTTCCCCCTCGCCTCACGTGGAAACTCTTATCACGACCTCTCTCACGTTAAAGGGGAAGGCTCACCGAGATGATTTGAAAATCGTCATTTTATCTTTCTATTTTACAGCAAAGATATATAACCCTCAAATCTAAAGATCCATCTCAAAATCTACATACGTTACATCTTGTGATTCACATTGATCTTTAGCTTTGGAAAGGTTGTCCTGAGGTTGGAGATATTGGAGTGATTCACCCATAAGTAGGTTTTGTCGTGTAGAAATGGAACCAAAGGAGGGTAGTTTGTTGGAGGTTCTTCGCCTCATATTTGTCCTCATGTACGGTTTGTTGTCTATTGTTCGTCATATATGGTTCTTTGTCTCTTGTTTGTGGAGACTTAACCAGATACGAGGGTGATAGGTGAGTTTCAATGAAATGGAACGAGAGGGGTATCACCGAGAACCATACAAATGGAGAAGGTATCACATTCAATATGAAAAAGTAAATTTCATTTATTTTTTAAATGGGAAAAAAAAAAAGTAAAATGACGAGTTTGTCCGTCACATGTTAGGGTTAAAGATCTCCGATTAACAATAAACGTTATAAAAAATACCAAAATAGGAATCATTGATGTACTTGATGCTTTTTAAAGATCAAACCCAAAATTAAGCATCCACTCATTGACCAGTATGTAGTTGCTCTATTTTTAATGGTGGATTTTTTATAAAAATAAATTTATAATGATCAGGTATTATGTGTTTTTGTATGACTTAATATGATCATTATATATCTTAACTAATTTATCAGATGGTTAGTGATTTGTTTTATGGAGTTTGAAGAGGTTTAAGAATTTATATGTATGAAGTAATTACATGTATCTTTAACTTTTAAGGGATACACATTAACTATTATGAACCGTTTAAATTGTTGTTTTAAAATTTTGAACAAAATATTTTATAATCTAATATATAAATCTCTTAAAAATAAATTATTAAACATTAAATTTAAATTTACATACATAATTACAACTTATTACTCTATAGATCTAACTCACAACCAACTTATAAACACATACATAAATGCATAATAAGCGTCGAGCATTGTTAATATAAAGTAATTTTCGGTCATTATATTTATAAAGAATCATCATTATTCAAAATAAATAGACTTTTTCTAAATATAAACCATTTAAATTAAATCAAGTGTTGTAATATATTCATCTCTATCTTGATTTAGGTTTTTAAAATTTTGATTTAATTTTTTGGTGATTACAGGTAGATTTGGGTTTCATTTTGATTTTGAGTTTTGGTGATTAAGGTTAAAATTTGAATTTGATTTTAATTTTATTAGATTCCGGTTTGATTTTAGTCTGGAGTTTAGTTTGATTTTGAGGCTTGGATTTGTTTTTGAGTTTTTGGTGTGTGTTATATTTTATGGCGGCTAAAGATATGGTAATGGTCGGAGAAGATAAAGGTGGATGGCTATGTTAAAGATAATTATGTAACAGGTCCCTAAAGTTTGATGGTTTTTGTAAAAACAAGAAAACATGTAAAATGACTGAAATACTTCTCATTAAATTGGACTTAACGGACAAAGTTAATGGTCGTTAGAAGGAGTGACGAAATACGTTGGGAATCGACAAATGTGAGGGACAAATATATTAAAACTAAGTTGAGGGACGAAAGCTGTTGAAAGTGACAAGCGCTATGGACCAAAGGTGAACTTTACTCTATGTTAACAAAAACACAACATCATAAGTAATTGTTTGATTAAACGTTTTCGGCTCTCTATGTTTTTTATCTAGAAAAGTAAAACAAGTTATAAAAATTAAAAAATAGAGTAAATTAAACTTCTGGTCTATGTGGTTGTCATCCACTATCAACTCTCGTTCTTCGTTTGAACTAATTACTGTTTTGGTCACTGTGGTTGCCATTTTACTTCACTTTTGGTTCACATGGCTAAGTTTCGTTAAAAGGGTTCATTAAACTCGGTTTTTTTTTTGTCTTTTAATATTTTCTTTAATTTTCTATTAAAATTAAATACATATGTTATCGTATTATATATTACCATTGTTGTTATTACATTTATATACACACACAACAATCTAACCTAAACACCATGGAGACCAACATCGTCTTCTTCGCTGGACACCTTGTTGTCTCTTTATTTGCCGAAGACCTTCACCACTGTCTCATTTGTTGGATCAAATCTATACAACCCCACCACCAAGTATCCTTAAATTGAGGGAATTCAAATGAGCACAACTGCAAGCCCTAATTGTAGTTTTTAAAGATCATAAGGATCCTAACAGATATAAACTTTAAAGAGTAACTCTTGTTTCTGAAACAACTCCATACCTTACCATTTGATGTACTTTTGGAAGAAAAAACCATAGAGAACAGTGCATAATGTTATTTGTTGTAAATTATAATCAAGATTTGAACAAAATCATTATTTGACATTTAGGTAGTCGAATTAACGTCAACAATAAACTAAACAAACTTAAGTGAGGAGGGGGATGGGGGTTGCAGGTCTACCAGAAACCAACCCCTATTTTCTCGGTACCAAACCACAAAGCAATCCCAAATCAAACAACAACAAAACCCAATTTTATAGTTCAGCGGCAAATTTACATAAGAAGCCTTGAGTTGAATCAAAAACCATAAACCAAAATCATCTGAAGTTAAATCAAAACAAAATAAATATTAAAGCTATAATGGTTTACCGTGGTGATAATAATCAACAATAACTCCAATGTGTAGAAAGGAGGTGCATATCGGTGAGTCTAGAGATGGCCAAATGGGCCCGACCTGGGACCAGCGGAGGACCGGGACTGGGACCAACTTGGGACTAGCCCGACACGGTCCCAAACGGGACAAAACCAGTATGGGACCGAGTATGATCGTGACACCCTAAAAGGATGTCGATAAATAAATATGAAAAAAATGGGGAAAAGATAAAAATGAAACTTGGACAAAAAAATGTGAAGAAAAACGTGAAAAGGGCCAATCATATCATTTAATGAAAGTGAGAAGTAAAAAAAAAGAGTTTTTACTCAATCGGCCTAAAAATGAAAGAAAATGTTTGGCCGGGATTTGAAAACAACTTCTTTAAAGCTTCCTATTGATTCGAATTTTCATTAATTAAGACAAAAAAGTTTCAGATGTTATGTAGCCAACATTTCCTCTACACTTTTGCTTCAAGAAAATCAGTATTTCGTCGAGTTTTGATAGAGAAATCGGAGGTTGAAGTTCGAATTTGAAAAAAGCTCTATATATTGACTATTGGAGGTAAAACACTCAACCAATTTTTGAGTTCTTTATATGGTTAACAACTTTTTCAGGTTCTCTATCGAACCTTAATAGTTTTATATCTCAAATTTTAGTTTTGGAGGTTCGATTTTTAATTTTTCGAGTGATTTTCGAACCTAATCTTAAAATTAGCAAATGAGACTCGATACTTGATGGTGTTCGTTGATTTTTATTCATATGGTTAAGGACAATGATTTTCTAGAAGTTTTGTAAAAACAAACACTAAAAACGATCGAAAAACAAGTGAGAATAGGTGAAAAATGCCAACAGCCATTGTTGGCCGTGGCCGGCGCCAAGACGCGTTCTGGCCGACACTAAGGCACGACTAGGCCGACGAGACCGGGCTGGATGCATAGGGATGCTTTTCTTTGGGCCAATTTTTGTTCGGATGTTTCTTCTGGATGTTTGGTTATTGTTTGGGCCATATCAGATTTGTTAAATAAGGTCCAACAACGATTATTTCGGGCTTAGGTTAATTAGGATATAATTATTTATATTATATTAATTATTTAGTTTACTTGCTAAGTTAATTAGTATATTACTTAAAATTATTGTTTAATTAATATATTCATTTATTTTAGAATATTGAATTTAATTAATTAATTATATCATAAAGAGGTGTTTATAATGTTGTTTATTTAAATTTAAGGGATGGATTCTAAGCGTCGTATTTTAGTTAAATATCATTGAGACGTTCCAATGCGGAGCATATGTTTTCTTATAGTTACTAAAACGATAAATTGATATCAAGAGTCATTATCAAGTATAAAATTTAGAGATTTATTAAATTATTTTGATAACTAAATAATGGGAGTAAAATATCATAGTTTGAGTTAAATATTTACTGAGACGCTTTAATTTAGAAAGATGGACTTATAAGATTATAAAAAGATTATTTTGACGTTTTGGGATGTCGACAAGATTTAGACTTGGGGTTTGACTAAAGTTAGTCGAGGTTGACCAAGAGCCGATTTTTAGCTTATTTGACACATAAATATTTTAAAGATGATATCAACTGGTGATACTTGAGATGTTAACAGGCTCGATTTTGGGGTTTGACTTAAGGTCGGGGTTGAGTTTGACTATTGTTGACTTTTGAAGAAGTTAAGTCATTGGTTATATATTATGATACGAAATGTATAATCTTCGGTCAAGAGCTATCAGTAGCCGATCTACACGGGCAAGTGAGTCTTCATGAGACTTACAATGGGATGCATGTTTACGTACAAATTTATTTTCGAGCATCATATGATTTGTGTGGTGATGTGTACGTATGTATGATGTTTCAGTTTACATACATTATACAATATATTTTACATGTATGTTATTTTTTGATTAGTTGCATGCTATGTATTTATTTTGTTTCTAAATAACTCTATCATGTTCTTTCATATGGGAGTTTTATGATCAGTTTTAACAAGTGGACATTTGACCAGGGTGTCACACGACAAATGGCACGAGCCCGCAATAAGTGCCCAGACAGGTGCAGGTCCAACAATTCAATGAATGTCAGTGACTAAATGACCCATACCCGATAGACAGTTTATGAGATCTCTCTTCTTTCGGTGTTGCATGTTTTTTCAGAAAATGCATACTATTTGGTATGGAGTTTACAGGTTGATATGTATGATGCGAAATGATTTTTACCCACGTAAACCATGAACTCACCGAGCTTTACAAGTTGACTGTAATATGCATATTAGGGACAAAAGGTTTCATGTTGGACAAAGAAAAAATGCACACATAGAGACTTGTCTAGTTCATCTAAGTCAACATGTTCAAACATTTATGATAGATAAATTTGTTACGCAATCCGGTATAGGACGGGTTAGAACTCAATAATTAGATATTTGGTTTAATAATATAATTTTTTATAAATATAATAATTAATTATTTTATTAGAACTCAATAATCATCATAATTATATTTTAATATTTTAATATTTTAAAATGAGATGTTTATCATCTATTTGATTATGTTTATCTGCAGTTAGTTACACAAATTCAAACATGAAGCTTTAATAAGTTGTTCTTACGCACAATTTACTCATAATCTTGAATTTTAAGTAATATGCATCAATAAACAGTACTTCATGCATAAAAAACGTGTTTTTAAGAGTTTTTGTCAAATTTTTTTATAACATGGTATAGATTCAAAGAAAAGTTAATTAAGATGAATTTTTTTTATCAATCAGTTGAGCTTACTCAAGTCTTTGAAGAAATATCAAAGATAAAAACAAGAGAAAAGATGTATTACAGTAATACCAATATTTTCTTTTTATTTTTTCATTTGGTTATAAGACTACCCGCAAGGGCCTTGCAAATGAAATTGTAAATAACGTTTTGTCATAATTGTAGCTGCTATATAAAAAAACAATTGCAAAATTTACAATGACATTGAAAGCCACCTAGGCCATCAACCTCTTCTCCGTTTTTTTTCTTTTTCCTAATTATTTTAATAAATTAATTTTTGTATCAAACAATGAATTTTATAAATTAATAATACTAATATATTTATTAATTACATTAATTATTCTTATATGAAAATATTCTATTTATGTATATATGTTATTAAAAAAAATATATAAATAAAATATAACTAAATTAATTTAAACAGTAAATTAATAATATCAATGTAATGTTTTATTTCTATTTATATACAACATTTTTAATTCAATAAATTTTGTGTTTTGATATAACTTTAAAAAATATGTATTAAATTTAAAACAACAAATTATAAAATAAATAAAATAATTATATTAGATTATTATATTACATATCAACTATTTATCTGAAATTAGTGTTATAAAATAGTTAATAAAGATTATAGTGGGAATCACTTTTGAATGTATAGATGAATTACAAGTGTATAAAAAACAATTATAAAAGTTGATATGATACAATTGAAAATGTAAATGAATTGCAGGATGTGCGGGCCCTTTACCAAACATTTATCCGGTAAGTGTTTACGGATAAAATTTAACATTATTATTTATTTATCATGTAATATTTTAGTCTACCAAAACAACATAGTATTCAACAATTTACCCGGTAAGCGTTTACCTTAGTAAGAGTCTTCACCCTCACTTACCGGGTAAGACTCATGGTTCTTGTCTCACTCTTACCGAGTAAGATTATTAGTCCTTACCATATTCAACCGGTGAAGTAATATGACTTAGGAGCCGTTTACTAAACACTTATCCGGGTGAATAATTACTAAGTCACATTACTTCACTGGATGAATATGGTAAATACCAATAATCTTACTCGGTAAGAGCGAGACAAGGACCATGAGTGTTACCCGGTAGATGAGGGTGACGACTCTTACCACGGTAAGTGCTTACCGGGTAAATTGTTGCATACTATGTCGTTTTGGTGGACTAAAATCTTACCTGATAAGTAAATAACAATGTTAAATTTTACCGATAAACACTTACTAAGTAAGTGTTTAATAAACGACCCGTTTATAATTACTTATCTGGATAAGTGTTTTATAAACGTCAAACGACATCTAATTCTCCTAATAGGATCGGCTCCCATCTGTTATTTTATCGATATCATAACTCAAGGGGTGGTTTGTGTAACATTCATAATTCAACTTTGACCGAATTTACGACATACCACACACACCCTTTCCCTCATTTTCCGACTGCGCTCTTATATCCCTGCAAAACGCCGCCTCTAGCTCCACTGCCGGAGACGGGCGGTCCATCATTGTGACATCCTCTGCCCCCAGCCGCTTGTATTTTCTACACCTTCTTTGGCCACTCCAATCGCTATCTAATCCGTAAGTGCATTTACCATGAACATATCCGGTTTTAATATTTAAATTAGCCTTCGTATAGAAAATTGCCCCAATTCTTCATCACTCTTTCTATTTTCATTTTGGTTGCGGTATATTACGATTATTACCTTTTAATTTGTTTGATTTATGGAATTAGGGTTTTGTTTGAAGGCATATGGTATGGCTATTACAATTTTTATGATTATACAGTGTTTTTATTGTGATGTATGATGTTTTACATTAGCATTTCTGTACTCACAAGATACAACCTTTTTTTTTATACTGTTGATCACTTCCAAAGGCTTGGGTATACTCCAGTTGAGGAACTGAAGAGTGAAGAGTGAAGAGTGATAGTTTAGTTGACCTGAGAAGTCTATGGGGTTAATTCCATCAGGGATCTGATGAGATAAGAGGAAGTTTATACGTACTTGTAATCTAGTTTACATAACCACAAATAAGATGAGAGGAAGGATTTGCATGTAAATGACATTCCGCTATATATGGTTGATGATCCATAAGAATTTAGCAAATGTCTAGAGATTCTTAACTATATTCCTTACTGAAGCATGGAATGTCTCAAGTGTTCCTGCAGCATATATCCAGACCAGGATATCACAAATATACTCCTAGGTTATAAAAATGCATTTTGTGGAACATTCGAGTGAAACAAGAAAAGAAGGCTAAATAGGTTAGCATCTATGTGAGCATACCTGTGCCTAGGGCTGTAAACGAACTGAATGAACATGAACTCGTAGGTTTAACTTAACCGAATGAACATGAATGTTAAACGAATATTTTTTTGTGTTCATGTTCATTCATTAAGAAAATGTGCTTGTTAGTGTTCGTTTATGTTCTTTTGTTAAGATGCTGAACGAACATAAACGAACGAACACAATTGAACATAAACGGACGGACATTACTCATCATTTCGTTCCTCAAAAATTACATTACAAAATGAAAATCAAATGAAAGTCGGGTAAACTTAGAAGGGATAAAAAAGAATTCTTAAATTTAATTTAATTAATGATTTTACATTTAATTCATAATTTATAAATATATTTATACATATAAATGACGTAAACGAACGTTACCGAACATACATGAACGAACGGGGACCATTGTTCATGTTCTTCATTTAACTAAATGAACAAAAAAATATATTCATGTTCGTTCATTTATTTATGAACTTCCTGCCATCGGTTCGTTTACAGCTCTACCTGTGCCACTGCCACATACTCTTGTCTTTGTTGGTATTTCACCGGTGAACATGTTTGTGATTTAATTCCCCCCCCCCCCCCCCNGTGTGTTGTGTTGGTTGTATATGTATGTACGGTTGTTACATGCGTGGGGGATTTGGTTTGAGAAAAAAGAGAAGATCCAAAAAGAAAATGAAAAAAGAAAAAAAAGAAGGTTTCTGTAATGTCACTGAAACTCGTTCAACTGCTTATAGTTAATTTGATGTTAATGAAATTTATACACAATTAATCCTATTAGAGTTGTTACCTTTTGTTGGATTTCCTTGCTCCTTTTGTCCAACCTGATCTTATAGATTTTTTTTTTCTCACTAAACCTCTATGGGATGTAAACAAATCCTAGATCAAGTTAGCTTAAGTTTTTTTATTGCAGATATACACTTGAAGTGGAACTACATCGGTCTTCTGCATTGGGAGGTATGTTCCGCTTTCAATTTCAATCTAGATATCCTCATCACTGTTTTGACTTTTACACCTTATGCCACATGGACTAGTCCCTTCACTTCAAGGTTGAGAATATATCAAGTTTCAGTTTTGTTTGTGCTGTGTATATTTGTATGATGATATGATCTGTCTTAACAGATCACTGTCTGTGCTAATATATTTGTAATAACATCTGTAATGATGTTTCTGTGTATCTGCTGTTCTTGCTATGTATATGTATTGTCACTTGATTTTCTGACATGTTATGATGTATTTAATAAAAATAAAAGATCAAAATTAAAACACAATACAAAAGTTGAGCATGGACTAGGAGCAGCTTCAACCTTTATTTCAGTACAATCAACTTGAATTAATAAAACCTTCAAAATAAGTCGTTAGAGTACTGGAAAAAAATAATATGTCAAACAAGCACTACTATTGTGATTAAAAGTTTAAAACCCCTCGAGCATATCTGTGTGCACTAAAACAAACCGGTGTGCAGTGTGCACAATTCCTTATCTTTCAGAACACGGGTAATGGTAGTGAAAACACGAAGAAACAATGAACCAATCATCGGAAGGCTTTAAGGATAGGTGTGTCTGTTCACGCAGAAAAAGGAGTTCCATTCTCTAACACAACTAACCTAATGTGGTGCCTTGTAGGTTGGCAAAGACATGCATCTTTTGTTGCATACTGTACTTGATTTTCATAGATTCAGTTTAGACTTAGTTCATAAGCAGATGTACTATGCTCTATTATATTTTGAAGTAGTAGATTGCTGTCTGTGTGCATTTTGGAACAAGTTATCATTCAATTCTTTTGCTGGTTAGTTTTGTCTCTATTGTTATCTTGATTGGCATGCTTCTTATACTCACAAGAAATGTAGAGGCTCTATTTACATGTCTGGCTGTCTTTGGATGCTGCCCATAGTGTTTCACGGCTACCATCTGTGGCATATTATTTTCATTTCAGATTTTGTTTTCAGAAACCAGACAGGTTTTCCATTTTCTAAAATAGTTTTCTTTAGTTTGATTAAGCTAGTACAGTGCCTTGTAGTGTGGTAAACAAATCACCTTTTGTTGCTCATTCATTTCATCACTATAGATTTAGTTTAGATTGAGCGCATGAGCTTACTATATTATGCTATATCATATCTTGAAACCTTATTCTATGTGCATTTAGGAGCAAGTTGTCTTTTCAACTTTTCACTAGTTAGTTTTGTCTCTAAAAGTATTATACTAAAACATCACATAGCAAGATCTGTATCCAATGAGACTAATCCCACGAACCATGTAGCGCTAACTTATGCTTAACACACACATGTACACGCACTTTAAACCGCAACAAATTACAAATCAGGTAATGGTGACACTGATAACACTGGGTAGGCTTTATATCACCATGTGTACGTTTCCTCGGCTAGGCCACTTAGGCTGTTCAGTTTCAATTGCTTTAGTGACCCTTTGACTACTCTGCATTTTTAACCACTTTTTGCAATAGTAAATAGTATATTAATATGCTTTGGTTTCCATATTTAGCACTGACTCAAGTTACCATAATCTTTCTGAAGTTTTTTAGGTTGCCATACAATCATAATGCCACGGAAGCCAACAAGAAGAGGCCAGTTAAAGAAGCCCCAGCCTGCCTTCTCTCGTTTGGCTCGTTCTATGGCCTTAGTTACCTCTGCTCGCAAGGTCAAGCAGCAGAGTGTGAATTCTCCAGTACACAGAAAAGTTCCCCCCAAGTTCAATGGTATTTTTGTATGCTGTTGTACTGGCATATTGTATTGATCACTAAAATCTTACTTTCTGGTTCACACGGATTGTGAAAGCTGAATTCTGATTCTTGCTTATAGGTAGCAGCAAGGAGAAACATGATACTACACAAGCAAAGAGAGAAGAGTCACATTCTTCTTCTGAAGATGAGGATTTTTCTTCAGAAGATGACATTGAGGTAACTATATAGTGAGCCTAAGTGCCTAGCAAATTGAAATCTTTATGCATACATTCTATTACAATTATATTTATTTCAGTTTGTTGAGTTTTGAAGGGAGTTGTTCAAGCTGATTTTGCCTTCTTTGACCCAAAACCCGATGATTTCCATGGAGTGAAGGTCCTGATGCAGACCTACCTTGATAATAAAGAGTGGGATCTGAGTGGCCTTGTCGACTTGATATTGCAGCAGACCACTGTAGGAACTGTTATCAAGATCGAAGACGACGAAGACAATGGAGTTTATGGATTTGTTACAGCTCTTAACTTGCAGAGATATAAGGTGAAGGTTAATTTACGGCATTCAACCGTTGGTTGTAACAAGCAGCCTCCAAGAATCTTAATTTTTTTTAATTGCATATAGCTGATGTTGTTTTCTTATCCAGGACTTTAAGTGTATGATGGAACTGAAAGAGTTCCTACTCACAATGTGCCAAGACACAGAAATAAAAGATAATTTGAGATCATATTTAGGAGAGCAAGCAGTAGATGTCGGTCTTCTGATTTCACAACGTGTCGTAAATCTTCCTCCGCAGCTTTTACCACCAATGTATGATGGTCTCTTTGACGAGATCTCCTGGGCTACAGAAGATGAGGTTAGATTAGATGTTATAGGAATTGAAGAGCTTAATCAACGTTTTCTCTATTAATCTTTACCTTTTCATCCTTCCTGAAATAAAACCTCATTTTATCTTCTTTAGGAAACTCATGTATTCTTGTTTTTGTTTTTGGAAGCCAACAAAGGAGCTTAGGAAGTCGTTCTGCTTCAAATATTATCTATTGGTCAGTAAAATCTATAAGGTAAGGTAACCTCACTTTCGCTGATTGTAACGAGTGTTTCTTTTGGTTTACAGTTAGACTATACTCATCTTTTTTTTCTTTTTTTTTCTCTTTGAACCTTTAGCATAAGAATGGAGACCAGAAAAAGAAGGGAAGTAGCTCAAGTGAAGAAGCCATAATCTACTTGAAGCCAGAAGACGAAATATTTCATAATGTACCCCTCTCCTCCTCTCTGTTTTTTAGAACGTCATTGTTCTTTAAATCAGAATTCTGATTGTTTGTCAAATGTTTCAGCTCAGTGCATGGTCCTTCTGCTTTCCCTTGCGCACTCAGCAGGTCACCACCAATGAGGCAAGTTTATTTCGGTTCCATCATATTTTGCTGTTTGAAAATTAAATCCAGATTAACCTGCTAATTCTCGTAGTTGGTGGATCTTGCGTTTAGGACGTGGGCAGGCGTCTCTTTTTTGTCGCATAAAATGTGTGGCTGCAATTTTCCTTTTCCTGTTTTCTTCTTTTTCTCAGTTGTTTCCGGTGGTGTAGTATTTGTATGTGCTTAGTCTCCAAAATTGTTTCTTTCCCAAATCTCACATGTTATGACCATGATTCATCAAGACTATCACTGCATTTGCAGTCAACTTTTATTTAAAATTTTAGCATCTTCTCTTGCAGCTGAAGGATTATCGATCTATGGGTTTAGTCATGGCTGTTAATGCGACCAGCATCCCAACTTTCCGACAACAGTTGCACTCATTAATAGATGAAACATAATAAGTATGCTGCTAGAAGGTATATTTAGCTCTTCCATTACTTATCTGTCGATATCCTACCTTGAAGCTTCTGACATGTTTTCATTTGTTATGCTTCCGCAGATCAGACTCGTTGGGTTCCTTCAATATCTGAAACGACAAACGTTCACAGAAATCTGGTAATGATTGTTCATTATGCAAGTAAAATCATAGGATCAGATTCGTAAAAGGCGGCATGCCTGAAAATTTTGTTTCCCTCATCTTTTTGTTTGGACCTGAATGAGCACTAAAGATTTGTGCACAAGAACATCCCAACAAATTATTTTATGGGCGAACTAACTCAGAAAGCAACGACTTAATGATATTGTAGGCGCTTCAAGCCTTGCGTTTGGAACTCGTGATAGTATTGGCAGGATGTACAAACACCACATTTGGCGTTAAATTATATTGCGACATGACATTAGTGGGACAAACATGCATTTTTTTCTGTCCCACCGAAATAGGCAGAACAAAAGTAAGGAGAATCGAGACAAGATTGGTAGATTATCGTCGAATTAAACACTTCTTTCTCCTGCCTTCCTCTCTTACCTGTCCGGTCCGCATACCAACATCTATTTTGAAAGGTGGTTACTTTGTAAAATAGAAGGGGTTGGAATGGAATACAATCGGGTCCCGGTGAGAATGTGAGTCATGATGAGAAGGGTAAGAAGGGATCTCCACTTTTGGATCAATCATAATTGAAGAGTTCCACTATATCAACACTAATGAAAAATACCGGATCAATTCCTTTCAGAAACGTAATTCATGGGTTGGTTTAAAACTAAAATTGATTAAAAGGTCCAAAACTACTATGCTTTTCACCTTTTTAACTCCTATTTTTACACGATATGTCCTCTGATGAAATATTGGTGTCGAAGGAAAATTGCATTTGGAGCACATGGGGTGGTCTAGTCAGAGAGTTAGTTGTCTTTTAAAAGTTTATGGCATTATGAATGCATTTCACATCAAGGATGGGGTAGGGGGTGGAGATGGGTCAGCTGGTTTTGATGGTCCATTGAGGTTGGTTGGTGTGGGAGTCTTTTCTTTCAAGATTCTTCTGCTGCCATATATAATCTTAGCTTCAATAATTCATTGAGAATGCAATTACAGTTGGGGAACATAAGCATAAAGCAGACAACCAATAAAGAGATGTTTGTCTTGAAATTTAATTATTTGAATGGTGTTTTAAGATGTTTGTGTTATGAGAGGGTCATTGGCCTAACAATATCTGGGTTACCAATGAAGTATAACCTTGATTCACAAACAGTTTTCTTGCATATTTCTAATACAAGATTGGATCTAGAGAAGCATATTTGAAGACCCAAATTACGGATTAATGGAATAAAAATAAAATAAAAGGATGAGTAGAAATTGAAGTTGATGTGTGTGAAGTCTGGTTTTATTGATTTATGTTTTTTTTCCTTTTCAGGTGAAACCCCTGACCCTGAAAAGTGAACCCCATTATTCCATTTTGAGTGAGAAGTGCCTTGTCCACATCAAACACTTCCCACGCCACAACTAACATCTTTCCACTCATTTTGAATCAATCTTTTTTTCTACTCTTTAAATAAGTTTTTCATATTTAACATTAATGACTCATTTGACCTAAAAAAGATTCATTTAGCAAACTTTATATATATATATATATATATATTTGAGATCATGTAAGACCAAAGGTTTTTCGTGAGACCCGTAAGACTATTTCTTAACCCTTGGATTAGATCTCAAATTTGAACATTCATAATCACAACCACGAGACTTCTCAATAATCACAAAATTGTCATCGTGCAGCTTTAGATCATTAGATCATTAGCTTATAAAGTTGATCAATGAACATAAATTAGTTTTACGGGTCTCACGAAAAACCTTTGATCTTACGTGAACCTATATATATATATATATATATATATATATATATATATATATATATATATATATATATATATATATATGGGTTAGGTTCTGGTGAGAATGAAAGTTAAGATGAGAAATGTAAGAAATAATCTTCACCATTGGATGCACATTAAGATGAAATGTATCAAAACGAGATGCACCGAAAATAGTATTGTTTGTTTGGTTCAATCATGTTGCGTATTGCATGTTGACATAGATATTTGTGTGTGTATCCTATTTCAATGGTCATATTGTCCTATTGATGTAAGATTACAGTATTTCCAACAAATTTTTATATAGTTTTCAATGATAAAAAGAAAGCTTTGAAATTTATGTGTTGATGCAAACACATTTATATTTGTATTAAATCACACTATGTAATATGATTTGCGGTTTTGAACTAGGAAATTTAAATTCTTGTTCAAATCGCTTCACATTACATATTATGAAAATAAAATAAATATAATAACATTTATAAATAATTAAAGGTATGTTGATATGGTCCATGAAAACAACCCACTTGTTATGGAGAACAATCAGGTACAATGGTGCATTGGAAATACAGTCGACTTGGTATGGATATTTTTTATTTTTCTTTCCGATTGGATTTTTTTAACTATAATTATTTTACGTATTTTTAGTTTGTTTTCGACGACTTTTTACCACGTATTTGAGACATATTTGAGTATCTCCAACAAGTTCCTTAAAATTTCTCCAAAATGAAGAATCAAAAGTCAAAATCTCCCAAAAAGTTACATTCATCTTTAACGGATTTCCAATTTTGAAGAATTCAACATTGATTATAATATTGAAATATTTCATTTATCTATTAAAATATTATTTCACTCTCTAAATATTTATTTTCAAAGTTTTTTGTCGGTGGTCTCACTTTGTAATCATTTTTTGGGTGTTCTCCATATTTTGAAAAAAAACCCATTCTATTTCCTACTTTTTCTATTTTAGAGATAATTTTAGGGAAGTTGTTAGGAGCAAAAATCCCTATTTTCTTGATTATCTCTATTTTAGAGAAGCCGTTAGAAATGCTCTTAAAACTTTTTATTGTACATACATGTAGATGTTGAATTCACTTTAAATTCTTATTTTTATAAATATTACAGTTGAAATGCATTAGGTATATAACTGCAAAGTGCATAAACCAAATGGGGGTGTGGGCTTTTTTGGTTGTTGGAGGCATATGCAATGCGGTTTACAATTATAGAAAATGCTCAAATCGCATTATAACATCTTAGGTTAATCCTATCAGATACAAACGAGTTTGTTTACATCTGGACTCAGGGTTCTAAAACATATTTGATAAATGAGGTATCTAGTTCCTTATAAAACAATCTTTATTCCCCTCTCAAACCGATGTAGAAGCTTACAATCCACCATTTTCGTAGCCCAACATCCTCGTTGGTACAATAGTCCGATTCCCAACTCTAATACCATTTATAACACCTCAGACCAACTGTACCAGATATTGTCCGCTTTGTCTACACTCAAACTCATGGTTTTAAAACGCATCTAACATATAAGGTATATATTCCATTACAAGACAATCTTAGTCTTCTCACAATCGATGTGAAATATTACACGCATATGTATTCTTTACAGATTGGTCGGCATGATATTTATATTTAATTTGGTTTGTCTAACATTTATTTTTATAACTCATTCAAATTATTATTTTTTTTAACAAGAAGCAAATAATAAATAAATGAATACATATATCCACAAAATTGTCGTCCTCAAGATCGGCAAAATAATTCTTTGAGTCCAAAATTAAATCGAATTATTAAACCCTTTCGATGTGATTTATTTGACAATAATTCATCCACTAATCCAATAATAAATATTAATTAAGTTGGCATGTTATGTTAGTCATAGGATACAAAGCCGGCATTTAAATATTCCTAAATATAAATATTAATATTAATATTTTAATTGTTCATACATTAAATTCTCAATGTACTAAGATTTAACATGCATTAATACATCATCATCATCATCATCATCATCATTATTATTATTATTTAATATACATTTAAGGGAATAACTGGTTTTGGTGTCTGAAATATAAAGAGGGTGTTTGGTTAGAAGTATTAAGTAAAAATTAATCGGAATGAAAAATATATTAAAAAAAAAACTGTTTGATTTTATATAACATAATGTGCCCATTTCACTACAAGACACATATTTTCATTTAAAAATAAATTGAGGAGGAAGTGAAAGTTCATCACCGTTTTCATTTTCATTTCCATTTTAGTTCTCTGTCTGAACCAAAAAGTCCTTGAATTCTATTGTCATTCTTGTTATAATGAAATGTCCTATTGCAACTATGTCTAATAATGTCTATCTTATCCCATTTACTCGAAATTTATTTTAGCACATGCTAAGGCTGAAATCATAAAATGCCATGTATTAACGGAGACGAAAATTAAAATATAAATAAGGGCAAAATGCACAAAATAGCAATCTACTTTCATAAATTTATTTATTATAGCATTGTACTTTCAGTTTTTCTTATTACAACAATGTACTTTAAAACTATTTTTTATGAGGACAATGTACTTTGAAAAATTTACACATTATAACATTGAGTAACCTTTTGATTTAAATTTACCCATTATACTAGGTTTTCATGCCACCTCATTGTCCACGTAGGCTGTCCACATGTACTATAGTGATGTGACTTTCTTGCCATATCATTGTACTTTCAAAATTATTTTATTATGGCATCTAATAGTTCTTATTAAACACTATATTTTTAATTTTAATATTTAGATATTTTATATGTTATTTAATAAATGTATTAAATGAATTAAAAAAAATTCTAAATTATTCATTAATATATCAATATCAATAAAACTAGTAGAAAACAACTTTATCTCGCTAACATTTTTAAAAAATATGTGTTTTTGAAAAAAAAAAATAAGAATTGTTCATTTTTTTTACCAAAAAATATTATCTTTTAAATAATATATTATATTTGTTCAAAAACTTTTTACTTGACGTATAAATATATTAAATTAATTAGACTTTTTTGAATTATTTATTAATATAACAATATTAAAAAAATATAGATAACAATTTATTTCGTTAATATTTTAAAGAGACTTTAAAAGATATGTAGTTATTTGAACAACATAAAATAGGAAAAATTACTTTTTTTACAAACAAAATATATCTCGAAAATAATGTTTCATATTTATTTAATAAATATTTTATTCTAAGAATATTTAATTTGAATGCAACTTAATAAGAAAAAGTAAAAAAAATTGAATTTTTTTTAGATAATAGCAATGAAAAATGAAAATCACTAATAATAATTTGAAATAAGTTTTTATTTTAATTTTAGTTAAGTCATCAAAATGATGTGGCATCCACATCGCCTCATTAAAGCCACACAAACAAAAAAAGTCAAAGGGTTAACCGGTTTAAAAGGTAACAGGTTACCCATTGCTATTATCGGTAGATTTTTTAAAATACAATGTCTTAATAAAAAATAATTTGAAAATACATTGTTGTAATAAAGAAAAACAAAAGTAGAATGATATAATAAGAAATTTTATGAAAGTAAGTTGTTATTTCATGCATTTAACCCTGTAAATAAAACGGGAACATCTTACATAATATATGTAAATTAGCTTTGAAAACTCAAGATTTAAATTGTTGCAGGTTCGGTAAGATAGGATGGTTGCAATACCACAACTCGATGCATTATTACTTCCATTCCATTTCATTTTCTCAAGCAAATGACACAACCCGTTTATCTAACCGCACATTTCATATAAAAACATACACACACATATGGAAAAAACCGTGTAACAATGAATAGTAACTTAAAATCAAATTCGTGAAATTATTTTTATAATATGTGTTTGTATATGTGACATGTCACATGTGTACATCTCATGGATGGATGGATGGATGGATGTATGTATGTATGGATGTAAGGGAGGTAAATTAATATTTGTAGATGTAGGGTTTGGAAATAGAAAATTAGCTGCAGTTTCATTTGATTGGAAGGGTGGGTCCGGTATGACACGTGTTGGAATCACATGGTGGGACTAGCTGGTGTTGATTATGCGTCAGGTCAGTTGGGGTCTTTCAGTCTTATGATGGACCTGCAATCGTCACATGCAACTTATCTATAAACAACTGTAGCTCAAGGTACAACTCCAACATGCATGCTTGTTCTCTTGCAGGTCTATAATTCATTTTTTTAAACCATTTCTTTTTTATTTTCAAATTAACATTTAAATTATAAAAAATGATAAATTATAAAAATAATTCGAGTTAATATTATACTCTCTCTAATTATAGATTCTTATAAGGAAAAAATCATCTTCATTGGCACTTCTTAATTATAAGCCAAAAAAACAACCATATCAATATTATTATTAAAAGCATCTCCTACAATTATATTAAAATAAAGATTTAGTATTTTTTGATCCAACAGTTACACTAAAACATATACTAAATTAGAGTAAAGAAAATATAGAGTGAAAATCTTCAAATTTTGATAGCTTTCTGAAAAACTATATGATAGATAAAAATAATACTTTAATTATATTCCATCAATAAGAGCGATTGAAAATATATGTTTACGAAAGATAAATAATATTTTAATAAATTTATTTAATATTTTAGTAATATAGTTAATAGTAGAAATTATTTAGATACAACTGTTGGAGTTAGATATAATTTGATTTTTTTATATAAATTTGGACTTTTAATCCTTTATTCTAGAAAATTACACAAATTTTGACTTGTAGGTCACCCATTTTTTGCCATTAATTTTGTATGAAATAACATTTTAATGGTTTTTCTTATATTTTTATATCGATATTAATATTATATGAATATATATATATATATATATATGGGACCGGCAAAAAGAAAAGTAATTTGACAATTTGTATCCGGATTTCATTTCTTTGTAAAATGGTATTAGTAGAGTTCTAAAACAATTTTGTAACCTTAAAAAAAGAACGAAAAAAGATTTAGGTTACATTATTTTGGAAATCTTTTCCAGAAAGAAACGTTAAGCAATATTCAGTGACATTAAAAATAAATCTAGACAAATCATAGGATGCTTAGATAATTTACTTTTAAGATTTGATATGAGTTATGACAGAGCACCTTAGAGATTAATGTGGATTTCCTTTTCGTAAATCAACACATGTGATTCTTGGCGTAAAACTCCTAAATCTAATATGTGATTCTTAATAGAAAATATAGATAATATTTCTTTAAGAAATTTATAAAAATAGTCATTTTCAAGGATCAAATTCATCTCTTACCATTTATCTCGGCAAAGAATATCACCAACTCAACAAGTGGTACCTCCCTAACTTGCGGAGGAGCTAAATCACAAAAAATAAATTTAAAAGTTCAATTTTCATCCACTTGTGGAGGTGCCATTTGCAGACCTGTGTGAAAAGTGATTTTTTTTTTGTCTTTAATTCATCCGCGAGTCATGAGGTACCATTTGTATAAACCACTCATATTTGTACAAACCGTGCTAACCATCTTCGTCCGTCGATTTCATTGTTTTATCTTATGAAATTGTTTCATATAATATATTTTTTTTGATAAAGTTGTTTCATATATGGTTATGAAATTTTAATGAAACTGTTTCGTGTATTTTTCTAAAATTAATATAATGAAGACGATAATATCTATAATTAACATCCTCCACAATTATGATTGGTTGAATGAGGTTTGTAGTTTGTACAAATAACGTGGTTTGCAAAATAAACCTCCTATATATAGGGTTGGGTTCACGTGAGACCAACCTGCTTTTTAAGACCCATGAGACCACTTTTTTACATTTAAAACTTTACAGCAAAACGCTGTGAAGGTAAAAAAACCAAACCTTCACAGGAAAAACACTGCGAAGGTTACCTTCACAACGTTTATCTATGAAGTTTCAAGTATAAAAAAATGGTCTCACAAAATCAAACTGGTCTCATGTGATTCAAAATCTCTCTCTCTATATATATATCATAATTATTTAAGGTATTTTTAAAAATAAGAGTTATAAAATATTTGTTAAAAGAAATAAGATGAGTATTTTAGGAGGGAAAGAGTACAATTATTCATCCAAACAAAAACAGCAACTAGGAGTGGTAATGGTAATGGTAATGGTAATGGTAGTGGTAGTACTACCATACTAATGCTTGGTGGGGCAACCTGCCTTCATTTCCCATTTATTTCCTTCTATCATGATTCATAACCACACCACTCCACTCCAATTTTTATCATATCATATCATATTTACAAACTGAATTTCAAGATTCCTTTTAAATTCATGATATTGTAATTTCATTATTCTATTAATCTCATTTGGTTTGAAGTATCTTTCTATAACGTTAAGTTTATTTCTGATTTATACCATAAGCATGTTTACGATTTCATATTCGTTTTTGAGATCCACTAATATTCAATCCCATGAGGAATTACGGTTCATTTTGAATATTGTATATGGTTGTGTGATTGTGTTTTTGGCCAACTTGTGTTCACATAATTAGAGCTACATGTTTATTTTTCTGAGAGATAATATAATAACAACACAAAATGGCCAGCTAAAATGAGAGGTGTAGTTAATGGTGCACACTGTACTATTGGTATTGAAGGACCTACATTTTGAATAAACAAAAGTTACGAGGGAGGGGAATGCGAATACCCTTTCATGGACAGGAAAATCAACCAATCACGAAGAAGGGTAAGTGAAAACATAAATAAAGGTGAATTAAAGTCAGAATAACAGTATGTTATCGGCATTTCTATGATGGTCAAATTAATAGGAATAATGACACTTCCATTCAATATGTTTGACCAAAAATAGACGCCCACGACTAATCCATGTGTACTCGTTTTTTCATTACATAACACATGTGAGCCAACCACCGATATTTAATGAATGAAGTCGACACCACTTTCATCATCTTCTTCAGTGGCTCGCAATATGTTGTGAACAAGATCCAAGAATCCTGAACCAGTGGTACATTTCGTCGATTGTTTAGAATTTGTCATGACACATTACCTATAACATCCCTGGTAGATGATTATAGTTGGCACAAACACACAAACACCCGTTTTGTACGAAAAAGGAGCAAAGCATGTTGAATCCATAAATGACTATTGTGCCATCAACTTTAACTCAAAATGACATCTCATGATGGACATGCCAATTTCATATATGACGTTTTCCCAACTACACCCAGATTCACTGTCACAACCATGGAAAAGGTCATAAAAACTTGACGCAAGTTGATAACACGTTTATTTTTGTCGCTCTATATCATATCAGCTCACCAGTAACTTTCTGTTGAATACAAGAACATTTAACCATGAGTGCAAAATGCATACAAGAGTTGAATCGTTTAAAATATATCATACACAAATACTTTCACAGATACATAATACTGATTTTTTTTAATAAAAAAATGATAAAACAAACCATGTTGTCGAAAGTGCAATTATTGATCAAGCTTGTTTTCTCCCATACATCACATGATCAAAGTTGAAGTCTATGGTACTCATCATTTAATTAAACACTATAACCACTTTATTTTTGGTGAAAAAAAGGAAATAAAAAATTATGGGGTTTTATTGATAATTCAAGAATACAATATAAGGTTATGATGTGGTATTGTACTTTGTGATTCCAATGTTGTACAACATGTTTAGGGCAAAAAAACCATGTTTAGGAATTGGGATATTCATAGTAAAAATGACACCATGTTTTTTTTATTTTCATACCATGTTTGGAAATTCTAATTTATTATCACATCATTAAATAAAGCAATTTTGCTTAATTGTTAGTTAAATATCTGATATCACATCTTTTAACTCATTATACATTTAAATCAATGTTCCAAAACTAGAATACAAACTGTTATTTTAACATCTATATGTACATAAATAAATGTAACTTTTTTTATCTGGTAGAATTTAATTCAAACTTTTCGTTAATAATGATTATTTCATTTTGGGTTACAAATTCTAATGCTTTTAGTTAAAATTGTACGTAATAATGAAACATTTGATGAAAAGTTAATTATAGAAACTAAACAATGTCGTTGACAGAAGTAACATCTATATCAGTATTTGTTTATATTTGTATTTTTTTTGCCACAATTATCGACTAATTAAATCAAGATTCTTATTAAATCTATAACCGAGTGGCTTACAATTTTTTTTTTGTGAGTATATATCTTTTTAAACCAATTAAAAACAAATGAAATAATGTTTCATACAAAATTAAACGTTAGAACCAAAGTTTTTGTGCAAGAAATTTAAAAATGTGTAATTAAGAACTCACGTATAATGATAATCACTCATAAAACTATACTTCTTTACGTATAAAACCTACTACCGGAGATGTTTTAAGAGATCTCCAATGCAAGGTTCTTATAAGTAAAAAATCAATATTGTAGAGAGTTTTTAGCATCTATAATGGAGGTTCTTATAAGAACATTTTTTTTTGTTGCCACCTCAATTCAATCTCATCAAATTAAGAACTCAGATAAAAACCCACAATGATAGTTCATATAAGAGCATTTCTAATGCAAGGTTCTTGTTAGCAAAAAATGCAGTAGCTTGTACCATTATGAAAATGTGTTTGAATAAAAACATTGGTTTTCACCATGAAGTTTATGATATTTTACTTATTTTATTTTTTTGATTTATAATTATTAATATAATAATTTTGATGTTGAAAGAATCCACAAGACCCGTAAAAAAAAGAGATTCTTATAAGAACCATCATTATCAACTTTTAAAAGAGTTTTCTTAATTTGATGAGTTGGAGATGTGTTAACAGTAAAAAGTGTAAAAAATAGGTTCTTATAATTAACATCCATTGAAGATGCTCTTAAGAACCTCTTTTTTGTGGGTCTCCTATATTTTTTTCAATATTCATAAATTATTAAACATATAATAGAAAATGTTATTTAACACCAACTTCATGATAAGAATCAAGGTTTTTTGTCTAAAAACTCAAAAGACGTGAGATTCTTATAAGAACTCTTCACAATAATTGTTGTACAAGTCATTTAACTTTTAACTTACAAGAATCTTGCATTAGAGATGCAATTGAACTTGGTTTTTACCTCGAGGTTTGATATGAAATGACAATTTATTATTATTTTTTATACTAGAAGGGTACTCGCGCAATGCAGCGAGATACATCTTGATTTTAATATTTCATTTTATTATTTATCTTAGTCGATGTTATAATATGGTTTTATGTAATTTTGAAAAAAAAACGATAATGTTTTTATTTTTGAATAAAATATAAATCTGAAGATATCATTAAAATTAGACAAAAATATATCGATATTAGTATCAAATTAACTATTTAAAATTCATAAATTTTGTGTAATTTTTTATTATAATTTAATTTAGGTTCAATAACGAAGTAATTTATATTTGGTTTAATAATATAATTATTTTATAAAGATAATAATTAATTATTTTGTTATAACTCGATAATTATCCTAATTATATTTTAGATTTTTTATATTTTAAAATAAGATGTTTATCCGAAGTTAGTTACACGAATTCAAACATGAAGCTTCAATAAGTTGTACTTATGAATAATTTACTTGTAATCTTGAATTTTAAGTAATATGCATCAGTATACAGTACTTYATGCATAAAAAATGATTTTTAARAGTTTTTGTCAAATACTTTATAATATAGTATAGATATTTTATTAACTTTTATATTCAATATAATAATTATTTAACTTATATTATACATAAGATTTATAAAATATATTCTTATAAAAGCTACCGTTATAAAGTTGATGACTTATAAATATGTTGTGTACTCCGTTAAACGACTTTTATATCGGCTTACCCAAATCAAACTTATTACAAGGACCGTATTTTAACCTAGACTCGATTTAATTTGTATATGGGTACGAGTAGCGAGGAGTGAGTAGTAGTAATATATTCCGATGAAGATTGGGGGTTGAGGTGTGTTGGGGTTGTGTTGTGTTGTGTTGTCCGCCTGTTGGTCCATTGGGGGTCGCGCCCACCCCTCACGAGCCTTCCTTCCTTCATCTCCACACCACTTGTATTCGCTGTACTATTTTTATGCTTCCACCTATCATCTCTCTCCCTCTTTCTCTTTCTCTTTCTCTTTCACAAATCACTCCCACTCGCAACCTTTCACCCAATCACCAATGCTCAGATTCTTCATCCATTCACTATTTGTTAATCCTTAGCCCTTTTCTTCATCCCCAATCGCAGAATTTAAGATACACAGACCTTGATTTGATTCAAAACAAATATGAAACGAGATTACCCACAACAGAATTACACTTTCTTTAATGGCGCCAGTTCCATTTCAGCTGCTGCTGGTAGTGGTAGTGGTAGTAGTGGTGCTGGGTTTTCGGATTTGAGGTCGGAGGTCACCGGGAAATCTAAGATGTGGGATGAAGAACAAGATGCCGGCGTTGATGAGTTGTTAGCGGTTCTTGGTTACAAAGTTAAGTCGTCTGATATGGCTGATGTCGCGCAAAAGATCGAGCATCTTGAGGGGGTTTTGGGTAACGATGATGGGTTGTCTCAGCTCGCCTCCGATTCTGTTCATTATAACCCTTCCGATCTATCGTCGTGGCTTGAGTCCATGATTTGCGAGCTTAACCCCACCGTTCAACCGCTCGATGATTCATTTGTCAATGGTGTTACTCCCACCGGAACCACCGCTGTAACCTCGTTGGCTGTCGACTCCTCTTCTGGATTCGTGGATGATCTTCAAGCGATCCCTGGAAACGCGATTTACCCTCCGACCAAAAAACAAAAACCCTCGTCTCCATCATCTGGAGCTTCCTCCTCGTACCAGCCGAACCCGATAGTCCTCGTCGATTCACAGGAAAACGGGATCCGACTTGTTCACACTCTGATGGCTTGCGCCGAAGCCGTCCAGCAAGACGACCTCAAAGTCGCAGAGACCTTGGTGAAACAAGCTGGAATTTTAGCCGTGTCTCAAGCCGGCGCCATGAGGAAAGTCGCGACGTATTTTGCCGAAGCCCTTGCTCGGAGAATTTATCGGCTATGCCATAAAACGCCACAAGATTCGCCGGCGTTCCAAGATCTTCTTCAGATGCACTTTTACGAAACTTGCCCTTACCTCAAATTCGCCCATTTTACAGCAAATCAAGCCATATTAGAAGCTTTTGCAGGTAAGAAGCGGGTTCATGTGATCGATTTTAGCATGAAACAAGGTATGCAGTGGCCGGCTTTGATGCAAGCTTTGGCTCTTAGACCCGGTGGTCCGCCTACGTTTCGGTTAACCGGAATTGGTCCACCTTCAGGTGATAATACGGATCATTTGCAGGAGGTGGGTTGGAAATTGGCTCAATTGGCTGATACAATTCATGTGGAGTTTGAGTACAGGGGTTTTCTTGCTGAAAGCCTGGCTGATCTTGAACCGGCGATGCTTGATTTAAGAGAAGGAGAAGTTGTTGCAGTTAACTCGGTTTTTGAGTTGCATCAATTGTTGGCCAGACCGGGGGCCGTCGAGAAGGTTTTGTCGGCGGTGAAGGAGATGAAGCCGGAGATTTTAACGGTGGTGGAGCAAGAAGCTAATCATAACGGACCGGTATTCTTAGAGCGGTTCACCGAGTCTTTACATTACTATTCCACCCTTTTTGACTCGCTTGAGAGCAGCGGCAACGGCGGCGGAGGTGTGGACGGTGGTGGTATTGCGGCGGCGAGTAATCAAGATAAGATTATGTCTGAGGTGTATTTGGGAAAGCAGATCTGTAACGTGGTTGCGTGTGAAGGACCAGACCGAGTTGAACGGCACCAGACGTTGACTCAATGGAAAACCCGATTCGAGTCGTCTGGGTTTGAAGCGGTTCATCTGGGTTCCAACGCTTACAAGCAAGCTAGTATGTTGTTGGCTCTGTTCGCCGGCGGCGACGGCTACAGAGTGGAGGAAAACAACGGTTGTTTGATGTTGGGTTGGCATACTCGACCGCTGATCACCACGTCGGCTTGGAAGCTCCGATGATGTGGAGCGAGTTGACTCAGAAGGAAAAAGAAATTGCTGAGTTGGTGAGTTGGAAAAACTAAGACCCAAAAGCTTGGGTTTTTTGTTTATTTTAATTACCAAAGTAATTTTTTTAAGTGTTTTTTATTTTAAATTGGGAGCTTGGGGGGTAAAATTGGAATTAGTTTAAGATGTGTGAGTTGAATGGAATCTTGTAATTTTATCAAGGCGTTGAATGAAAATAGGGACGATGTGAATTTTATAGCACCTATAACTTGCTTTATAAATAATGACTTTTTTACCCCTTGCTCCTTCTTGATCTTTTAAATTTTTTGTAAGAATATAATAATAATAATAATAATAATAATAAATAAATGAATTATTAAAATGAAGAGGTGGATCGATAGATTCAATTATGAAGTCGCAAGTCCCTATCCATCCTATGCATTTCTTTATATAAGTAATCGAGGAATAAAGCAACCTCCCAACTTTCTTTTCATACTCAATAAATAAATTATTATAATCCACAGAAAACGACTTCATCCATTTTTTATAACTTTCGTCAATGTTCATTATAGTCTCTATAAACATCAATAACGTATGAATCTAATTAAAGTGACTACACGTATGACTTTTTGACTTAAAAATCACCATTTTCTTCATTCAAATGGGTCTCTAAACAATTTCTCTTCACCTAAATGTCACTATTTCCGTAATATCCACGATGAACCTAGTTAAAGACCAATAATTCAACATAAATATACAAATGCAATGGTCAGGTCTATAATTGTAACGGTAAACTGGTTGAATTTGACATTTTTCTGTCTTTTTAGCTACATATGTAATATAACAAACTCGTTTATTGCAGATGTACCAACATATGGGTCAATCAAGGATAAAAATGGTTAGGAGAGCGATTTGAACAGGTGAAACGAACATATATGTGTATAAATATGTGTGCGATGAATTGAATATTAGGTATGTTACTTTAGTTTTGTTATTAATTAAGGAACAAGTATGAGTTTGAATTCAATTTTGTTGTACTTTTTTTTTTATCCCAAGAGAATTTTATATTATTTAAATTTAAAGTAATTGTGTTTCCGTATTGTGAAGATAAATTAATTTTTTTGCAGATAAATATTGATTATGTAGGGGGGTACCTAAAGGCTAGGTGTAGGTAGCTGTGTGTATATAAAGGGCAGGAATTTTATGTACTTAAATCAGTCAACTATTTCGCTAAATGTATTTCTTTTACGTTACTCATAAATACATTTTTATTTATTAACTAGTTATATACCCATGTAATGTGACACGAGCCGATAAAAATGCAAATTTTCACCTTGAGTTGTATTGTTTGTGTAAAAATCATATTCTTAAATATACACATGCAAAAAACTATGTTACAAACTATATTAAAACATAGTAAGTGAAAATATGTCACAAAATAGTAAAATGAAAATACCTCATTATTAGAATTTTGATAAAAATGCAAATCGTCACCACCGTAAGTTATTTGGTTTGTGTAAATATCATATTCCTAAACATATACATGCAAAAAAAACCTATATTTTACAAACTAGCAAGTTAAAATATGTCGCAAAATAGTAAGTGAAAAAACCTCAGAGTAATCGTCTTTCCAAATTATAAAGAGAAAATATTGAAATGATTATTTGTGAATGGAAATACAAATTTCACTTCTCTTTTTATAGCAATAGTAAAATACATATCATGTTTTTCAATATATTACTTACCTGTTTGTTTATTTAAGTTAGATTTATAAATATACTGAAAATAATATAATAAATAAGAAAAGAAATAAAATGCTACTAAATTCAAAATTATAAATGATTATTCTTATTATATTGTATAAACAATATATTTACGTATGTATATGTTTTTATTATATTGTTAAAATTAAATCTTTTGATCCTTTTAATTTAACCATTTCTAGTCATGCGTGTCACGATTCAAAAAGAAAAGTCAGGGGTGTCATCATTTTCAAGGCTATTTACATATATATTGACTTATAATATTGGAATTTGCACACATATTTCTTTGACTTTTAATATTGGAACTTATACCTTAAACTGCACCCTAAACCTATGGGGGGAGGGGTGCAAATAACAACCCCTTCTTAGCTATAGTTTATAATTTTTTTTGTTATTCTCATCCCTCAAACAAAGTGACTGCTTACTTACATGTTACAACTTAACAGGCTTAATGGACTACATGGCTCATTCGCACAACTATTTTTGGTTGTTTACTACGGGTTTAATAAAAAAATTACATAGCTTATTCATACAGTTGAAATACTTAGTTATCGAGATTCCGTCGTCCAAAATTACCTTCCCTACCCCTTGTTAAAACACGCACCATATGAAAAAGAAGATAATCTGGCATCCCTTGCACTCTATGTTCTCATCACCCTCTCTTCTTTTTCCTCCAGCGATGGCGACCTCATCGCCGGACGTCACCCTCTCTCCTTCTTCCTCCACGATGACGACCTCATCGTCGAACGTCAACCTCTCATCACCCTCACTTTTGCACAAACCATGTGGTTTACCCCCAAAATACTCCTGGGTTTCCAGGTTTTCTTTTTCTTCAGATGACAACTAATTTATCAATCAATCATTAACTTATCAACTATTTTTGAAACCGGATCTGAATTTTACCAATACCAAGTGTTAAAAAAAGACCAAAGCAACTGGAAGTTGAAGTCCTCATATCCAACCTAAATCCCACTTTCTATGCATGTTGTATGCTTTAAAAAGAAGCCAAAGAATGAAAGACAAAATGGAAGAAAGATTTATTTGGACCGTTAATTAAAAAAACAATTATTTGATTATCTATCGTATCTTCAATTTTTTGGGCAAATAATTATTGTTTTTGATTTTCTTTACATATTATGTCTGAGCTTGAATTTTTGTCTGATTTTGGATGTTAATATTACTTTTGAGGTTAGATTGTTTTTGAGTTTGAAATTGTATTATATCTAAACTTTAGATCAGTGATTTTGATTTGGTTTAGGGTTTTGGTGGTGAGATGATGGTGTTTTCATCGAGAAAAAACCTTGTCAGAGGGGACGGGATGTTCATGTCCTTGACATCACAGTAAAAGAGGGGTCACTCAATAGTTAAAGATAACAACCATTATTGACAAGGGGATAATTCAATAAAGTAATTCAACCATAGAGACCGGAAACCGTTATACAAGTGCAATTGTAAGTACACATTTTGTTACCATTTAAAAATAGAGAGAAGATCCGTTAAAGCACCAAACCACAAATACGAAAAACTTGAAATTTTATAAGAAAATGATTGATTTTAAAGCACAGGTAATTACATTATTATATAAAAAATCATTAAAATAACAATGCTTAATTTAAAAAATAAAAAAACTAATGGCCACTTGTTAGATTGCAACTAAGCTTTCTTTAATGACAAGATCTCGACATAAATTATTAGCACCAATATAATGAAAAATTCAAAACCCCACATGTTTTATTTGCCATATTATTTTTTATAAAGCAAAAAAAAAAAATAAACAAGTAATATACATAATTTAATTATTATAAATACATAATTTCTTTAAAAGATGCAGTAAAATTGGGTTTTTTATTTGTATTTTTACTATTTTTACAGAATCATGTAATTTTAAAGAAAATCTATAATCAAAAGCTATACAGGCTAAGCGAATTTTCTTTACTTAAAAGTATATAAGTAAATGGCAAAAGGTATTCAGATTTAATGTATTATTTCTTTTATATTTTAAATAAATCCTTTTATATTTTAAATCATTTTATATTGATGGTTTATCAATAATTTTTTTAATTAAATGTAACTAGCTATCAACTGATAATTAACTTTTAAGTTAAGAACTAACTTATCAAATATTTTGTTAAACTAGAAGAATACTCGCGCAATGCAGCGAGACACATCTTGATTTTAATGTTCTAATTTATTATTTCTATCTGTCGATGTTATAATACGATTTTATGTGTTCACATAAAAACGATAATGATTTTATTTTTGAATAAAATATAAATTTGAAAGAAAAAAATATATCAATGTTAATATCAAATCAACTATTTAAAAGTTCTTATTTTTTATATAATTTATTTAACTTATTTTTTTTGTTATAATTTAATTTAAGTTTAATAACGAAATAATTTATTTTTGGTTTAATAATATAATATTTTATAAAGATAATAATTAAGTATTCTGTTAGAACTTAATGATTATCCTAATTATATTTTAGATTTTTTATATTTAAAATTAGATGTTTATCCTGTATTTGATCATGTTTATCTACAGTTAGTTACACGAATTCAAATATAGAGCTTTAATAAGTTGTACTTACGTACAATCTATTTGCAATCTTGAGTTTTAAGTAATATGCATTAATAAACAGTTGTTTACGCATAAAAAATGGTTTTTAAGAGTTTTTGTCAAATGTTTTATAATATAGTATAGATATAGTCTAAAAATGATCAACTAAGACTTCGTTTTGAACACAATTTATTCAATAGGTTATGTTTTGACATGGTTTTTTTTTACCAAAGGGTCATGGGGTTTAAGGAATTCGAGTTTTACCGACAAAGCGTAGTGTATTTGGTGGTCAATGGTTCAAATTGTACAAAAGGCGAGGTGTATGTGAATATTTTACGGAGATAAACATTATATATTTAAAAAAGTAGTTTTTTTTTTCAAACTATAAAACCCTTAAACATACATTTCGAAAGTATACGTTTTATAAAATAACACTTGAATGAAAATACATTTTTTAGACCACAAAAATATTGAGAGTGGCGAGAACTAATTAAGCATGAGAATGGGATCCGATCCGTAGGGAAAATCAGTTCACCCGTCCTGATCGGGAATAGGGATTCCCTGCTAAACTGGGGACGAGGATCCCCATTTGTTTCAAACCGAGGATGGGGAGCAGGATGAGTATCATACTGCAGCCCGCCCCATACCCGTTATATATACACATTAATTAATAAATATTATATATATACTATTTATTTCAACTAAATCGGTAATTTATAATTTTTTTTTATTTCTTAACTAAGTTTAGAATATAAAATTGTTAGTCTTTTTATGTTAGTATGTAATATTTTAGATATCAAGTCAAAATACAATTATTTGATGTGGTTTTGTATTACTCAATATGTTTTGTATGCGTGACGTTAAGTTTTTTTTAGATTAAAGTTAATTTCTTTGGCTATAGGTTATTAAAATTATTATATGATATTGTGATATTTTTTGTATTTAAATTAAATTTCTTTTGATTTTAGGTTTATCGGAAATATGTGAGTATGTGCGGTCTCTCATATATTTGATTTATAAAGGCTTACATAAGCGGGAAAAAATCTTTGTTTTCCCATTGGGGATTCCCGTACCCTATTGGGTATAGGGATGTGGATGTGATCATATTCTCTGACAGGAATGAGGACGGAGACAAGGATGAAGATGAGGAACCGGACGGGGATGGTGATCGAGGTCCCCGCCCCATTCCCATGCCTAGAACTAATCACAACCATTCAAATGTCTATTGAGTTTCATTTCGACTGTAATTCAAGGTTTTATTATTGTTTATGTGGGTGTATGTGTTTCATATATGAAACGTATCAACATGCTTTATTTTCGACCCGTACTTATGTTTGACAATTATGTTTTACTTGTTTTATTCTCATATATAAGACAATTATGTTTGTTTTAAACGTGAAAGAAAATTATATGTTTAACCACGTGTGGGGTTAACTCAACTCCTAATTAGACTTAGGCTTTGGGAGATTGTAACACCCAGGCTAATTGTACCAGACATTGTCTGCTTTGTTCTCACAGTTTTAAAACGCGTCTGATAGATGAGGTATCAAGCCCTTATAAGATAATCTTTGTTCCCCTCCCAAACGAATGTGGGATCTTACAAAGATCTTTCTCGAATACCAGCGGTTCAAGTTCTACAAAGTCACTATAGATTGTTTTGGCTTTTCTCTAGATCCCCTGAAATTAGTCGAGATTCACACAACCTAATATAGACATCTATGATTAAATAACACTATATGTTTAACATAATTCGCAAACACATAGTTCTCAATTTTCTAACAACTTTTTTGGTTCATAATTGATTTGCAACATATATATATATATATAGGGTTGGGTTCACATGAGACTAATTTTTTTTTCGTGAGACCCGTAAGACCAGTTTATGTTCATTGATCAACTTTATAAGCTAATGATCTAATGGTCTAAAATTGTACGATGACAATTTTATGATTATTGAGAAGTCTCGTGTCAATTTTGTGATTATGAATATTTAGATTGTAGATCTAATCGAAATGTTGAGAATTGGTCTTACGGGTCTCACGAAAAACTCTTGGTCTCACATGATCCAAGTCTATATATATAATTTGATGACTCATTCAAAAGAAAGAAAATATAAAAAAATACTTATTTTTAAAATAAAAGATAAAAAGAAATGTAAAAACAAAGACCTAATTTAGAATTAAAAGGCTAAGAGTAAATCACAATGATCACAAAAACATGCTAATAAGGGAGTCCAACTCAAAAGGGTAGATTAAATATATGGAATTACAAATATTTAATCATATAAATAAACAAAACCTAATCTTTTGATGGTGACACCCTATTATTATTGGGCAGTGTTAATGGCACCTCTTAATAGGGGTGTTAATTGTTTTGAAAATTGTGTCAATGATTTTTTGTCATAAACATCAACTCAATTAATTATATATTTATATTTTATTAATTTTATTTTATTTTATATTTATATTAAAAAAATATATATTATTTTATGATTTTTATGTTACTTTATTATTTTATATTTTTGATTT
>NC_037540.1:4271465-4273526 GCF_001531365.2 Cynara cardunculus var. scolymus
ATATATTTATTAATAATTTATATTAATTAAAATATAATATAAATAAATAAATAAAACAGAAAATAAAATAAATAATATATATTAATTAAAATTTTCTTTAATTAATAATAAAATAAAAAGTAATAATTACAAAAAAAAAAAACACAAAAAATCATAAAATACAAATGGTGAAAAGCTACTTAAGGGTGTCATTAGCACATGATAGGGGTGCCATTAGCACCCCCTAAATTCTCATTTTCATTTTTCAAAATATTCTTTAACCTTTTCATTTCTAAAATATTTAATTTCATCAAAATCATCATTTTTTTAATAAGATTTAAGGGTCGTTAACCAAATTCTTATTGGTTAAATGCTTATCAAGTTTTACTTCTTACCCATGAAAATGATAAAGACCAAAAATCTTACTCGATAAGATACATAATAGATCAAGAATCTTTTTATCTGGTAAGAGACATAACAAAGATAAAAAAATCTTACCCGGTAAGTGATGGAGTAAACGTTTACCAGGTAAAAGACACTTACCACAATCAATTTTGATGGTCGGGAGTGTTATACTATAAGATAAGTGAGAGTGATAATATTTGTCGGTAAGCGTTTGATAAACAACCCACCAATTTAAAATTACATCTTAAAGCTTACAATCATTAAAGATGACATCCAAATAGTTTTTTAGTAGATAACAATTTTGACGGGAGACCTACTCCACCAAATAATAAATTCCGACTAATGGCTATTTACAACCACGATTGTAATAACGGTAAATCAAGTCGATCACATACAGACTCAGTTCAACTTATTACGACTAGACAATTCAAGCACAAGAACAAAAAGATAAACATAAATACGGAGGGGGAGGGGGGTTGATTTGATTAATCAAGCTAAACATGCAATAAAAGTTAGTTAAAACGATTAATTAAAAACCCAACATTAGTTCGATTTCGATTAAGATGCTAGAGTGCCTATCATTTATTCCAAGAATATAAACACGTGGAACAAACCCAAGTTGATTATAGTCCTTAACAAGCTCTAAGGACCTCTATTTTTCTTACATTTACATCGGTTGAAATAAGCCTTTCAATTAAAGAGCAATCATAGTATTCTTTAACGTGTCTAATAAAAATGTGCAATCCTTTTGGGCTAAGAGAAGACTAGGAGAGGCCTAATCTGTTAATTAAAGAGACATGAGCCCATTAAAAACCATACATCCAAATCCAATCCAGGTTAACGGATCTAACAAAAAAGTGTTTGTAAGCTGATTCGGAGGTTGAACTATTTAACTGCTCTTCAAATCAACATATAAGATGATTAAGAGGTCGTTTACTAAACACTTACTTGATAAGTACTTACCGGATAAATTTTCTCATCGGATAAACATGAGGATGGTCAAGAATCTTACCGGGTAAGAGTGATGAGAATGATGGAGAGTCTTACCCGGTAAGTGAGGATGACAACTTTTACCCAGGTAAACGCACCTACTAAGTTGTTGAATTCGATATGGTTTGATATACTAAAATCTTACGCATCAAAATAAATCGTAGTGTTGTCTCATATCGGTAAGCGCTTACCGGGTAAGCAATTGGGTAAACGTCCCCTAAGCCAACACATTTATACTAATTTCTTAAGTCTGTATTTTCAAAACTAAGCCAAATCGATCCAATCAACTAAGCCAAAACAAGTTTTACAAGTCAATTATATGATCCTAAAACTACTTATGTTTATGTATAAATGAAAGAGAACGGTTAAAATATATCGAATATTTACACTATATTATAAAACATTTCACAAAAACTCTTAAAAACCATTTTTTATACATGAAGTACTGTTTTATTGATGCATATTACTTAAAATTCAAGATTACAAGTAAATTATACGTAAGTACAACTTATTAAGCTCCATGTTTGAATTTGTGTTACTAACTGTAGATAAATATAATCAAATACATGATAAAATTCTTATTTTAAATATAAAATTTGAAATATAATTAAGATATTATTGAGTTATAACATAATATTTAATTATTATATTCATAAAATTATATATTATTAAACCAAAAATAAATTA
>NC_037540.1:4273654-4274985 GCF_001531365.2 Cynara cardunculus var. scolymus
AATTAGAATAATTATTGAGTTCTAACAGAATAATTAGTTATTATCTTTATAAAAGTTATATTATTAAACCAAAAATAAATTACTTCGTCACTAAATCTAAATTAAATTATAAAAAAAATTGAATTAAAGAAATTATACAAAGAAATGAGAACTTTTATACATTTTCTTAATGATATTTTCAAATTTATATTTTATTAAAAAAATATTATTGTTTGCTCAAAACTACATAAACTCGTATTATAACATCGACAGAGACCAAAAAAATAAAATGAAACATAAAAATTAAAATATATCTCCCTATATTGCATGAGTACCCTTCTAATTTACATCAAAATATAAATCCATTTCAAGATTTGAAATTGAAACCCTTTTGGGCTTTTGAACCAGCAATACGACTTGTTTGAATTTGTGTTTCATTATCCATGACCTTAATTAATATTAATTTCAAAAAATTATTAATTAGTATTAATTATTGACTATTTATAACTAGTTGTGTATCCATGCAACGCGATGAATTTTAACGATTTTGAAGTTTCACTAGTTTTATTAGAGAAGATTTAACGATGATATAAGTTACAMTTGGTCTTTACATATTAATACAATTTAAATAAATAAGAGTTATGGTTCCAATTACAGTCTATCAATGAAAAAAATATATAACAGTTTAAAATACAATATATTTAAATTTCAACATATTTAAACGACTYCACAAATGTGTTCGATTTACATCAAGATCAAAGAATCAAGAGATCGAGATCGAGAGCGAGACCGAGAGTTCTAGAGCAATTGAATGAGAGATGAATGAGACAACTTTTAATAACTCATGGTGAATATCAGTTTGAATCTCACTGTGGGGGATGGGGAGAAGATATAGAGATATGAGAAGGTGAAGACATGAGTGAAATGTATCAAAAGTATATTGGAAACATAAAAAGAAAAAATAATAATGTGCATTGGTAACTTGCACTATATGTATTTTAATTGTAGATTAAAAGTTTTTAAGACTGAATGTATAAAGTAGTAGTACTTAATGTATTATGAGTTGTTTTTAAGACTTTGTGCATAAATGTATAGTACTTTGTGGATTAAAAATTATTTTTAAGACTTTTGATAAATCTGGTTTATAAGGTAGTATAGATTATAAATAGTTTTATCATATATTTTTATATTATTATTCAATATATTTGGTCATAAAAAAAATATAACAATTTTGAAAATTACATAAAAAGTAAAGTTATATGTTTCTTTTGTTTCATGAATAATAAATGAAAAAGTCTAAAAAAATTGCAATGAATTTTAGTGTTTGGAATAATTAAGTCTTTGAATAATTT
>NC_037540.1:4275185-4288628 GCF_001531365.2 Cynara cardunculus var. scolymus
AAATAATAATAAATCGAAATATATTAATTTACATATTCTATCATTTAATTTTTTTAAGCATCCGGTTTATATTAATTAACATATTACATTTATAAGGAATTGTTTTAAATATGTTATGAAATGTTAAATTTTATTAACTTTTAAACATGTCTTTTTTGGTCATTTTATATTTTTCAGTAACTAGTTTTTGTCAAACTTATTTAGTTTATTAGTTACCAGCTAGCTTATCAACCAATAACTAAATTATCAGTTAGTTTACAAGACATAACCTAAGATATCTAATACTTATTTAATACTATAATGTAAAATGGGTAAATTTTATAATTCAAAGTTATTAAAATATTAACAAAAATGTTTGATTAAGTTGTCATTTGAAAACGATAAACCATTGGTAAGCCAGACTAATTACTAATTACTAGGCCTAAACTGTGAGCCAATTGATTAACTAGAAAGCTAAGATTGGGCCGTCCGGTCAAGACGAACATGCCTATTTTTCAATGTCTTATGGGTTGTTTGACAGTTACTGAATAGTTTGGTGTAGAATGATTAAGTTATCGGAATAATTAAGAAGCTCCTATGATATAATGCAAAATAAAATATAATTGTTTGGTAATTATCTAGAATGAAATTAGGGTGCTGAATGGTTAAGGGAGACCCAAAATACAAAATCATTCAGATGATTTTAGAACCATTAAGAGAAATAATTTTTTTTTTCTAAACAAGATTTACCTCTTAGCGGTTTAAAGGTTGCATTTTAATGGAACTACTAAGAGGTAAAGAAACAACCCCTTAAATTGATGGACTGAGCTTAAACGATGTATTAACATGCATTTGGTATGTAGGATAGAATAGTATGAAAATTTTATTTAACGTTTGACGTGATATTAGACAAAGACATGATCTTAGCGAGACAAGAGTGTTTTTCGGTCACACCGAAAATGTGTGGTAAATTAGCATACCATTCTTAAATAATTAAAACTCTAAAACATTCCACAATTATATTCCTCCGTCAACCTCACTCTTGCACCCGCACGACTCATCCTAAGTGAGGGCTTAGCCAACAATGAAAGTTGGAGCGGAAGGAGGGACTTGAACCCTCAACCTCAGCCTTGGCAATAATGATTCTTCTATAGATAAAGAATCTGTGAAGTTTGATGGACCAGCCTCGTCCCCCCCCGGGGAGCATTAGCAGGCGGTACGCGTCTGGATTCTGGTTGATTCACCGGTCACATCCGATCAGAGGCAGACTTAAGAGTAGAGCTGAACATGGATTGGGTTGGCCGGGTTTAAGGTCTTTGAACAACCAAAGTCAATATTTGCGGTTTGGAAAATCTCAACCCAAGCATAACTACAACACAACCAACCCAAACCATACGGGTTGGGTTGGGCGAGTTGAAACTTTGGTATATCATTTTACAATCTACCTAAATGTTTTGTTTGAACGAACTAAAATCAAAATGAGAACATAAAAAAAGGCAAACAAACTCAAAATAAAAGTTAAAAGTTCATAAAAATAAGAAAATAAAATTACAGTTGAAATTGTAATATGACTTAAAATATAGTTAATTATTGGTTGGTCTAATGTATATATATTAATCAAAAACTTAACAATCATGTTAAAATTCGTAGTATAGAAAATCGGATTCATCGGCTTGGATTGAGTTCAAATTACTCTAACCCATTTCCAACCCAATAGATGCAGTTTGACTTAATCTTGTATCAACTATGTGTCGGGTTACCTCGGGTTGAGTTTTTTCCAGGGCGGGTTTGGTACGGTTGGTCCATTTTTTGAGTAGATCTACCTAAGAAAGTTCTGAAATAAAATCTTTCACAAATAAAATCTTTTAGAGTTCTGAAAGATGCACATGCTTAACTTTAAGGAGTACTCTGCAATATCTGAAAGTACAGGGTGCATTTGAACTTTTACAAAGTCAAGGGACCAAATTGAATATTTTTTATAAAATCAAAAGAACCGACAGGTAACTCTCGTAATGAACCAAATTGATTTAGTTTTCAGGGAGTCAAGTCAAACAATTTTAATTTTTTCTCTCGACTTCTCGAAGGCAAGGTGCAACCGTGCTTGTCGCCGGCTCCGGTCTTCGTCCCTACTCCCTTGCTCGTCTCTCTGACTCGGCCTTTTCACTCTCACAGGTTTTATCCACAAATCCTAACTCAAAATCGTATATTAGTATTAGTCCTAAATCTTATATGCCACTATTTTTTCCTAAACTTGATTTGGTTTGTTTGTCTTTTATAATTTTAATCTCTTTATAGTTATTAATTTTAATTATTGTTACTTGATTTATTGTCTTCCCTAAATTTTGTAAATTGTATATTTGTTTAAAATACGTTTTTAACTAATATTATTAATTGGCCTTGATTGCGGTTCCAACTTCATCTTCCTGTTAGTTGTGTTTTTATGAGCATTTTTCGTTGTATTTCGATTTGGTTGTATTTTTATTGTTGGCTCGGACGTTTTGGTCTAGCACTTTGTTTGTGCCAGGCCTTTTGTCTTTCTCGTTAATATTATTGCCAGCCTTTCAAAAAAATAGAAATATAACTTGACATATAAAAAACCAAAAGGGTCCAAGAACATCAACCAAAAAATTGAAAAAGTAACTAAAAACAATAGAATTACTTACCTTGATGGCACATGTTTATTACAACTAGAAGGGTACTCGTGCAATGCAGCGAGATAAATCTCGAATTTAATATTTCGTTTTATTCTGTCTTCATCGATGTTATAATACGATTTTATGTGGTACTTAAAAAACAATAGTACTTTTATTTTTTGAATAAAATACAAATATGAAGGTATCATATAATTTTGAAAAAAAAATGTATCAAATTAAATATTTAAAAGTTCTAATTATTTTTTATGTGTAATTTTTTTAATTCAATTTTTTATTGTAATTTAATTTAGATTTAATAATGAAGTTATTTATTTTTGGTTTAATGATATATTTTTTTAATAAATATAATAGTTAATATTTTGTTAGAATTCAATGATTATCCTAAATATTTTTTAAATATCTTATATATAAAATGAGATATCTATCTAATATTTGATTATGTTTATCTGCAGTTAATTATAAGAATTCAAATATGAAACTTTAATAAGTTGTACATACGCATAATTTACTTGTAATATTGAAGTTTAAGTAATATGCATCAATAAACAATATCTAATGCATAAATAACGATTTTGAAGAGTTCTTATCAAATGTTTTATATTATAGTATAGATAACACCAAAATGAGATGGAGTGTTACTTTTCGGTAAACAATTTGAACCCAAAAACACCATTCACATTCGTACACGAATACAATACCTGGAGCCGAAAGCAATCATATACGATGAGTACATGACAACCTCTTGGATTCCCTTCATGTGGTGCACAAACAACCCCGTAAACAACTATGACACATACCAAACTCCAAACAAAGGAACATGCTACATCATCATCAATTGCTTCTCAAAACTTTCACACTTTCCCCAAATTATTACTATTATTAACTTTTCACACTTACCCCAAATTATTATTATTATTATTATTGATTAACCTGAATATTCAACCCGTTATGCGAACCGACTAATCTCAGAACGACCATATGCTTTGCAGATTGTCCGGAGTCATCGCATTTGAACCTCCGTTGACACAAAGGGATTTTTATTCCTCCTTGAATTTGAACTTGGACCTGCTGGTATTTTTGATCATTGAAGCCAAACTCAAACCAATCAGATACCACCCTTGTAATTTTTCCCCAAATTATTGCTAAAGCTTAGGTGTACGTACATTTTACCCATCCTAACCGGCTAACCCACATTCAAATGCATACATTTTAGCCTTCCAAACCCACATTCGTATAAAATATACCTGGGGATCGTTTGGTTTGGTGTGATTTGGTTTGGTTACAAGAACACGATTATGCTTCGAGATTCACCAAAGAACAATGAGCATATGATTTGGGAAATAAACAAAACCCTTTATTTCATTAGGACTGAAAAAGAACAATGCAAGAAATTTCATGACTTTTATTCAATGGGGGGAATCAAATTCAAATTCCCAAAACAGAGAAATCAACCACTAACAATTGAAAACCTAATCAGAGAAGACAACTTCCCCATTCAATGAGAAGAAACTTTAAGACTGAGTGATTTATTGAACCATGATTTCCAGCTGCCGGAGTTCTTCCTCGTTATTCCCACCGTCACCGGCTTTCCATCGCCAACCGCCTCCACCTGCTGAGGCTTCTTGCACAACATGAAATTTCTAACCCCAAACGATCCAATTGTCTCCAACGGACTCAGAGCTACAACAAAAAATTCAATTAAATCCCGAAATCTAAGAAATATTGATAACGACTCAAAAAGCTTGAAATCACCTTCGGTTCCGGCGATGGGGCAATAGAGGACGAAATCATTGATATTGGAGCCGAGGACGGGAAGACGGCCCTCGCGGGCGTAAGATTTAAGAGCGGTGTCCATGACGGCAGCCACCAGCTCCTCCTCGTTGACGACAAACCGGATCGGACCGGCGCTTCCTATGACGGTTATGCTAATCAGAAGACGGTTTGCGGCGCCTCTGCCGGCCGGATTCTTCTTTTGCTTGTACATCAACATCTTTTCTTCGAATCAAAAAAACAAAATCGTTTTCCTCTTGTACCGAAAAAGGAACAAAACAATCAGGCAAATTGAATCTAATTAAAAAAAGAAAGGCGGACTAGGGTGGTCGGAAGAATTGAATCTGTTTCAGGGATCGACGCCGACGCAGCGGTGGTACCAGCCCTCCTTGCAAGATCCAAAACAGAAAGCGGAGGAAAGAGAAGAGATCCCCCTCGAGGAAAGGGGGGAGATCATCAACCGATTACCAAAGATTTCCACCATTCACAATTGGGATTTCCCCAGGGATGATGAATCGAGAGAGAGAAGAAACAAGAAATTTAAAGGGATTGAGATTAGGGTTAGAAAGGGTTGGGATCGTCGTGATAAAAAGGGAAGAAATCCGCCGACCCTTTCGAAAGCACGTTTGCCAAATCTCCACCTTTTTCTGTTATTGCGTCAAGCTTGGAGGGTGGGTGTGGCTTCTTTTGTCATCTTTACCCGTGTCACATGGAAATTGCCCTAATTTCTTCCTCTATTAATTTAGAATATAAATTTTCATTTTCATTTTAATATTTTATTTTATAATATAATTTAAAAGAAATATATTTTTATATTTAAATAAAATATAAATTTAAACATCTATAAAAATTTCTATTGATCTCATATTAATAATTTAATGATCTATAAAAATCTATAACTTTTTAAAATTTAATTTAATTTAATTTAATAACGATGTAAATTATTTTAGATCTTATAATATAATGCCTTTTATAGATATAATTCTTAGTTCAATTTTTTTTTATAATTTAATTTAAGTTTAATAACGAATTAATTTATTTTAGGTTTAATGTATAATTTTTCTTATAAAGATAATAATTAAGTGGTCTGTAAGAAGTTAATGATTATCTTAATTATATTTTAAATTCTTTATATTTAAAATGAGATGTTTATTCTGAATTTGATTATGTTTATCAGTTAGTTATATGAATTCAAACATATAGTTTTAAAAAGTTGTATTCATGCAACATTTACATGTAATATTGAATTTTAAATAATATGCATCATTTTAAGAGTTTTATGAGAATGCTTTATAACATAACAAGAAGGGTATTAATGCGATGCAATGAGATACATCTTGATTTTAATGTTTTGTTTTATTCTTTATTTTTGTCGATATAATATTTTCAGGAAAACAATAATGTTATTATTTTTTAATAAAATATAAATTTGAAGATAAAAAATATGGAAAAACTATATTGATATTAATATCAAATTAACTACTAAAAGTTCTCGTTCTTTTGTGTAATTTCTTTAATTTAATTTTCTATTATAATTTAATTTAAGTTTAATAATGAAATAATTTATTTTTGGTTTAATAATATAACTTTTTATACACATAATAATTAAGTATTTTGTTAGAAGTCAATGATTTTGATAATTATATTTTAGATTTTTTATATTTAAAATGAGATATTTATCATGTATTTGATTATATTTATTTGCAGTTAGTTACACAAACTCAAGTATGGATAATAAGTTATACTTATACACAATTATTTGTAACCTTGAATTTTAAGTAACATATATCAATAAAGAGTACTTTATGTACAAACAAATGGTTTTAATAATTTTTGTCAAATGTTTTATAATATAACTAGAAAGATACTTGCGCAATGCAGCGAGATACATCTGATTTTAATATTTTATTTTATTTTTTATCTCAGTCGACGTTATAATATGGTCTTATGTGATTTTTAAAAAGCAATGATGTTTTTATTTTTGAATAAAATATACTAAAAATTTGACAAAAATATATCGATATTAGTATCAAATTAACTATTGAAAAAATTCTTATTTTTTGTATGATTTCTTAATTTAATTTTTTTATTATAATTTAATTTATGTTCAATAATGAAGTAATTTATATTTGATTTAATAATATAATTTTCTTATAAAGATAATAATTAATTATTTTGTTAGTTATCAATAATTATTTTAATTATATTTTAGATTTTTTATATTTTAAAATGAGATGTTTATCTTTTATTTAATTATGTTTATCCACAGTTAGTTACACAAATTCAAATACGGAGATTTAATAAGTTGTATTTATGCATAGTTTACTTGTAATCTTGAATTTTAAGTAATATGCATTAATATACAGTATTTCATGTATAAAAAATGGTGTTTAAGAGTTTTTGTCAAATGCTTTATAATATAGTATAGATATAGATATATGATATTGTTTTTCTTAATAACCTCTAAAATTATGATAACTTTAAGACCAATGCATCATGTGTTATTTTATATTATCTTTTTTCATTTAAAACTAAAATTTAGAGTATTGATTAGTATAGATATGTTTCATACTGTGAATCTTTTTACATGTTTGTGAAACAAAAGTTGCACGTAGAAAATTTCACATTGTAGATTGAACATATGAAATATATATATATATATATATATATAATTTGTTTCAAATACAACCCGTCGTATTTGTACAACCAATGGAACCCAATAAATTGAGATATTTATAGAAATGATGAAAGTTCATTTATTATGATTTGAATATTTATGGAAGATGAATATGGTTCATTAATTATGATCAATACTTTATATTAGGAAATAATCAAAACTTCTATGAAATCACATGTTAATCAAATGAAATCGACGGTTGAGATTGGGTTGTATTGGTTGCACAAATGTCAAGGGTTGTATAATAACCAACCTCTATATATAACCAACCTCTATAGAAGTTTTGATTATTTCCTAATATAAAGTATTGATCATAATTAATGAACCATATATATATTAATACATTAAATGTTAGTCTTAGATGGAATTTTTTTTATGTGAAACAATACCTTAAGGTAAACACTCTCCCGATTATCACAAAATATGGAATTTCAAATGATTAAGCCTCATCTACATACTATATTATAAATAATCAGTTCTTTTCTTTTTTAAACACTCTCATTTTTAATAATACATTTATTAAAAATTAACTATTAATCAGTAGAAGATACAAAATCTTTCAATTTTTATAAGATTATTATTTGGTCCAATTTTTAAACAACTATAATGGAAGGTTAAAAGGTTTATAAAACTCTCAAATTAACATATCTAGTTTTGTAACCATCCAACAAATATATATATAGAGAAAGCCGTGCAATTCTTAAAAACCGTGTAAACTAATTTCGATAAATTGGAAAATTCCATTTTTTTCTAATTAAATTTAATCATTAAGGGTACATTGGTCATTTGCATTGTTTTCTATTAAATATGAAAGTTATTAATAAATCTTAATTAAGGTAACATAATAAAAGAAATTTTATAGATGGTAACATTTAAATATTTAATTAAATTATAATATTAAAAATTGGATTTTGTTATATTGTGTCTCGGTTTATTATTGCCAAGATTCGTGAAAATCGTAAGTTATTAAATTAATAAATCCATAAAATCAATAATACAAAAAAATATATTCATGCAACCGGTTTCATACATGGTGAAATTGGTACATGAAGTAAGTGAAAAATGATTATAAAATGAGTGCATGATGAAACCGGTTTCATATATGGTGAAATTGGTGCATGGAGTAAAAATGATTATGAAATGGGTACAACATGAAATGTGTGCATGATGAATAGGGTGCATGATGATATGGGTGCGTGAACAATCTCATTAGACAAGTGAAACAAGGTGCATGATGAATAGGGTGATAAATTTACCATAATAGAGTGCATGATGAAGGTGTGGTTGGGTTTACCATCTTGCCATTCTCGCTATTATAGAATAATTTTTTTAATATATAGTTTTTAATTTCCTAAAATAAATTAAACTAATCTTGACCATTGATCAAAAAAATGAATATATAAGATTGGTTTACATGGTTTACACAAATGGGAGCGGTTTTCATTTGATCGCTCATATATATATATATATATATATATATATATATATATATGTTTTAAGGGTCTATTTCTTAGTTTAAGATCCATTTTACTAATTGAAATCAAAGAATTCGTAACTATGTTTTATCCAACATGGTTACACAAATCGAATAAAAATACCTATAAGTTAAAAACCCTATGAACCAATATAGATCATACATATTTAATTTCCTTAAATATCTTATCAAGTATTCCTCCTATTTAGTGTCCACAATTCTATTTTTGTTTGAGTCAAATAAGTGTCTACTTTCAAAACTAAGTTTTCACTTTTTTATTCTACCCTTAATCATGTGATGAATAAAATTTCTCTTAGGGGTAAAAGTATCATTTGGTTACTTAAATAGTCTAATAATTGAACACTGCTAAAACTGTGTGACATTTCTATCGTAATCATTTATTTTGGGACATAGGAAGTATTTAAAGAAACTAATATTTCCACATTTGAAATCACCCAATCGATGAAATGCTTCATTGGTGAAGCGACACTATATTAAAAATAAACACACTTATGTGTTAGTCATCGATGAAACAATACTATATTATCAAACAGATCAATTCAGATAAACCCATGTCTTGTTTCATTTGTGACACGCCATTGTATTCAAACAGACTAACCATATGTGTTGTTTCATTGGTGAAACAACACTATATTATCAATACATATCAATCCATGTGTTGTTTCATTAGTGAGATGACACTCTATTAGTAAAACGAATAATACATATCAACCTATGTATTGTTTCATTGGTGAAACAAGACCGATATTTCAAAAGCAGAACAAAAAACGAGTTTTTTTAGGAAACAGTTGATAAGATAATAAAGATAATTCAAAGATAATTGTGGAAACTAAATATGTGTGATTAATATTAGTTCATAGTCTTTCAAACTTATAGGAGGTTTTTATATGATGTTGTGCCTATATATGTGTGTATATATAATTAGAAATAGAATACCCCTTATTCTAAAAACTAATTATTTAATATATAATTAATATTTTTAATTAAACAAAATATATCAAAAAATAGTATTTTATTCTTTTCTATTTCATATCCATATCGATATATTTCATTCCTTATTTTTTTAACTGGTTTATACATAAAACTAACATACATTCATTATTCCTATTTATCTATATTCACGTATGTATCATAGCTTTTCATACACACATGATATTTATCGTGAATATTTTTAAATTTAAAATTAAAAGTTATTATATCATACCAACATAACCATATAAATAAGGTTAAGATGACAAATTATAGAAACAACAAACATATGAGGGTTCAAATATGATTTACATGTAACAACGTAAAACTTATTATTTAACATTTAAATGTTGTTTAAAGCCATGGACCTGTATGACATGTTTGCAAGATAAACATAAACACGAAAATCATACAATTAAAAGTATATTAATACAAAAAGAATCGAAAATCCTACCATAAAAGAAATTGACGATTACCTTTGTACTTGTTAGAATAGATCGTCCATTACCTAATGGAGTTGTCACTCATGAACCAATCAACATTTTTGACTAGATATCGAAGAAAGTTTTGAACATACGAGCCATCTTATCACATATCAATTAGTGGAGAGTTGGAGATATATGAACGATCTTGAAGTGACTTACAACCTTTTAAACCAACGTCGTAAATTATAAACCTCTTTTTCAATTGGTCATTCCTTATTGGTGTGCATCACTTTCATGCAAAAGCTTGATCAATGACGGATTCATGTAATTGTCTCTTTCATACTAAATGTTTCGAAATTTAAACGTCTGTTCTAAATTGGTCCAAAATGTCTTGTGAATGAAGACTCGTTCTATGACACATTTTTTCCCCTCTTGTTCCTATCTTGATAATCAAATTGTATCATGATGGTCTTGATGCTGTTCATTTCAATGTTAGTAATGCGATCATCAATCTTGTCATAGTAATACACAAATCTTCCATGATGTTGAAACAATAGACGTATAATTCTCTTTGAGCATACACACAAAGAAGCATGTTGTATTAGTTTTATTGCTTGATTGATTACTATGACATACCTACTTCTACTTATGATTATGGCTGTTCACCTACCAAAGTGTTTTAATATTTCTATTTATGTTTTATGTAATAGATGAACTGCTTTAATCTTTCTATTTATGTTTATATAATAGATGAACTGTAACACCTCAAAACAGGGACAAATTGTAATGACTATCCAACAAAGGACTAAGATCGTCACGAATTGAAAGAGGGTGTCTAGGGATTGTTTAACTATTCAATGAATTAAGAGGACTTGATTTGGTTCTTTTTTCATTAGAATAAGTTATATAACATGTTTTCAAAAACCTTGCGATGTCTACTCGAATCTATGTTAGACGACCATAACTTAATTAGGTTCTAAGTGGTCAAAATTAGAAGTTTTTGGAACCTGTTTGATGTCGGATCAAAAGAGCATATCAATTTAGAAAATTCATATAAGATCAATTACAATTTCGATTGAATTCATTCTTCATTCTTAAAGAACCAAAAGAGGCTCATCAAAAAGTTTAGTTTAGATCCGTATTCCGAAACCTTTCGTAAGTATGAGAAATCTTTGTTTTTTGAATTGTATTTGGTGTTGTAATTTATGGAAGAACTCAGTCAAGTTTATAAAACAAAATTTGAAAAAAATACTTTACAAAAATAGAATTCAAACCAACATAAGTTGCAATTTTATGTATTTTAAGATATAAACAAGTAATTAAATATTTAAGATGTCACATTTAAGACATCAAAATAAATATTTTTAAAATAAATTATACATAATAAAATCTAAAGCAAATATTTTAAATGCATGAAATAATAACCAACTTTCATAAATTTTCTTATTATATTATTTTATTTTATTTTCTTTATTACAAAAATGTACTTTCAAATTATTTTTTATTAAGACATCGTACTTTGAAAAATCTACCCATTATAGCAGTGAGTAACTTGTTACCTTTTAAACCGGTTAACCCATTTAATTTTTTTTGCTTGTGTGGCTTTAATGAGGTGATGTGGATGACACATCATTTTGATAACTTAACTAAAATAAAAATAAAAACATATTTCAAATTATTATTAATGATTTTCATTTTTCATTGTTGTGATTTAAAAAAACATTTAATTTTTGACTTTTTTCTTATTAAGTTGCATGCAAATTAAATATTTTATAATAAAATATTTTTAAATAAATATGATACATTATTTTCGAGATATATTTTGTTTGTAAAAAAGGTAAGGCTTCTTATTTTATGTTGTTAAAAAATACATATCTTTTAAAGTTTTCTCTAAAATGTTGACGAAATAAACTGTGATATACAATTTTTTAATATTGTTATATTAATAAATAATTCAAAAAATCTAATTGATTTAATATATTTACACGTCAAGTAAAAGTTTTTGAACAAATATAATATGTTATTTAAAAGATAATATTTTTTTTTTTGTAAAAAAAACAATTCTTAATTTTTTTTCAAAAAACACATTTAAAAAAATATTAGCGAGATAAGTTGTCTCTGTTAGTTTTATTAATATTGATATATTAATGAATAATTTAGAATTTATTTAATTTATTTAATATATTTTAAATAACATGTAAAATATCTAAATATTAAAATTAAAAGTACATTGTTTAATAAGAACCAATAGATGCTATAATTTTTTTTGAAAGTACAATAATGTAATAAAAAAGTCACATCACTATGGTATATGCGGACAATCTACATGGACAATGACATGACATGAAAACCTCGTATAATGGGTAAATTTAAATCAAAAGGTTACCAATGCTATAATGAGTAAATTTTTTAAAGTACAATGTCCTAATAAAAAATAGTTTGAAAGTATATTATTGTAAAAGAAAAATTGAAAATACTATGCTATAATAATTTTTTTTTATAAAAGTAGATTGCTATTTTGTGTATTTTATCATTTTTATAAATATATGTTTTTTTAATCAAATCATGTTTGAAACATCTATCAATCAAATTTAGTTTATAAAATTAAAAATTAATTTTAATCAGTTAATGAAGTTATTTAATTTAGTTATTAAATAATATACGTTTTTACTTAATTATTAAATAATGATTGAAAATGTTCGAATTAAATAAAATTATCATGTATTCATTGTCCATTAAATAAGTTTTAGAGCAAACTACGAGTTTGGTCTTATGCTTTGTCAAAAATAGCATTTTTTGTCCATGCAGTTTTAAAATTACAATATAATTATTGTGGTTTGTAAAAACATTTGATTTGATCATTCATTCTATCTAATGATCGTTAAAAATCCGGTTACATTAAGGGTATTTTAGTTTTTTTTTAAACTTTATAACATTTTTTGTCCCTACAATAATGCCATTTATTCAACAAAAATGTGATTAAAGTGGAAAAAATCTAAATACGCCGGTTAACGAGATTTTTTATCAGCCGTTAAAGGGAGGGACTAGCGGAAGTTTTTACAAACTATGATGGTTATATTGTAATTTCAAAACTATAGAGATAAAAAATGTTTCTTTTGACAAACCACAAGGACCAAATTTGTAGTTTACTTAAGTTTTAATAAAAAATAATAATTAATCATAATATTAGTATGCAACTTTCATAGATAGTCATAGATTTAAATCTCATTAAAGATGAGTAGAATGTTATAAATATATTTGTTACATTTGTCGTATGTATCTATAATATATTATAAAACATTTGATAAAAATTATTAAAAACCACTTTTTATACATAAAATAATTTTTATTAATGCATGTTACTTAAAACTCAAGATTATAAGTAAATTGTGCATAAGTACAACTTATTAAAGCTCCATATCTGAATTCTTGTAACTAACTGCAGATAAATATAATCAAATAAAGGATAAACAT
>NC_037540.1:4291173-4300447 GCF_001531365.2 Cynara cardunculus var. scolymus
ATAAAGCCATATTATAACATAGACTGAGATAAAAAATAAAATTAAATAAAAAACACAATGTATCTCGCTGCATTGCGCGAGTACGCTTCTAGTATTCTTAATATATCATATTATCATTTGGCAAATATGAGTGTACGGACCAGTTTATACGTACACCAACTAATTTTATACACTCTTGATTTTTTTTAAAAAGGTGTCCCAGTTTATGCCTCGACTAATCCCCGTAAATTGTGACCGTAAGAAATCAACCATGATAAATTCAACGGCCACAACTACTGTGTACGTCTTGAATCAAAACTTGAGCTGATTGAATATTTCAGGACCTCAACCACTACACAACAACCCTTAAACTTATGAGTAGCACAAACCACCATTCAATGTTTATAGAACAAAACCAAAGTCTTTAGAATTGTTTTTCTAAAATAACAAAAAAACAATCATTCTTGTGATAAGTGGCGGATGAGATTCCTTCAAGGGTGTGGTCTAAATTGATTGATTGATCTTACGCATACCTACCGACCGAATAAAGAAAGATTTGAGGGGTTGAGAAGGTCTTGTCCTACCTCTTTATTTGCGTCTAATCAACCCCCTCTTCTCTTTTTCTCTTTTTAGTTTGAAAAAAGAAGAAGAAAGTTAACAAAATTGAATTCTTCCATTCTTGAATTATTTAAAGTTATGCATATGACCGTATAGATTCGAATGGAAGGAGTATTGGGAATATTGAAGCTGCGTGTGAAGAGAGGGATCAATCTTGCGGTTCGTGATACCAAAAGCAGCGATCCTTATCTCGTTGCAACCGTGGATGGCCAGGTACATCTACTTACACGTTCACATATTCCGTATTTGATTAATATGACTTAGACGTTCTATAAAATTTCCATCTCATCATACATATATACAACACCTAATTTTTAGCCACACAGGAAGCTAATGCAAAAACATGTAACTTAGGACGGTTATAAATCATGAATTGGTTTGTGATTGAGGAACAAATTAATTTTAAGGTTTACGAAATGTGTAGGTTAGTTTTGAATGTTTAATCTCATATAAGGAACTTGTATCTTAATGCAGAAAACGAAGACCAGGGTTGTTAAAGGGAACTGCAATCCCGAGTGGGATGATGAATTGACTCTCACCTTGAGGGACCCCAATACACCAATCAACATTGTAGGTATCCACCCCATATTTGAAATTCTACATCCAAATTAAAATTATATATAGAGAAACTCAGGTTTAAGGGAAAATCGTAAAAAATTAAAAACGGAATACATCAATAATTATTCATCTGTATGGTATGCACATGTGAATATATGTAATTTGCAAGTAATTCGTTCTGTAAACCAGAAAACATCTTCAATTACTTGTATGCACATGTGTATACCATAGAGTGTTCCTTCAGTCTTTCATTTTTTTGGTTTTCCTTGAACCTCACACACACATACCCTCATACACACACTCTCTCTCTCTCTCTCTCTCTCTCTCTCTCTCTCTCTATATATATATATATATATATATATATAGTTTGTTTCAAATACAACATATCGCATTTGTACAACCAATGCAACCCAATAAATTGAGATATTTATGGAAATGATGAGAGTTCATTTATTATGATTTGAATATTTATGAAAGATGAATATGGTTTATTAGTTATGATCAATACTTTATATTAAGAAACAATCAAAACTTCTATGAAATCACATATTAATCAAATGAAATGGACGGTTGAAATTGAGTTGTATTGGTTGCACAAATGTCAAGGGTTGTATAATACCCAACCTCTATATATATATATATATATATGGCAACTTTTAATCATATACAGGATTCCAAAAATGTTACTTATTTGTTTGTTTTCAGGCTGTGTATGATAAAGATAGCTTTAGTAACGACGATAACATGGGGGTGACAGAGATTGATGTAAAACCGTATATAAAATGTCTACAAAGGGGTTTGGAGTTGAAGAACCTCCCGGATGGTACGAAACTGGAGCGTGTTCATCCCCAAAAGACCAACAACCTAGTGCATGAGAGTTGCATAGTTTTGGAGAATGGAAAAATTGTACAAGACATGACCCTTCGATTGAGAGAAGTTGAATGCGGTGAAGTTGTAATTCGAATGGAGCTGATTCCTCTTCCAGGTCGTAAATTATGTGTCTAGAACCATTCCATTCTCCTTCAATTTTTAATTTCGTGCTTAGCTATTAAGTAACGAAAAACAAAATATATGTTATCATCAGATATAAGATTATAGTACGTTCAAATACAATACGCTTAAAGTAATTTTATATTTTTGGATGAAAATATGTTGTTATTGCATTTTGGATTTATTTCTTAGAATACACGTCACAAGAAACAAGAGATTTAGTCATCACTAAAAGTCCATTTATCTATAAGTCGTCACTATAACTTGCGGGTGAACATATATTCGCTAAAGACTATTTGTCAAAGCTCACTTTTCTTGTAGTAACAATTAATGTTTTTAATGCCACTTACATGGTATCAGAGAGCAACGAATCCTATCTATATTCTTTTCTTTAGGGTGCGTTTGGTATCTAGACGGGCAGGACAAAACAATACATGATAGAACAACTATTCAACATTTTGGTAAGACAGAACTGTACAAGACATAACATATAAAATGATCAATTTACCCATAATAAGTTGTTCATATCTTTTATCTATTTTGATTAATTTATATGGTTTATTAAATTATAATAGAATAAATATTTTTATAACAAAATATTTCATTAGAAATTTTTCGTCAAGACGACTAAAATGATACAAAATTGAGAAGTTTATGTAGTTTCCAGTATTTATTTTATACATTTTCTATGTTACTTTATTATTATTATTATTATTATTATTATTATTATTATTATTATTATTATTATTATTATTATTATTATTATTATTTAATAGATTACATAGATTAACCAAACTATAGAAACCACATAAAAATAATACTTTGAGGATAAAATGCAATAAATAAAATTTAAATAATGAATAATTTAAAATTTTAAAAATAGTAAAGAAGGAAACATATTTGATATTCTAGAAAATGATTTTTTTTTAATATTATTATGTGGTTATAGTGGTAAAATATAGGTCTATTACACCTTGTTTCATTGGGAACATCCCTGTTCCACTTTGTTATATTTTGTTCCTGTTTGTTCGATATAAAAGTTCTGTCAAACATAAAACAATGATCCACCCTTAATTTACTACTCTCTATCATCACTACTTACCGAAGCTTCAAATTAATATCAAAATTTTGACTGATTAGTGAAAGATAACACTAGACAATTGTCACTACTTACCGACGGATACCATCGTTAATAATTTTAATTATTAACTTTATGCTTTACAAGTTATGTCAAATGTTATACACTCCCAATGGGTAATTGAGTGTCTTTTAAAGTTTTTATTCATCAGTAAATGTTATATATCACCAATGAATAAATAAAGATCTTTTATTTTTAATTTTCTTTGGACGTTCTTCGGTGATATAGAAGAATAAAAAATAAAATCTTGATCAACAAATAGTGTATACACAGTGAAGCCATAGGATACGAATGATTAACTGATGTTTTGAAATTTAATGTTGGTTTATCTTTTAAGTCATATTAAATTGTATGTATAATGTATAGTGAGTGATGTATACATGATGCAATCATGTTCATGTATAGTGTATAGTCATGTATAATGTATATTGTTCATTAGATAGTGTATACATTCATATTATAAATACATACATACCAAAATATACACGTATTATCGAAATATATATATATTTTTATATTTATATTTACATATATGGAAGCGAAATATCATGTAAGAAGGAGAGTTAAGGTAAGAAGCGTGACTCTGTGAGAAGGGTTCTGGACTCTTGATCATCTTTAATCTCAAACTCACCCATGAATCGTGCTTGATATATGGATTGATTCGGTGCATTTTATTTCAATGCATCTCATATTTTCACCGGAATCCAACCTCATACAGATACGTATAAACATATAGATATTTACATTCATATAGTACACGTATATATGTGTTCTTATGTATGTTTTTTGTAAAAGACAAAATTTCGATTAGTTTCTTTTTTTATATATAATATTCATCCTTAAACCGTCAGTAAAGTAGATTAATTTAGCCTTTTTCTTAATTAAAAGTTGTGTCCATGTAAATTATCAAATAAAAAGTTATGTTATCAAGTTTCAATTTCTTTTATTTGAAAATCCATCTTTTTCATTTTCATGTTGTTTTATGGTTAATTAGTAATTTAATTAAAAAATAAACAGAAATGACAAGCCCAGTTGAAGACTGGTAGAGACCACTGGCCCAACTTAGACATGCGTTTGGTTCCTTAGAGATGGGCCTTACACCCTTCTATAGGCCCAGTTCCAGGCCTGCTCAAGACCATATTTTAATCATTTTGAGATCTATCACGCAGGATTCAAGTGCTGTATGTTTTGGGGTTATGGGTTACAGAAGAATTATATCGTTAACTATATCCTTATCTATTAATTATATCATTTACAACCCTAATTTTATGTAGATCCACCGCTGGTATTACCCATTGAGCCCACAAATTCATATGTTTTCACCAGACTACGTAAATACATCTTGTGTTTTTTCTTTGTTGATTGTTGAGTTTGTCCAATTATAATTATAGGATCCAAATATATTATTAAATAGTACAAGATTTGGTCCTAAATTCGATAACACAAAAATAATGTTATACACAACAATCACCTTCATATACATTTCACACTTATAAAACTTTGATTAAAATAAAAAAAAAACCTATCAAAAACAATTATTTGTTGACCAAATCTAGATCTTATGCTTAGATTTATCTATATGTATAACTTGACATTACTAAAAGATTAAATTATGAATAATATAAATATTTGTCTTTTTATCAGGTGTGACACGTCAAATGAATACGTACGTAATAAATAAACAAATAAATCTTAAAAAAGTAAATTTTAATCAGGAAATCTTGAAAAAGTAAGAAAGGATGATATTACACATCTATATTTAGGCATCTGTTAACGATGTCATGATGTTAACCTTAAGCCTTGAATAAATAAAAATAAGAATTAATATAACAGATCTTAAAATGATTAAAATCAAGAGAAAATACAAAAGGATGAGAGTGGACCCCTTCGTACGTTTTAAAATCCATAATTCTTCTCCATGTTCTAATCAGGATATATAATTTGAACGTATCTTTTTTCATCTTTGATCTTTTTTTTTGAATTAATTAAAAATCAAACATGAATTTAAAAAAATGAGTTTACTCATACCAATATTACTGCTATAAAAGGCTGATGGTGTGTGCTTATTTCATATACGACTTCTAATAATGTGATCAAGGAATTTATGCGTTGATACACATATACGTCTTTGACTAATAAAAACGTGAAGTATTTAAAAAATTAAATGGTGAAGAGATGGCTACTTGTGGATATGTTTTTGTGGCTCCCATCATTTCATTTCAGGCATTAATCTTCTGTTGAAATATGTGGTACTATACGTAGAAGATCAACAATTAGTGAAAAAGAAAACGATAATACCGATGACAATGGCTATAGAGAAAGAGGATCATTTCTTTGACAAACAAAACCAAAATGCATTAATATACATTCTTGACCCCCCTTCTAACGGCATATAAAATCAATCAATTTGATGAAAATTGTATATAGTATATAAAACTGTAAATAATTTTTTAAGAAGAGAAAAATGGTAAATTTATAGATTTATTAAAAGGGTTTTTCTTCGGCCTATTTTATAGCCGGCAATAAGTCTAAATGACTAACGGTCAAGGATTCAATTTTTGATTAATTAAACACATTTCATTTTTCCATGGTATCTCTTTCCATTCCTCATTTCTTAGGCGCTACATGGCCTATTTCTCTTGGTTTCTTCAAGCGTCCATCTAGGCTTCACGACTATTTCCAATCATAAATACCCTTTTTTTTAATAAAAAATAGGGAAAAGTCCAAAAAAACTCAATGAACTTTACTGTTTAGAATGATTAAGTCATTGAACAATTTTTTGGAACAAATAAATCCTTGGACATTTTAGAATCTGTTAAATAAGTCATTGGACTTTACAAAACCTGTTAAATAGATTCTCATTCCTTAAAATTGTAACTTGTAACCTGAATAGAAGGTAACCTTAAATTAAAAAAAAAAAAACTTAAAAAATTCTAAAAGCTCTTGACTACTCATATCCCCGTGACCATCGCTCCCTCCCGTCTCCTTCTCCCTTTAGCACACCATCGTCTCCATCGCCGCCGCACCACCCTGTCGCCGCCCCTGTCTCTGCACGTCGCCACCGTACCACCTCGTTGCCGCCCCTGTTGCTCGTCTAATCAGGTTTGCTCTAAAATTACATTTCATTTTTTTGTAAGAAATTTCTGAGATTGAATGGTAATATTGTTCCTGGAATTATCTTGTTCTCTGTTCTGAGATTGATTCTGTCAAAAGATTACATTAGCCAAAGAGGTGCAGACTAGATAAAAATAAGTTATCATGTGGAATCACACTCACAGAACTTACAATGTTTTTCTTCTCCTACTTTTTATTGGAGTTGCTTTTCCTTCTCCTACTTGTATTTCATTCTCATCGCACATGCATATTACTATATACCCACTGTTTATAGCCTTCCGCAAGTATAATGGCATTCCCTTTACTACATAATTAGAGGGTAAGTCATGAAGGGGAGATACAGACTCGTTCCTAAAAAGTAACCTAAGATGTGTATCAGGTCAATGGCCATTAGAAGATATAAACAGTCCAACTTGGTTGTGCAATGGGAAACTATGCATCATGTCGATCAATGTGATATCATGCAACTACAGTGTGATAATGGAACATGTATACATATTGGGTAAGATTTTAATAAATTTAACACTATCATTTACTTATTGGGTAGTTCATCGAAACGATATCGTATGCAACAATTTACCTGATAAGCGCTTACCGTGGTAAGAGTCTTATCCCTTACTTAGCGGGTAAGACTCGTGGTCTTTGTCTCGCTTTTACCGGGTAAAATTTTTGGTACTTACCATATTCATCCGGGAAGATAATGAAACTTGGTGTTCATTTACCCGAGTAAGCGTTTGGTAAACGGCCCCTAAAACAACTTGTAGATATTACCAAGTTGTTCCCTATTATCACATCTTATCTCACTCTCTTTTATCTTCATCACCATTTGGCTGCTTCATTTGATGGCAGTTAGTTAAATTTGCTTCATATAAATATTGTATGGATAGTATTTCCATTGAAGTGTAAGACCCATCTTAAATCAAGTACATGCAGAGAACAATCAACAGCAGCAACAATTTTGAGTTGTCGAAATTATCATTATTACCCACTTGACTTATCATACTCATGCCATCCGAATTAGTTCACAGTAACATGAACCAAGTAGCTCACAGAGACCAATTTTATATGTATTATATTTCTTGATTATCACCCACCAGTAAAAATTTTACTTTGTAAGGACTTGTTTAAAGTTTAATATAGTTCTTAATTGTTATAGAAGGTGTGAAAGCCATAAAATTGTATAGTCATCCTCTTCTCAGTTTAGCTAGTTTCAAGGGATATTTTGGTTGATTTTGTGACTTAAATATATAATCCTAGGGGACAGGGACATCCTTGGATCTAAAGATTGGCAAAAAAGAAGCAAACTTTAAGACTTAGATATATGGATACAACTTCACGTTCACAATCAGCAGTCTATATGAGTTTCAAAAACATTCAGTGGTTTTTAGTCTTTATTTGTACATATAGTCATCCATTATGTTTTCATCGGTGAATCGTGATGAAATTGTTATTTTTRTTTACARAATGATATCTGATTGCGATGGTGATTATAGTGATGATCCTTGCTATGAAATAGACGATAATTCAAGTGAACATATGTCAGATTCTTTATCTCTAGACCTTGAAGATGAGGATGATATAATCAACTTAAATAAAACAGTTGAGGATCAGTTTCTAAATAAGTTTTGTATTGTAAACACGATTGACAATGTTGAGTTTAATGTGAAAAAGAGGTGAAAAAGGCAATAGAGGTAGACCAAGACTCAACATTCCAAAACCGACTACAACAAGAAGAGCCAATAAAGGTGGAAGAGGCAATAGAGGTGAAAAAGACAATAGAGGTGGGAGGATACCATCATATGTAGGGGTCTCTTACAATCCAGTCACGGGAGAAGCAATGATTGGGGTAAGCCATTATTTGTTTTTCAGGAAGCAATGATTAGGGTAAGCCATTATTTGTTTTTCAGATTCAAGTAACATTTTTTATGACTATTGCTTACACTTTATTTTCATCATTAAAGACATCCTCAGGTGTGCCTGTGCCACAGCCAGCATGGCCCGAAAGCATCCTACCGTATTCAATTTCAAGAGAGGCTGTTGTTAATGATGAAGACCGTGATGAAGGTGATACTACTGTTGGTGATGAAGAACATCATGAAAGTGATGATGTTGTTAGACATCAAGAAGGGTTACAAGAAAGTCAAATGACTATATCTTCACCAGAATTTAATGATGCAAATGAAGAATAGTTCATACCATGACCTTAACATAGATTAGGCATTACTTTGGTATATTTTAGACTTTTAGTATATTTTGGCGTAACTTTTGGTATATTTGGCGCAATTGTTGGTATTTTTTGGCATAACTTTTAGTATATTTGGCGCAATTGTTAGTATTTTCTTGTGCAACTTTTGTTACATATTTTGGTTCAACTTTTGGTATATATTTTGGTTTAACTTTTGGTATAATTATGCCCAAAATTTGTACGCATATTATTATGCTTTGGATACAACTTTTATATTTTGCGAATAGTAATGAGAATGATATATTTGTTTTTTTTTTATAAATGTAAGTACTTTTTTCGTTCAAAGAATATTTATGGACTTGATCGTTCAAAATATGAAAGTCCATTGGTTTTTTCGGACTTTTTTGTAACACCCTCATTTTCACCATGAGTTGTGTCACGTCATTCTCATTAAATAGTAATAAATAACCCCAAGATATAGTGGCTAATAAAGCCTTATTACAGCAGAAGTCTTACAAATTCAATTAAAATTAATAACTCAACGCTAACCCGTCCCATACCGAGTTACATTACAAAATGAGTTTAAGCATAAACCTAACCATCCGAAATATAACAATAATATAATTATCTAGGAGAGAACCTCGCTCTTGTCCACCCTTGAACCTCTTGCACCTGAGATGCATACTAATAGT
>NC_037540.1:4302107-4308780 GCF_001531365.2 Cynara cardunculus var. scolymus
ATCCCAAATCAATTAAATTCAAAATGTTTTATTTCTTTTTTTTAATTGATTTTATTTATTGCAATAAAATCATATTTTTCGAGTATCGACACTTTAATCCCGTAWGTCGTTTACTCTTTAAATTTTAACCCTTAACATTTATTTATTTTACGAATAATAAATTTTTACGAATAATAAATTTTTAGGGTGTTACACTTTTCCACTAACAAAATGTATTTAACAAATTTTAAAAAGTCCAAGGACTTATTTAACAGGTTTTGTAAAGTCCAATGACTTATTTAACAGGTTCTAGAATGTTCAAGGATATATTTGTTCCAAAAAATTGTCCAATGACTTAATCGTTCCAAACAGTAAAGTCCATTAGGTTTTTTTGGACTTTTCCCTAAAAAATAATGTAACTTTTTGATACAAACAATAATTTATCTTAAATTTTTTATACAAAATTTAAAATGTAACAAAATATATTCTAACGATTTTCCATTTTTAAAATCAAACACCAACAAAAGAAGATGTCAATAAATAATAATTATACAAAATGTTGTGTTTTATTGTTTGTACGATTTTTTGATACAAAATTTAGTTTCCGAGTTGTTGTTTCATCAGCTCAACGCTCTCCTTCTCTTCAAGGAAATGAGACAAGAACAACACAGTTCGATGAAATACCTAATATATGGAAATGAAGCTCATAAGTTTTGTTTGAGTGTTCAAATACATTTGTGTCAGCAGGATAATAAAGTACATGTGAAATCACATTAGATTATATTTGAACAGAGAAGAATGAATGTTTTAACATATAATTTAAACATACCAAATGTTTATTTGGCTAATTATCAGTAGAATCTAGCAAAGATTCAGAACTGACAAAAATAAATAATGTATATGAATATTTATTATATATAAGTATTACATTTATTTTAAAAATAATAAAAGGAAACCGTCTGAAATGGAAGATCCTTGATGATGCGCAAAAAGAAATACATAAATTTTATTTCATTATATATCAATCAAGTAGTGCCATAGAAATCAATAATGCAAGAATCACGAGTGCAACATTTCTTTCATCGACCCCTCCACCCTCACCAAATCATATCCTACAATTTATGATCTTGTTGGCACACATACGGGTTATTATATAATCCCTTACATTTGTATAACCAATACAACTCAATCTCAACCGTCCATTTAATTTGATGAATATGTAATTTCATAGAAGTTTTGATTATTTTCTAATATAAAATATTGATCATAATTAATGAATCTTATTCATCTTCCATAAATATTTAAATCATAATAAATGAACTCTCATCATTTTCATAAATATTTCAATTTATTGGGTTGCATTGATTGTGCAAATGTGATGAGTTGCATTTGAAACAAACTCTCTCTCTCTCTCTCTCTATATATATATATATATATACACACACATACATATATATATAGGAGCGTTTAAATGCAAATTACTCCTATTTGTATAAATTGTGCAAACTCAATTCGTATAGGACCAAAAAATAAATAGTTCTATTTAAAGGCGTTGTAACAAATTTATAGGACGCTTTTGAACGTCTTAACAAGTTTTTAGAAAAAATTTAATACAAATCATTGTAGTACTATTTTATAGGATATTATTTGAAAAAAATGTCTTATAGGACCACATTATAATTTGTCTTATCTAAAGGTGTTACAATATGTTTATATGACGTTTCTAGACATTTTAGTAAGTTATTTTTAGAACGGTTTAAAGATAAAATGTCCAGTTAACTATTTTATAGAATATTTTTGAGAAATGACCTACAAGACCATCTTTTTATAGAACAGTTGTGTTTATATGACACTTTTTCAAATAACGTCGTATAAAATAACTAATACAACACTTTATTTTAAAAGTGTCATTAGAACTAGTTAAAACGCTTACAAACATCATATAAATTTATTGTCACACTTTTAGATTGGACGTTTTATAGTTTGATTCATGGTCCTATAAACTTAAGTTGTATGAAATATGTTATTAAGACGCTTGGAAATTTTAAGTGTCCTATCCTTGATACTCTGCAATGGAAGTTCCTTGTTGTCATGATGATGTGCAAACCAAATACATTAAGAATTCATATTATTTTCCATTGTCATTTTTGAATTGAAAAACCATCCGACGGTGGGAAATATACCAAATATTTTAATCGCAAATTAATTAGACCATGAACAAGAATTAGTCATAAAATAAATAATATAAGAATCATGTAATACGCAATAAAGTAGAAGATGTTTGATATATCATGGATTAGGTATCCAGTCACTTTTGTAGACCCCTCTGCTCTCACCAAATCTTATCGTTATTATTGATGAGCTTCTTTTAGCACTGTGAGTTTGACATCATTGGAAAAAGACATTTTAAATAATATAAGCATATATGCATGTGTGAATTTAAGCATCAACCAGAAGAGCTGAGTTCCCTTTTAAGCATCAAAAGTACTCAAAGATCATACATCAACGTAACGCGGAAGGCCAGTGTGTAGAGACCGAAAAGTAAGCACTTCGTGCGTGATACACGTTTGACGTAATGAATTATGTTTGATCTTCGTTTATCTTTTATCATTTACAATTTACTTGATCCATAGTGTAGGCTGTGAGTAACAACTGGATTTTTGTATGCCATAAGGTTACACGATGCTGATGGTATTTGTATAGTTGTCACACAAATTTGTTAAAGAAACAAGTGGTTTTTTTTGGGAATATATAGGTTAGGGCAATGGCTCTTACAGGAAAGCTGATAGCTCATGTAGAGATGAATTCAGGTGGGAGAGTGTTGCATGATCTCTTAAGGCACAACCCACACGACATAGCTTCCATATGTCCCCATAAGGTCCATGGCTGTGATTTGGTAAGTGGTCAAAGAGGTGCCGTTGGATCCACCATTTTGTGGCACTATACCCATGGTATGTACGTACATGGCAAACACCATTTCGTTTTGCATCGATCCATTTCATGAATTTATATATGCATTTCTGATACATCAATTAGTTAGTCATGTATGATTTGAACTCGATTACCATAAGTAACCAGCTGCATGATTATTTCTGTGCATGTTATATATCAAAAAAGATGGAAAACAGCATAGTACAAAAGAGTTGATTGAAGAAATCGATGAGGCCAACCAGAAAATCGTGTTCAAGGTAATTGAAGGAGAGCTAGTGGAGGAGATATACAAGACCTTCAAAATAACGTTTCAAGTTGAACCAAAGCAGGATGGAAAACAATTGGGCACTTGGACCTTTGAGTTTGAGAAGCCGAATGTTAACGTACCCGATCCAACTTCTTTGTTGGACTATATTTGCGGAATTACCAAAGATATGGATGACCACTCCGCCACTAAATAAATAGCTGTCGTAACTCCATGGATCGGAGGAATAATGTCGCGGTTGGTTAAAAAATCTTGGGGTAATGTATTTATGTAATAATGTGGGTTTCGTTATTTTCTCTTCAATTCCTGTTGTTTAATTACATGAAGTTCAGTTTTTGTATTGTTGTTGCGAGATTAAGTTGGGTGAAATTTGAACTCTTTGTTTCATTTATTGTATGAAGATCGTATTAATATTTACGTGTCTTGAACTCCAATATGGTCTTCAATTATATCTGGTTAATTTGGTGCATACAAATTAAACGATGTTTCAAATATAGTGTTGGGATCTGGGTGGTTGTAAAACGTGGATAAATTTCAAAATCGTGTATTGGGAACCACTTTTTAAATACTGTATTTCTCCCTTCAAATGTTTTAATTACCTGGTTAACATGAAATCGGTATCATGATAGATCTAGAATTTTTATACATGAAATAAGGCATTGATTTTGTATATTTATATGAGAGATTGACATTTACTAACAGATAAACGGTCATAACCGTTAATGGATAAAATTGAAGAGCGAAGTATGACTTCGTTTGAAATTAAGTATGATACCAAACTACAATTCTGAACTAAAGATTATTTTTGTAACCACTGTTTAAGACATATGACTTGGTCAATTTTTCCAAGTTTGAACCCATAAATCTACCGCTAAGGGGCACTGCCCCTCAAACCTTGCAAGGGGCCGCGACCCCCTTGACCCCGTCTTAATTATGGCAATCTTAGGTGACAAGGGCAATATTTGTGAGTGTACACTCCGCACCCCCTAATTCGTTTATGTTTGCCTCGTTATCTTAATCGATCTCAAGTAAATTACAATTACATCAAATGGTTGATGACACTAAAATCACTAACAAAGTATGTGTGTTATAGTTTTAGACAAGTATATTGATAGGAAGAGATAGACGTATGAGCTATTTACTTAATACTTATTACCTTTTACCGGGTAATTACGAAGCATTCATCGGGTAGGAGACGCTTACTCGGTAAAAGATGATAATGTTTATCAACAATCTTACAATATCATTTTGTTGACCAATAATCTTAGCTAGTAAATGCTTATTGACCAGATCATAGATGATAGTATTTACCAACAATTTTGCCCGATAAGATTGATAAGGGTGATGATTTTTACCGTATAAGTGCTTACCCAGTTAGTGCTAATAAATACTAAACAGCCCCGTAATGCCATTGGTATATATATTGTCACCCAAGTAACATAAGGTGAACCTACAAAGAGGACATGTGACAAACTACATCTATCAGACCAATTGATGATAGACCTTTATTTTTCAAATCTGGGAATTGTGCTTTAGAAGGGAATGATGCACCTCATTAGTGTTAACATTCAATTATGATTGATCTAAAGGTGAAGCTCTTTTCTTACACTTAACCCAACCCAACCCAACCCAACTCTAACATCAACATCATATCATACCCACATCGGTTCTTCACTTCTCGTACTGCTTCTTCCGGTTAACTACAAATCTAGGTTGCATAATTTCGATAAGGCCTGCGACCTAATATAAAAATTCATTGGTTTCATACAATATTGACATCGATAATTTTTAAAACGGTAGTTCAAATAGCATAACTAAAATATCTTTCTTGAATTAGCATACAGACTTCTTAAGGGAGTATTTAATTAATCCATTTCTTTTTTTTATTAACCTGGATATCCAACCCGCTATGCGAACTGACTAATCCCAGAGCAACCATCCACAAAATATGTCTAGATCAAACTGTGGAAGGTGTAAGAGATTTAAACATGTGAATGAGCATGTTGGCACCTTCATCTGCAATGGAAGTTCCTTGGCATCATGAATGATCATGAATCTCATAATGTTGCGCAAACCATATACATTAACCATTTTTTATTGAATTTATTTTTCGTCATGATATATTTGTAGAACTATGAATGAACCGAACGTTCAACGAACCATTCAATGGGAAGTTCGTTTATTTAATACATGAACAAACAAAACACATTCTTTTGTTTGTTTAGTTAAATGAACGAACATGAACAATGATCCGGTCGTTCATTTACGTATGTGAACGTTTGTTTATTTAATTTATGTTTGTTAATGTCCGTTTCTTTATATTCGTTTACATTCGTTTTTGTTTCTTTATATATATAAATCATTAATATTATAATATTAATATGTAAAATCATTAATGAAATTAAATTTTTAGAATTCCTTTTTTATCCTACTAAATTTATCTTGTTTTTCATTTTGTTAGTGAACAAAATGACGAATAATGGTGGTTGTATATGATCATTTGTATTCGTTTTCGTTTATGTTCATTCGATTAACATGTTAACGAACGAACATAAATGAACACATTTTCTTAACAAACGAATATGAACATAAAACATTCCATTCGTGTTAGTTCGTGTTTGTTTGGTGAATTTAAACGAACGAACATAAATAAGCCTCCAATCATGCCCGTTTGATTCTTTTACTACCCTATATATTTGTATCAAAAACATCTGATAAATTAGGTTAATCGTATATTGGATTTAGCCATAAAAACAATAATATAAGAATCAAGTGATACAGAGCGGGTGTGGTATCACTTTCATCGACCCCTCAGCTAGCTCTCATCAACAAAATCTTAGGTTGAAATTGATCACATTTTTTTTAAGAATATAAGATTCAGAAAATCTAGAGTAGCAAATAAAAAGAAATTAGTTAGGTTTAGCATCTTTGGAGATGTTGAATTTTAAATAATATAAGCATAAAGCAGGTGCGAATTATGTATCAATCAGATGAGTTGTTTAATGGGACTAATATGGGGTATATACTATGAGTATGATGCAAGAATTTGAGTTCATGAACTGTTTGGAACGCCAGAAGCCCCTAAAATTCTGCAGACTTTTTCTTTTGTAAAAAAAGTCAAAAGTGTCTAAATTTTTTTAATTGATTTACTGTTTGGAATAATTAATTTTTTAAAACAAATAAATCATTGGACATTCCAAAACCTGTTAAATAAATCTTTATACTTTTTAAAACTCGTTAGATACATTCTTTTGATCTATAAAACTGATAAATATAATAAAACAAAAGAAAAAACCTGAAAGAAAACCAATGAACTTTCATATTTTCAACAATTTAAGTCTCTAAACATTTTTTGAACAAAAAAAGTACTTACATATATAAAATGAAACAAATATACTATAAAAGTACATACATTTAAAAAACATTATTGATGAAATATATTTTGATTAAAAATAAAAAAATATTTTGTCAGTGATTTTTTAAATTAAAAAAATTAAA
>NC_037540.1:4309048-4321463 GCF_001531365.2 Cynara cardunculus var. scolymus
TATTTTTTTATTTTTTTAATTTAAAAAATCATTGAGAGAATATATTTTATTTTTAATTAAAATAAATTTTATCAAAAATCTTTTTTAAATGTAAGAATTTTTTCGTAAATGTATGTAATTTTTTGGTATATTTGTTTATTTTTATAAATCTAAGTACTCTTTTGGTTCAAAAAATATTTAGAGACTTAATCGTTCAAAATATGAAAGTCTGTTGGCTTTTTTCAGACTTTTTTATTATTATTTTACCACATTAACCAGTTATATATGTCATAAGAATATGTCTAACAGGTTTTAGAAAATCCAATGAGTTATTTAACATGTTTTAAAATGTCCAATGACTTATTTATTCTATAAAATTGTTCAAGAACTTAATCATTCCAAACACTAAAGTCAATTGAGTTTTTTAGACTTTTCCCTAAAAAAATGCATTTTCTTAAGTGGAATCAACTTTTCGAGAAAAAAACTATTGTGTTTACGTGTTTGATCTTCGTTTATTTTTCATCCTTTATATACGGTCACCGTTTCTTGATCTATTTTGTTATGTTATAACAAGTGGACCATTTTATTACATGCATAAGGTTACATGATGCATTATTGGAACATTAAATTAATGATGACAAAACTAAATCTTTTAAAAGATTAACCCCAAAATTAAGAAAAACCCTAAAAAATAAAAAATAAAGACAATGTGTTCAACCTCTAATTTGTCTGCATTTGTCAACACCTGACCACGTCCTTCCCCTCTTTAATTAAAAGAAATTCAAATTAATAACATTGTTTTATATATGTAGATAACTTTTAATCGATTATTTCATGTTGCAATTAAAAAAGGATAGCTATAATGCTCCCCATGTTGTTTTATTGTGAATTAAATATAATTCCAATGAATTAAACACGTTAAGTTCCATAGGATTACAACTATAAAAAGACTAGTGGCATCAATATATTTTTCACACAAATCTTTCAAATAAACAATTGAGTTTTTTCTTAAGGATGGCACTGTCAGGAAAGTTAATCGGGCATGTAGAGATCAGTTCAGGTGGGAAAGTGCTCCATGATCTCTTGAGGCACGAACCAAACAACCTATCTTCCATTTGCCCCGAGAAGGTACATGGTTGTGATTTGATAAGCGGTGAAAGAGGTGCTGTCGGATCCATCATTTTGTGGCACTATACCCACGGTACATACATTCTTATTATGCAAACTCCACTTTGTTTTGCCAACATTAATGAACTCGCCACACACATGATTTGAAATCTAGGTTATTATAAGCGACCCCTATAAAAATATCAGTCATACCTAGCTTCACTTTTGTGTATGCTATGTCATCATTATGTGATTGTTTTATTTTTTTCTGCATGAGAATAGATGGAAAAAGGAAAACTGCAAAAGAGATAATTGAAGCAGTCGATGAGACAAACCACACCGTTGTGTTTAAGGTAATCGAAGGAGAGATAGTCGAGGAGATATACACAGCATTTAAATTATCGTTTCACGTTGAACCAAAGCAGAATGGAAAACAACTGGGCATTTGGACCTTTGAGTTTGAGAAACCAAATGTTAGTGTGCCCTATCCAACTTCTTTGATGGACTATCTTTGTGATCTTATCAAAGACATGGATGACCATGCATGCACCACTAAATAGGCTGGTCTCCAACTTCAAGTAACTCAACGGATGGGTATGTTATGTTATGTATGTGTTTACCTAATAAAAACCTCAAGTATATGCATGGAAGTATGTTCATGGACATGTATGATGCATTAAGTATCGGGGTAATGATGTTTATGTCGTAATGTTGGTTCCACTGTTCCTTTTTTTTATTGTTTGTAATATGAATATATGAAATCCTTAAGTTCTGTTTGCGATTATTTTATTACTATTGCTGTTATTTTTGAAAACAAGAACGACATCAAATAATCTATTCTAACGATAAATCTTCACGAGATATTCAAAATTTAATTTAAAAGAGGTATTTTGATTTTAAGATAGAAGTTAAGTAAGAAAATATGTAAGAAGGAGAGGCGATTAGTGTTTGTTTCGAGAGATGGAAAACTTTTAACTATAATTACATGTAATTATGTTTATGTTTATCATCTAAATTTATTAAATACAACAATTAAATAACCAAATGTAAACACAAAATTTATTTTCTACCATTGTTTATAATTTTTCTATTTTTTTTATTAGTACAGTTTATTTAAATTCGTCAGTATATATTCTTTAATTTTTGCGTATTCGATATTATGTAACTTCATATTATTATAAATAAGTTTGTAATTTAAAGAAAACTAGACAGGTACTCACACAATGCAGCGAGATACATTTTGATTTTAATATTTTGTTTTATTATTTATCTCAGTCGATGTTATAATATGGTTTTATGTGATTTTGAAAATGTGATAATGTTTTTATTTTTGAATAAAATATAAATTTGAAGATATCATAAAAATTTGACAAAAATATATCGATATTAGTATCAAATTAACTATTTAAAATTTCTTATTTTTTGTGTAATTTTTTAATTATAATTTAATTTAGGCTCAATAACGAAGTAATTTATATTTTGTTTAATAATATAATTTTTTTTATAAAGATAGTAATTAATTATTTTGTTAGAACTTGATAATTATCCTAGTTATATTTTAGGTTTTTTATATTTTAAAATGAGATGTTTATTCTTTATTTGATTATGTTTATCTGCAGCTAGTTAAACGAATTCAAATATGGAGCTTTAATAAGTTGTACTTACGCACAATCTACTTGCAATCTTGAGTTTTAAGTAATATGCATTAATAAACAGTACTTTACGCATAAAAAGTTGTTTTTAAGAGTTTTTGTCAAATGTTTTATAATATAGTATAGATATAATTTTGCTAAAAGAAATATACCAAACAATAAATGGATATACACAATTAATTACAAACAATCATATTAGGGCAAATTCTTTTGAAAACTTTTAATTTATGAGATCCGTAAGATCTAAGAGTATCTTCAACAAATTCTCAAAAACAGAGAATCAAAAGTCAAAATCTGTAAAAACATTTATATTTTTTCTCCAAAAGCTTCTCCATTTTGAAGATTATAATATAAATTATATTATTAAAATATTAAATATCTTTCATTAAAAATTATTTCTCTCTCCAACACATTTAATTTCAAGGATTTTCATTGGTAGTAAAAATCATAAATAATTTCTATTTTACTGGTAATCATTTTTGGAGAGTTTCTCCAAATTTGAAGAATTTCACTCTTTTTCTCTTGTAGAAGGTTTTAGAGAATCTATTGGTTGGCTTGGTGAGGGTGATGGCCATGCCGTAGCTCTCTTCCTTGTCCTTCCTTTTTGCCTTTCAAAAAAAAAAAAAAAAAAAAAGAAAAAAGAAGGTTTTAGAGAATCTGTTGGAGTAAAAATCCCCAAAATCTTCATTTTAAATGATATGTTGGAGACGTTCTACTATAAATCACACATTATAATAAATTTTATAATTCTCCATTATATCACCTTATAGCACACCATCTTGTTCTCCTCTCCTCAATTGCTTCAATCATTTCATTTGCCACTTTTGCCTTCCATCTACCAATATATGATCATAACAAATATATTATAAGTATTTCATTCAACATAAAAAAGCAATAATCTACCATAAAAAAAAAGTCAACAACAATGACCGATCCAACCACACCCCCATTCACCATCATGCAGACTTAACACCTTTGATGTTATTAGGGCTCATTTCAGGTATATGCTGTGGCCTGTGTCTAATGATTTCATGGAACACATCATTTTTAGATATAACGGATTGAATATCCAGGTTAATAAAAAAAAACCACAAACATTGAAAAACAACCAAAAAAAAATTGAAAATGACCATTGAAGTCAACTGATTATATTGAGCCCTTGATAATAGTGACTCTAACCCACCACAAAAAAAACATGTCATTTTTGTTATTTCCGTAATTTTTTTAAGATAACATATAAATAAGAAAATTTGAATGAAAATGGAACTAATTTTGAATTTATTTTTATTTTGGGAAATAAACTTTTAAAACTACAAATTTAGGGTCTCAAGTAACTTTATATCTATATAAAAGTCTTTATTTAAGGTTCTTGATTACTTGTTCAGCAGATAACCGATTACCACTAGATTAGTGACTAGATGATATGGCATGAGAAAAAAAAAGAAAAACAAATGTTGACATGGATAATAGAAAAGGCACGATCAGAAAGTTTTATAGATTTGTTCCACATGGTTGCTTTCCAACACAACTCTCCCTCAACCCATTCCATCTTCATAAGTCTCCGACAACATCCCCATTCCAGCAACCACCGTCATTTTTTCACATCTCCTCCACTAGCCACCGCCACTGTAAGGATGGCCTTTTCAGACCCTTTTCTTCTGATCACACATTGGTCTCACCTTCGTCCCTCATTCCACATTCTCCTAAAAACTACAACCCAAACCTCCATGAAAGATTCAAAATACAAATTATCCATCGAGAAAATCCCAATACCAGAGGAAACCCACATTCCAAATTCTCTTAAAAATGACTTTTTGGTTGAATCTGATGAATAGATACCCTAAAATTCCTAAACCTAAATCACCTGAAAGAATCATGAGGCTTGACATTAGAAGAATCATGGGTGGATTCCATATATGTTACGGTGTTGGTATCTCCTCATATTCCTTGCATATGGCCAAAAGAGAGAAGGCATTCAACAATGGTGAAAGATCCTTTTGGTTGTCAACTAAAGCTACCGATCAGGAAGCAATCAGTAGAGGGATTTCGTGTGAATGGGACCTGGTGGGACTCGGGCTTGTGTTTTGACATTCCTTATTCGATGTAACGATGTTGCAAAGTTTTGTACTTTTATCCATTTTCACAGCAACCTTCTAATCCTGTAACAATTGATTTGATGACGTGAATGTCAATTTTATTGTTTAGTTTGTGGTACCCTTTATTAAACAGGGATCCACGCCATTAAATGTTGCATGATCACTACAAGATAATTTTCTTTGAATCATTAAATTTTTTCTTGAGATATAATTATACATCAAAATACAAAGCTTATAATTTACAGTTGATTAACACACTAAACAAACAAATATCACAGGAATTTAATACTATCATAGTGCAAGATAGGTAACTATTAACCTATACAGGAATTAATCATTAAATAGATAGAATAAGAATAATCATATGATACGCATACACATACAGTAAACTAGAAAATCTTTGATCCTATAAATCTTTTGGATTAGGTATCCACTCCCTTTCATTGACCTCTCTACTCTCACCAAATTTTATCCCAAAATGGATGAATCAAGCAATCAATAAGTTGTACATAATTGATTTGGAAAGAGAAATTTTAAATAATATATGCATGTTCCTGTTCCTGAATTGAATTATCAATAAGAAGCTTAATAAGAGTTGGTTTGAATAATGGGTATCCCCTCTTAAGCATCAGAAGTACAAGAAGACATCACGTAGTTAGGTGTTGCGGAGTCCAAAAGACGCACTTAGTACATTTTGACGAAGTCCAGCGTGCAGTCTCTCCGAAGAATAAGCACTCCGACACACTTGACGTAATTACTACTTGTGCTCTCGCATGTTAATTTGGTCTTCATTTTAGTTTTCTCCTTTACAATCACAGGAGTTATTTAATGGGACTAATGGGTATATAGTATATACTGTGATGCAGTGTAACAAGAATGTGAGTTCATGACCTGTTTGGTACGCCAGAGAAGGCATTGCAAGGTCCGCAGAGCATCCGGTTGATCAAGGAAGACGTCGACAGTCTCAATTTGATTAGAAAAATACAATTTTCCAAGTCGAATCAACAATTAATATTGCATAAAATTTCAAAACCATATTAATTCTGAAATTAAAAGTTAAAAACTAAGAAAAATGAGACTAGCAAGATTCGAATTCAGGTCCGGGGTGGAATAAAAACATTGCAAACCAACTCTACGAAGGGAAAATTTGTGTTCTCATTGTAGTTTCATAATATATACGGTGGCACATAACAAATTGATACGGTGACACTTTTCACGAGCGTATAATTTTTTACGTTACGAAGGAGCAACAAAGCGGTGGCTCTTGCCACCCTATCTAATTCAGTGGGTCTGTCCCTGTATACTATTGTTTTCGTGTTTGAACTTCTAGGACGTGAAGTTTTGGGATATAAATTTTATGTCCTACGATCACCGGTTCTTCATCTATTTTGTTCATGTTGATATAACAAGTGGGATATAACACAGCATGACATGCACAAGGTTACATCATGTATTTTATTATTGGAATGCTATGGGCCTGCAATCTTACTTAGAGGAGCCGAAATTACCTCGCATAGATGATTTCGATGTGTTGGAGTATTGGAAACCACTTCAAGGATTGTATCCCATTGTTCTCAAATGGCTAGAGATGTTTTGGCCATCCCAATATCTAATGTTGCTTCTGAATCGGTTTTCAGTATTGGAGGACGAGTTATTGATGTCTATCGGAGTTCGTTGAAACCAGAAACCGTTGAATCATTGGTTTGTTTTAGAGACTGGGTTTGTAATGAAGGTAAAGTTTACCTGGTAAACATTTAATTTTAAATTTTTAACTTGCTCAGTTCTAACATTTGTTTTACTGATCAATTTTAGCATCAACGCATCCGGATGAAGAGGAGTTATGCGATTGGCTTTTAAGATTAAAGGATGACGATGACTGTGAAAAATCAAAGTCAGTCTTCAAACTCAACAATCCGGATAAATGCTTTGGACTTCGTTACAACTTAGAAGTTACAACTTTAAAGATTTTTGGGGTTGTGATATTTTAATGGTTTGGATTTTTAATGTTTTGGATTTGGATTTATTTGGATTTCTTATGTTTTCATTTTTCCATTTTTAGGTTTTAATTTTTTACATGTTAAACAGGTTAAGCGGGTTTAACGGGTTAGTGGGTCAAACGGGTTAGCGGTTTAAGAGAATAAACGGGTTAATTGTATCTTGCCGCGTTAATCGGTTAAATCAGGTCGCGTTCAGGTTGAGATTTTCTGACCCGTTTAACTTTGAACCCGACACGACACGCTTGTCAGGTCTATGTTTTATTGTGAAGTTTCAAGAGTAAAAAAATGTTTTCACGGGTTTCACAAAAGTAGTCTGGTCTCACATGATTCAAGTTTAAGTTTGTATTTAATAAAAAGTAGTTTACCAAATAATCTATATTATATAATAAAGCATTTGACAAAAACTCTTAAAAACATCTTTTATACATGAAGTACTCCTTATTGATGCATATTATTTAAAATTTAAGATTACAAGTAAATTGTGTTTAAGTACAACTTATTAAGCTTTATGTTTGAATTCGTATAACTAACTGTAGATAATATAATCAAATACATGATAAAATTCTTATTTTAAATATAAAATTTATAAATAGAATAATTGTTGAGTTCTAACAGAATATTTCATCATTAATTTTATAAAAATTATATTATTAAACCAAAATTAAATTACTTCGTTATTAAACTTAAATTAAATTTTAATAAAAAGATTGAATTAAATAAATTACATAAAAAATAGAACTTTTATATATATTTTTTAATTTTTATGATAGCTTTATATTTATATTTTATTAAGAAAAACATTATTATTTGCTCAAAACCACATAAATTCGTATTATAACATCGATAAAGACAAATAAAATAAAATAAAATATTAAAATCAAAATATATCTCATTGTATTATACGATTACCTTACTAGTATATTAAAAACATTTATTTGTATAATCCTATTATTGCCTTTCCACGTAGTACATGAATCAAATGGACCCATTGACATATACGCCAAGGAGACCAGGGAAGAGGGTGGACTCCACCGCCCACAACTACTCCTATCCCCTTCTCATTTAATCACGTGCATCTACGCGGTGCTTTTTCATATAATTATGAAAAAAAAATGTTAAAAAAATCCCCAACTTTCGAATAATTGAGTCTTTTAATCATTCTTTAAATGAATAATTTTTTATATTTTTTAAATTGAAAAAATAAACTTTTGAAGAGAAAAAAAACAAAGAATTATTTTATTTTAAACGAATAAATATTTATACTTGTAAATATAAATAAAATATAGTATATATATTTCAATATATCACAATCAATGAAAAAAATACAAGAAATCAAAAAAATGAAAGAACATTTCATTTTTTTCACCATCATCTATTTTTCACATTTAAATGACAATAAAAGTATTTATTATGATATTGTGATTATCATTTCAATCTAAAAAATAAATAAATATTAACTTCTTTTATGATTCTCATTTAGATATAGAAAATAGATAATGGATAATAACTAGAAACGGTATTTAATCAGTTCTTTTTATTGGTTTATTGTACTTTGTTATTGATCTACTGATATATCGATAAATAAAATGTATATTTCTTTCATTTTGTAACGGTAGAGATTTGGTTCAAAAAACCAGCTAGAGACTTAATCATTCAAATTTGAAAGTTCGTTTGGTTTCTTTGTTTTATAAAAAGATTAAAGAGTTATTTGTTTGGTTTCAAAAAAATTCAAGGATGTGTTTGTTAAAAAAATCATCGACTTGATTATTCAAAATATAAAAGTTTATTGGGGTTTTATTAAACTTTTCCGTATAATTAACAATCAATTTAATGTAAACAATAATGTCCAACATAACACCATATTATATATTAATTGATTCGCAAATAAAAAACTTTGGGTCTAAAGTCGAGACTACTCACATTTTATAGGACGCGAGAAACCATTTAAATAAAAATTGGATGACCAAACTTTCACAGCAAAATATTGTATCGTCACAACTTTCACAATGTTTCTCTTATGAAGATTCGGTCATCCAACGACTCCAAAAAAATGATCATCGCGTGGATTAGTGCATAGACAGTTGAGCCCAAAACTGAAACTGGCCATAAAATCAGCAGTAACCTGTTAAATTGGACCACTCGTTCCAAAGCCTGGCTAAGGGGACTAGTTCGGCCATAAAATGCTCCCATGTTACCATTTTTGAGCTGAGCCGGTTGAAATAAGTCCAAAAGATGCTCGTTTCAAGCCAAGTCAAATAAGGGTCGTTTAACTAAAAACTTACCTAGTAAACGTTTATCAGTAAACTTCAACATTATTGTTTACTTACCGAGTAAGATTTTATTCACCAAAACACATCGTATGCAACAATTTATCCTGTTAAGCGCTAACCATGGTAAGAGTGGTCGCTCTCACTTACCGGGTAAGACTCTCGATTCTTGCCTTCGCTCTTACCAGGTAAGTGGTAAGATTCTTAGTTCTTGCCATATTCATCTGATAAAGTAATGTGACTTGGTAAACGCTTACCCGGGTAAGCGTTTGGTAAACGGCACCTAAGTAAAACTAGAAAAAAAACCGGCTGGTGTCAAATCCTCTCTAGGATCACCAATTACAACAAAATTGGGTTTATATGACGTCAAAAATATTCAAGTGTACTTATAATAATACTTAAATTTATAGGACAAAACAATAGAACATCATATCAAAAGAGTATTCTAATAAGTTTATATGACGTTTTTTGATATTTTAGCAAGTTTTTTATATGACATTTTTTACATAAAGCATCGTATCAATTATTTTATAATACAATTTTGAGAAGTATCTTATAAATATATCTTTTATTGGACGTTTGTTTTTCTAAACATTTTTTCAAATAATGTCTTATAAAATAGCTAAAAAATGTTTTGTTTTAAAAATGTGCTAAAAAACCTTGTTAAGATGTCCAAAAACATCATATAAATCTATTACAACACTTTTAGATAAGAGGATTTATTGTTTGATCTTATAAATCAGTGATATAAAAAAAATTATAAGAGCACTTAGATATTTTTAACGTTTTATAAACTCAATTTTATTATAATTATTAGATGTTGAAACCTATCCATCTGCATTTTTGTTGTGGATAAACATTAGCATTTATGCATTTTTTTTCTATATCTTTTCGGATTTTGAAAAACCTGTGGTCTCGTAGTCTATCTTTTTTGGCCATTTTCAATGGTTGGTTAGAGTTCATCCAAGAGTCAGTGTTATTAATTGATTTTTATTGTCATTTTCAATCATTATCGTGATCGTTTTAATGTTAATAAATACAAGACATGTTTTTTTTCATTTAAGACTTCAAATCTTATGGTACCACCATGACATGAACATTTTGTCGATTGGTCATGTAGACGATCAGATCTTTTATTCTAGATTTTTGGAATTTTTTACACAACCTAAAGCACATTATTAGGTTTAAAACTCATATTTGGGTATCATCTTCTGAGACATGTGATTACAATCTTTCTTTCTCTTTAACACCATTTAAATATAACTGACAAAACAAAAATGCTCTTATTAATGTTTTGCCATTTCGTTGAACGTAACATTCTACTACCAAAATCACAAGGATGGTGTCTGATTGGTTTGAGCTTTGCTCCAAAGGTCAAAAGTATAAAGAGGTCTCAGGTTCAAATCCAAGCAGAAATAAAAATCCCCTTATGACGAGAGAGGTTCAAATGCGGTGACTCCGGGATATCTGCAAAGCAAGTGGTCGTCTTGGGATTAGTCGGCTCGCATACCGGGTTGGATATCCAAGTTAATAAAAAAAAACATTCTACTACCAATAGAAATATTTTGGCCATCGAATGCAACATCATCAACAACAACAAATTTATTGTAGCTTCAACATGAAAATCAAAAAGATTTGGCCAAGAACTAGATATAAAATCCATGATATAATTATACATGAATATACAAAGCTTATTCATAGTTTATTAATGCCACACAAAACAAAAGGAATCCATAGGATCCCATATATGTGATCACAGTGCAATATATAGGGAATTGAAACAAATACCGGTGACCTAAAGTTGTTTATTCTTGCGGATTATACATCTTCATTGGAGTTGTTGAGGTGATGGTTCTCGATATCTTCATTGAACTTGTTGAGGTGATGGCTCTTTGGTATCTTCAATGGAGCTGGTGAGGTGAGGGTTCTCGGTATCTTCAGTGGAGTTGGTGAGGTGATGGTTCTCGATATCTTTGGTGACTCTAAGGCAAAAATCCATCAGACTGTCTGGATCTTCAACCTTGTCATTGAGCTTCTCGTAATGAAAAGTCCAGGTCACCACGTTTTCTTCTCCGGTGGTCTCCACATGAACTGTGATCAAGAAGGTCTTGTAAGCCTCCAGTATATCTCCCCCTATCACCTTGAAGCACACCAACTTTTTCTCCTCGTCAATTGCTTCAATCACTTCTTTCGCAACTTTTGCCTTCCCATCTATGTATCATATATAATTACAAACCATGTAAATTTAACAAACCGTATACATATATATATATATATAGACTTGGGATCATGTGAGACCAATGGTTTTTCGTGAGACCTGTAAGACCAATTCTCAACCCTTGGATTAGATCTATAATATGAAAATCTAAACATTCATAAACGTCATGAGATTTCTCAATAATCACAAAATTGCCACCGTGTAATTTAGACCGTTAGATCATTAACTTATGAAGTTAATCAATAAACATAAATTGGTCTTACAGGTCTCACGAAAAACCTTTGGTCTCACGTGAACCCAACCCTATATATATATATATGAACATAAATTGGTCTTACAGGTCTCACGAAAAATCTTTGGTCTCACGTGAACCCAACCCTATATATATATATTTATAAGTATACATATAGCTCAGTTAGTTAATTCGAACATAATTAAGAAATTATATTTACCATGAAAAAAGTCCCATACAATGACCGATCCAACGACACCCCATTCACCTTCATGCAGATCAACACATTTGATATGATCAGGGCTCATCTCAGATATATGATGTGGTCTCTGTCTAAAAATTTCATGAAACACATCTCCGTCTGATTTGATGGTAACTTGCTTAACCAACGTACCATTTAGATCTGCCATCTCTCTAACAGTAACTCCCTTAGTTTACGAAAGAAGCAAATCAAGAAGAGAATGAGGAAAAAGATGCGAGTTCATATTCATTTATATTGCCTTTCACTTGCTCTTTACTCCCTATAGAATACATAATGTACATATTGCTTCCCTTGTCCCTTTTTCTTTTTCTTACTACTTTCTTATTATTTATAAAATTATATTTAATAATTAAATCTATATTATATTATAAATTATTTGACAAAAACTCCTAAAAACCACTTTTATACGTAAAGTACTGTTTATTAATGCATATTACTTAAAACTCAAAATTACAAATAGATTGTGCGTATGTAAAACTTATTAAAGCTCTATATCTTAATTCATGTAACTAACTGCAGATAAACATAATCAAATACATGATAAACATCTTATTTTAAATATAAAAAATCTAAAATATAATTAGGATAATCATTGAGTTCTAACA
>NC_037540.1:4321573-4324083 GCF_001531365.2 Cynara cardunculus var. scolymus
AAATTTTTATGATATCTTCAAATTTATATTTTTTTCAAAAATAAAATCATTATTGATTTCTTCAAAATATATAAAATCTTATTATAATATCGACAGAGACAAATAATAAAATAGAACATAAAATCGAGATGTGTATCGCTGCATTACACGAGTACTCTTCTAGTATATATAAAATAAAGCTTAAATAAATAAAAGTAAATAAACAACTACCGAAAATACAATGATACTTAATTATTTTATTAATTCTTTCAATTATTTTCTATGTCTACAAATATACACATGATAATGAAGATTTGTGTGTGAATGTTTTCTCGTTTATACACAAAATATATTCTAGAATAAGACAACTACTTGTTTTTAATATCATATATGATATGTTGATTTTCAACGATGTCACCTCAACAATATATTAAATTCGTAAAGATTGTTTCAATGGTTGAGATCTAAAGTGGTAACTAATATGAAGAATTAGGAATCGCCCATATAATGCATTAACAATAATAATATAAATAAGACAATAATGATAAGGACACTCAATTATGTTTTGTCCTTGTGGTTCGTGTTTTCATTAAATTTCACCCCTATTTTACACAAATAACAAAACATTTATTTGTTTGTAGTTTCTTAACAAGTTGGCTTCTGCATAAATAACAGACATGGGCCTCTGGTTGAATTAGAGACCCTTTTCGTTAAAATGTTGTAATTATAAGGACCCAACTTGTAAATTTTCAAAACGAAGGACTAATTTATTGAAAACACCAAACTACTAGGACTAAAAATGTAATTCACTCTAAAAATGAGGATGATATAAGGACCCAACTTGTAATTTTTCATTTGCTTTTGAAATCATAACATGTCATCATGTACAAAGGCTTGGATTTGTTTTTTTTTTCCAGCGATTAACAACTGTCAAAAGAAAAATTAAACGAGAAATATTTTCATTAGTTTATCGATTTTTATTTTTTATTCAAAAACCAAATATTTTTTATCGTAAAATCGATTTTATAAACATCTATTTTGGATCAAACCATAAACTTGTTATTATATAGACGTTTTAGAACATCTTCATCAGATTTTACAAAATGGAGAAATAAAAAGTCTTGTCTAAAAAAAAACTACTTTGATTTACTTTATTAAAATATTTAATACAACTCATCCGCTCTCATATTTTATTCATTTTGGAGAAAAATCTCTAAAATCTCCATTTTAGAAAAGCTATTGAAGATGCTCTTATATTTTACTTATAAAAATATTTATATTTATTCAATCATATATATTTATAATATAAAATATTTTATTATTTTTCTGAATAAGTTTGCCCAGTGTATATATATATACATATATAAGAGCAGGTTCAAATGAAAACCATGTAAACCATAATCGACCAATAAAAAAATTTCATTCTTTTTTAATTAAATTTAATCAATAAGGGTATTTCGGTTATTTTCATTATTTTTTTGATAAATAAGGAAGTTATTAAGGAATATTAAATAAGGAAATTTAATAATGGAAATTATATAAATGGTAAGATTTAAAGATTTTACTATATTATAATATTAAAAATTGATTTTATTTTTTTTGTTGTTCAATGAATCTAGAAAGTTTTATGAAGATTCTAGCTTGTTATGGAATGAATTCTTGGTTTGAGGTTGGAGGAAAAAAAAATCAATGGTCATGAAACTGTTTCAATGTGAAAAGGTTTCATTGTACAATGGTATATTTGCTACGTCTATGCATATTTTACATTTTAATAAAATTTGTGATTGAATTTTCATGGTGATCCATGTTTCTTTGTGTGTGAAGTTGATCCGTTGTTAATTGGTAGGATGAAACCGGTGCATAATATATTAATGTTCATATGAAAAGGTTTCATTATGATGAAACGGGTGCATAGTATATTACTTTTCATAATGAAAAGGTTTCATTATGATGAAACGAGTGCATAATATATTTTGTTCTTTATGGAATTAATGTTCATATGAGAAAGTTTCATTATAAAATGGTTTATTTGCTTCTTCTATTCATATTGTACATGTTCATGCACTCGTTTCATGATGGTGAAACATATTCATGTTCAAGTTTCATGGTGATCCATGTTGCATTGTGTGTGATGAGGATCCGTTTAGTCAGAAGCATGACAATTAAACGAGTTCATATGCGATTGGTTAATGATTGTTGAACTCGTTTCGTCGCCAACCACGTTGCAGGATTACGTAGGGGGTCTGTTCAGTGGATGTAACGTGTTAATGACAATGAAACGGGTTCATATCAATAAATATGACATACCTCCATTATTGCCGACCATTTTTCTTGAATATACTGATGATTGATGTTTTTGGTAACACTATATTCGAAAATGGAGAAATAGTACCTTCGCCTGATTCTCAGGGATGCATGCGATGAAGACGGGATTGAATCGGAAAAAGAATCGAGAAGGAGTTACAAAATGTTAATTTTGTTTACCAATTTTCCCTTAGTATTGAAATAAAATAAATTTTTAATATTTTTTA
>NC_037540.1:4325073-4350361 GCF_001531365.2 Cynara cardunculus var. scolymus
GGTCTTGCATTGTTCTTGTTGGACGCACATTAGAAAAATTTACTAAAAAATCATTTTATAGTTTTTTGGAAAACAAATTGGTGGGTTTGTTACGAGACTAGGACCCCTACCACCATGCAATAGATCCATCCATGCATATAATATATATATATATATATATATATAAACTTATATAAATATATAAGTATATACATATAATATACTTATATAAACTTATAATATACATATATATATATATATATATATCCATCCATCCATTGTTCTTGTTGGGCGCACAATAGAAAATTTTACCAAACAAATCATTTTATAGTTTTTTGGAAAACAAATTGGTGGGTTTGTTACGAGACTAGGATCCCTACTACCATGCAATAGATCCGTCCATGCATAATATATATATATATATATATGTATATATATATATGTATATATATATATATATATATATATATAAACTTATATAAATGATAGGACGGTACCCATACGTCTTTAAATATAATTTCAATGTTCTAGATCTCCATGATAACAAAAGGTAGGACCGTCACAATCAATTATTATCTAAAGGGGGTTATTGCTAGGCATGGCAACAGGGTAGAGATGGGGTTGTTTTGTAATCCCGACTTTGTCTCCGGTTTGTAGTAACATCCCCTAACCCGGTCCTCAATGGGTATGTGGATTAACATTCCGTCCTCGGTCAAACCTCTATCAATCCTTGGTCAATTCCCGGTCAAACCCCAAGAAAAATATATGTTAGTTAGATTCTACTGGGGATCCCTGGCCTCGACCCTGACCCCGTTTTGAGTCTACCGAATATCCCTGGTCCTGGGATCCGTTTTAACGGAGAATCCCCATTCCATTTTAGATCGGATGAACCGGGTTTCCCACCAGGTCGAAACAAATCACCATCCCTAGTTATTGCCACCTCCTTTCAATTTTTTGTCGGTTTTCATACCCTTCGATCATCATCTTTTTCTCACATAAGAATTCTTTAATATATTTTTTAACTTTAAAATTACACTTTATGTACTCATAGTTATTCAATTAATTTGTTTTACATTTCTTATTTTTTATTTTACATTCTTATCTCATCAACAAACATAATCATATATTAATTAAATATGTAAAAAAAGGTTCTAATTTTAACAATTTTACACTATTTTAATCGTCTCTAATACTTACATTTTATACCCTTGTAGTTAATTATGTAATTTATGGTATGTCTCTTTGTTTTTACTTTTTTGTTTTACACAATTATCACGTTAACATACATAATCATATATTAATTAAAATAAATTTTATTTAACAAGTTATATCATTATAATCTTATCGTCAATACCTTCATAATGAGCCTAATATTGAACATTTTTTGTATTTAATCATATTACAACGACGAATTATTTTTAATACTTACACTTTATATCCTTATAATTATTTATTTAATTTGTTTTATATATATAGATGGATAGATGTGTGTATAAAAAGTTGTTTTTACTTTTTTATAAAAAATACAAAATAATAGAAAAAAAAATGCTAAAATTAGCTTTATTCATAATTATCTATATTATTTTATATGTTAATAGTTATTTATATTATATTAAGTTAGTAGTGATTATGTTCGATCATGACATTTCGATTTTGATCGGATTTGATCTTGATTTAAGTTTTAAAGGTAAATAATTGGTCACGTTTATAAGAATTTATATATATGACTTGTAATTTCAGCATTCAAGTTTCTAAAAAAATATAATTAATAAAACTATAACTGATAAGAAACTTAAAATCAAAACTTAAAGGTTATAACATCTGATTTGTCTTTGAGAATATATGGATTCGACTTATTATTTGTATAATAATACTATTGCTCTTAATATTAATAATTACATATTTTTTACGATTAATAAAAAATAATAGCAATAATAACTACCGTACTAATGGTAATTAAATATTACTACTAAATAATAATATAACTAATGATCTTTTAAGAAAATTAAATAAGCAATAATGATTAGTAGATAGTTGTCTAAGGGTTGTGTGTTTATCTTTTAATAGTTCCATTAATAGGCAACATCTGAATCGTTAAGATGAATCTTGTTTGGCAAAAAAAAAATATGTCTCTTAATGGTTCTAGAACCCTCTGAATGATTATGTATCATGTATCTCTCTTAACCATTAAGAGCCCTAATTTCATTTTATACAATTACCAAACAATTATATTTCATTTTGCACTATATCATAAGAGCCTTTTAATCATTTTGCCTACGTAATCATTATGCACCAAACCATTCAGCAATTGCGAAACGGTCCCTAAATAATAAAATAGAGATAAATATGAATAAAATCATCTAAACGATAACATATTTTTAATTTATTTTAGAGGGAAATATATTTTTGGTTATGGTGTAATTGCAACACCTCGAATTTTAATCAAGGTGTCACATTATAAAACACTAATAAATAATAAAAATCGTTTATTAAATGAAATCCAATAATTTTTTTTTACCAAAATTCTTATGGTAAAAGTTTTAAATAAATAAAAACTCTAGAATGTCTTAAATGAAAAGTCTGTGTCTCATATCAGAAGACATAAATGTGCGCAAACTTAAACAAGTAGATTATTGATAACCTTACTCCTACTTGTGCCCCTGAGACTGTAACGGCCCAAAACTTACAATATCCAGTATTCAAAATTAAAAGCCAACATGGCAACGATAACAAGGTATAACAATTTCTCAATACATCTCAAAAGTTTGTAGTGGAAATACAAGATATCCACATCTAAGAATTATTACAAACTAAAGAGGAAGCTAAACCAACTAGCCAATGCCACAAGGATCACATCTTTCCCTTCTCCTTTGCACGACTCTCAACCTGGTACTTTTGTGTATGGTTTCATTTTTGAAAAGTGAGGGTTAGACCAAAAGGTCTAGTGAATTTCCTTAAAAAATGTAACAACATTTATAACAGTGATAAAAGGTAATCCCAACAATAGTCATCTCATGGTTAAACAACATAAGAACACATTCCCTTCACACGAACATTGCATAGCATTTTAGCAATCCCGTCACATACACCTATGACAAATAAAATAATCTGACCCCTAATAGGTGCCTGTCCAATATGCTCAAGTAACGAATTCAAGGCACACATATTAAACTGCCAAGAGATAATACTATCTCAAGGTACCCTATCCCTGTTGTGCAAATCCATACACTCCAAATAGTCGCATATAGCTTAATTCTCATAATTCATGCAAAAGAATATATTTGCATTAATACATGAAACCATAATTAGTGCTCAAAAGTATTTGAAAACGGTTACAATTCAAGACATTTAGTATAAGGGAACTCATCTAGGGTTCCATACTCCACACCAAGCCTAACGACTAGAAAACTCAAACAAAACGCATGAATTGGTCACATTGAAAAATGCATTAACTCAACTTAAACCCCCCAAAAGTCTTCTAATGTAATTCCCTAAAGGACCCCTAGAACGAAGACTTAAACCCCAGCTCGAAACAAGAAACAAAACAGACAAAGTCGTGTCACGACAGTAACTTATGCGGCTTAGGCCACATGCAGGTTGCACAACCTACTATGTGCGTTGTTTCGTCCCTGCAAGCCAAATTAGCCTCAAAATCACCAAGCCACTTAATAAATCATGATCCTCTACACAAGAAAACATCTAGGAACAAAAGAAACTTCCCCAAAACGATTTCCAAACAAATTTAATCAACACAAGCTCAAAAAATCGAACAAATCTCTAATCCCACCATAAATTTATCATCCATGGAGGTTCCATTTAATATTATCCAAATCCCGAAAAGGAAAACCTTTAAGAGGCACAAAAAGAGGATTGGTTTAAATCAGAACTTCGAAATGGATCCCTCATGAATCAAGGATTTCCTCACCAAATGCTCAAAACCTCAAAAACGCATAAGTACCCTAAATTTCAAATATTACTCAACTAAAACTCCATTAATGGATAACTTAGATTAGAGAAGAGAGTTCATACCTAAAGAAGATGAGTCCTCTCCTTGATTTCTCCCACAGATCGCCCAAGATCTTCCTAATCCATCTTCTTTCAACTCTCCCCAAAACACACACACACACACTCTGCAAGGATTGATCAAATGAGCTGAAATGATAGATCCTTCTCATTTAACCCTCAATTTACAGCTTTGATCCCCGAAGAATAGGAGAGGTTACAAAATTTTCCCCAACTTAATAAGATAACATAAAACAAATGAGGGCTATTACACTACATACACAACTAGTCAACTAATAAACTCAGTGAGTTCATGGTTTTTATGCACATACACACATATGATACACAATCCAAAGTCAACAATGTATATAAATTCCCTTTTTAAAATTTTATATGAGATCTCAATATTTTATGACATAGTCGCTACATGCGGGTGGAGCTACCCGACCCTCACCGTGAAGATTCCCCACAGTTCTCCCTTGCCTGCATAAACCCTGACGTTTCGGTAGTGAACCACTCATATTTCTTATGTATTGCATTTAATAACATATGTGAGTTTATTTTGTTTATAAGCATGCATATAAGATTAAAAATGAAACAAGTGGCATGTGAATCCCTTAACATCTCATACATGCAATATGTATATCATATAACATGTATAAACAAAACCCATATAACACATCCCATAATTAATGTATAAAATAATATGTACATAGTGTTCACCCCAGTGTAAGTCTCATGAAGACTCATATGAATATTCCGCTTAGCTAAACTCCGTCCTTAAGTAATACCTCATAAAAAATAATTACATTTCCTAAACTAGTGTCGTGACTTTTCCCAAAAAGTCAAAACGGGTCAACCCATGGTCAGTCATGGGGTTGGTTGGTCAAGGAGTCAACCCCATACATAACTCGACGCCATGTACCCCCACCCAAATGAACTACTTTACGTCCAAAATAAATTACGACATATTAAAACCCAAATTAAATAACTTTCTTGTTTTAAAAAGGTCCAATCCAATGATTATTCAATCAAACTCCTTATATGAGTTATTAAATTATTTATTATACATTAATAATCCCTCCACCCTTAACTAAATAAATACGTTTATTGATTATATATAAATCTAATTAATACTAAATCTATATCTCAAAAATGTGAGACCCAATTAATTAATACCCTTTATAATTTGATGTCCAGATTTTGACCAACTTAATTCAAACATCCTGATCATTTCAATTAATCCAAGTGAATAAACGAGACTCAAATCTATTTTTAATAAATACCGATTTAATCAAAATGACTCGAATCTAACAGAACCCGACCCGGGACAAGTCAGCCCTGGCCCAACATCAGTGCTGGCCCAGCTTGACTCCCGGCCGTCCCACCTTTGGTGCGACTATTGTGAACGACTCCCGTTTGGGTTCGTTTCTTGACTGTTTCTCACCTAGCTTATTACAGAAGTTTATAAATAGTAATCATCCCAACTCACATCTTAATTTACAGCCCTTACGGTCCATTATTGAACTCGTATTTCAAGTTTTTGTACCCAAATATCATCGAGCCGTCACCCCAACAGTCTCTAACCCAAGCCGCTCGACGTGCAAACCACCGTAGCCCGTGAAACTTATATCAATGGAAAGGTAATCAATAAACAAAGCAAACCATGTTCATACATCACTTTCGGTTGAGTATTTTTATCTCCAATCACCGTACATCACTTTCGGTTGAGTATTTTTATCTCCAATCACCGTTTTTGTGTGGAATGACCTATGTCACTCCAAACTTTATATCTCCCATATTTCTTGATGAAATTTCTAAATTTCAAAAGTGTTTACTCCCTTACATCCTTGAGAACGATCTCTCTAAATTTCAACTAAAAATACAACTTATAGGGCATCAAATCATCCATTGAATATGGGAAACGTGATTTTTCAAATCCCAATTATTTCCAAATTAGTTTTCTAACTTTTGGCCGAAATAGTTCCTCAAATTTTTCTTTTTAAATTTTCGTCTCAAATCAATTAAATTTAAAATATTTCATTTTTTTATTGATTTTATGAGAGAAATGGCTAAGAGGTGACACCACAAGCCGAAAATGACTATTTTAATTAATTTCCCTAACTTTTATTAGTTTTCTTGTTTCTATTTTTATTTGAACTGAATAAACTGTCATAGTTTATCTCATATAGATAGAAAATGAGATTTGTGAGTTCTTTATTAACCTTAAGTTTTGGACTATCACGGTTTTAAGTTGAATCCAAATTTATTAGACCAACATGTTGCTTTGGACTTTAGGGTGTTAAAGCATCTTCAACAAATTATCTATAATTTTTTCTAAAATAAAGAATAAAAATAAAAATATCTATAATAACTTACATTTTACTCTAACAGATTTATTATTTTAGAGATTTTTAACATTAATTATATTATTAAAATATTTAATAAATTTATGTCGTCCCAATATACCTTCTAAATAGTATTTATGTAATAAGAAATTTTAATTTTTTTTAATTAAAAAATTAGTTTAAGGAATAAACCAATCAAATGGAAAAATTTATTGGAACTTTTCTGTAAACAAAAAACAATGGAAATGGAAGATTTAAATAATCCTTCTTTATAAAATGAAATACGTCTCCCACCCTTGAACTCTTCCTGCAGTGACATACACCTTGCATATATGCAACATTTCTCATAGGAACAAATATATATCCATCACGCCGCATGCATGCTTAATAAAGTTCTAATCAATATGGTTCCACTTCAACTTTAGGGGCCGTTTACTAAACACTTACTCGAGTAAGCACTTATCAAGTCACATTACCTCACCGGATGAATATGATAAGGACTCAGAATCTTACTCGGCAAGAGCGAGACAAGGACCATGAGTCTTACCCGGTAAGTGAGGGCGATCGACTCTTACCACGGTAAGCACTTACCGGATGAATTGTTGCATACAATGTCGTTTTAATGAACTAAAATCTTAACTGGTAAGTAATTAATAGTGTTAAATTTTACCGTCAAGCACTTACCGGATAAATGTTTGGTAAACGGTCACTTAGGCATTTCATCGAATTGTGTAGTTCTTGTCTCATTTCCTTGAAGAGAAGGAGAACGTTGAGCTGATGAAACAACTCCTCGGAAACATTAAAGAAAACAAACTAAATTTTGCATGTATCAAAATATCGTATGAACAATAAAACACAAAATTTTGTATAATATTATTTATTAACATCTTTTTTTATTGGTGTTTGATTTTAAATATGGGATATCGTTAGAATATATTTTGTTACATTTTAAAATTTGTATAATAGTTTAAAATAATTATTGTTTGTATCAGAAGTCGTATATCGATCTACTTGGTGGTGGCATGGACGGCCATGAGGTCCGTCAAAGAGGTTGGATAGGGTGTACTTGTATTTGCATTATCAAATTCAAAGGTCCAAGTGGCTACTTTCTTATCATCATCCTTTGGTTCAATATGAAATACGATTGTGAAGGCCTTGTATATCTCCACTAAATATCCTCCAATTACGTTGAACACGATTTTGTGGTTCGTCTCATCCATTGCTTCAATAATTTGTTCTGAAGTGACCATTTTCCCATCTTTTAAAGGAAAACGCGACACATTTATAATTTCAGGAAATAGTGGATCCAGCAACACCTCTTTAGCCACTAAGCAGATTAAAATTATTAACAGTATCGTGACGTATGGAAGGTATATCATTAGGTTTGTGCCTTAGAAGATCATGTAACACATCCCCACATGAACTGGTCTCTATGTGGCCGATTAGCTTTCCCGTTAGAACCACCTCTTAGCTACTCTAAACAATAACCATTTGTTTGTTTCAAAAACTTATATGAGATAAGCACACAATATCAGCCTTTTATAGCAGTAATATTGGTATAAATAAACTCGGTTTGATTTTTAATTGATTCGGAGAAAGATCAAATATGAAATAAGATTCGTTCAGGTTATCCATTCTGATTGCAACATGGAGAAGAATTATGGATTTTAAAACGTACGAAGGGGTTCTCTCTCATCCTTTTGTATTTTCTCTTGATTTTAATGTTTTTAAGATCTGTTATATTAATTCTTATTTTTATTTATTCAAAGCTTAAGGTTAACATCATGACATAGTTGACAAATGCCTAAATATAGATGTGTGAGTCATCCTTTCTTATTTTTTCAATATATCCCGTTTAAAAATTACTTTTTTAAGATTAATTTGTTTAATTATTACGTACGTATTTAACTTTGATGTATCACCTGACAAAAAGACAAATTTATATTATTTATAATTTAATCTTTCAAGAATATTAAGTTATAGATATCGATAAATCTAAGCATAAGATCTAGAGTTGGTCAACAAATAACTGTTTTTGATATGTTTTTTTTTATTTTAATCAAAGTTTTATGAGTGTGAAATGTATATGAAGGTGATTGTTGTGTATCACATGATTTTTGTGTTATTGAAATTAAGACCAAATCTTGTACTATTTAATAATATATTTGGATCCTATAATTACAATCAGACAATCTCAACAATTAATAAAGAAAAAACACAAGATGTATTTATATAGTTCGGTGAATACATATGAATTTGTGGGCTCAATGGTAATACCAGCGGCGGATCTATATAGAAGTACGGTTGTAAATGATGCGAGTCGAGCTCGAGTAATAAAAACTCGACTCAAAAACTCGAAAGTAATAAAAATCAAAGCTCGACTCGAACTCGATAATTGTATCTCAAGTTCAAACTCGAATCAAGCTCGAACTACAACTCAAATCAAGCTTGATCTCGAACTCGAACTCAAATCAAACTCAAACCAAGTTCACCCTGAAATTTATGAAATTTTATGGTCTTTTCTTATAAATTTTAAAACTTAAAGTGTTCTCTTAGTTATTATAAAATTAAAGAGATCAACTTCAAACTTAATCATCAAAAAGACAAAGTTAGAAATTTCATTCATCTCTCCCTCTTTTTATAACATTTTTTTTCTCTTCATTTACCATCTCTCTTCCAATGTGAGACAATTTCACTAAGCTTTTTTATAGTTTTTCATTGTCTTTTTTTAATTGTGATTTTAATAAAAATAATTGATTAATTTTTATAATTAAAAAATGCATAATTTTGTTTAAGTATCTAAAAATATAAGACATTTTGATTATTTATATTTTACAAATTTTATCATAAAAACTTATTATATTTTAAAACTAATTATATATAAAATAATTGAGTATCTCACGAGCTTTTCGAGTCGAATATTGGGTTAGCTTGACTCGACTCGTTAATATGTCGAGTCGAGCTCGAGTTTGAACCGAGCCTATTCAAGTCGAGTGTTGACCGAGCTTTGACCGGGTCAATTTTGAGTAGCTCACGAATTGTCTCGTATCGTTTACACCCCTACATAGAAGGAGGATCAACTACCTACAAATTTTCAAAAAAAAAAAAAAAAAACTACATAATAATGTGTTTTTACTTCTATCATGTTAATTACCTTCTTCTTCTTTTATTAACCTAGATATCCAACCCGCTATGCGAGCAGACTAATCTCAGGACGACCACCTGCTTTGCAGATATCCCGGAGTCACCGCATTTGAACCTCCATGGCCACAAGGGGATTTTTATTCCTCCTTGGATTTGAACCTGTGACCTCCTAGTACTTTTGACCTTTGGAGTCAAGCTCAAACCAATCAGGCCCACTCTTGTGGTTCATGTTAATTACCTTGTGACCGAAGTTCTTGGATTTGCCGTTGGGACATATCCAAATATTATCAAATTCACTCTATCACCAACATTACAATTAGATAGTGTACTACTTTTACTTTACTAAGGAATCATTCGATTTAAAACTTTAATATTATTTGATCAACACTGTTGTGCATGCAATAAATGAAACGGAATGAAAATATATATACAACAAAAGGATTTATGTGATTCCACCAATTGTGTCTATGTCCATGTCTTAAGTAGATTTTTATTTCTTATTAATAATATGGTGTTACCATATGCACCTCTATTTATGTTAAAATCAGGTTGAATTATTCGTTGAAAATATAAAAATTAAGTTTTAATGTTGACATACATGAAAAGAAAATTAATAGAAAAGGATAGGAGGTGTTTGAGATTGTTTATTTGAAACATCTTATGCTTTTCTACAAAAAGCACTTATCAACTTATTATAAGTCAGAAGGGTTTAACTTTTTCAAAAACTCTTTATTACCGGTTTGGTACCGGTATAAGTTGTTTATCCAAACACTCAAAAGTGTTTATTACCGATGTCACATCAAAATAAATTAATAAGTTATTTTTATAAGCAATCACAAACACCTTCATAGAGCACTTGAATCCTGCTTATTCCTGCATGATAGATCTCAAAAAAATTAAAACATGGTCTTGAGCAGGCCTGGGCCTGTCCTGGGTCTATAGAAGGTTGTAAGGTCCATTGCTACGGAAGCAAAAGCATGTCTAATTTGGCCCAGTGGTCTCTACCAGTGTTCAACTGGGCTTGTCATTTCTGTTTTGCTTTTAATTATTTTTTAATTAAATTACTAATCTATACTGTATTATAAAATATTTGATAAAAACACTTAAAAATCATTTTTATGCATGAAGTACTGTTTATTAATGCATATTACTTAAAATTTGAGATTACAAGTAAATTGTGCGTAAGTACAACTTATAAAAGCTTCATGTTTGAATTCGTGTAACTAACTACAGATAAACATAGTCAAATACAAGATAAACATTTTATTTTAAATATAAAAAATCTAAAATATAATTAGGATAATCATTGAGTTCTAATAAAATACTCAATAATTATTCTTATAAAAAATAAATTATTTCGTTATCAAATCTAAATTAAATTATAATACAAAAAATGAATTAAATAAATTACACAAAAAAAAAACTTTTAAATAGTTAATTTGATATTAATATTGATATATTTATTTTCGAAATTTTATGATATCTTCAAATTTATATTTTATTCAAAAATAAAAACATTATTTATTTATCAAAACCATATTAAAACATCTACAGGGATGGAATAAAACGAAACATTAAAATCAAGATATATCTCGTTACATTGTGCGAGTATCCTTCTAGTTAACTATAAAATAACATGAAAAAGATGGATTTTCAAATAAAAGAAATTGAAACTTGATAACATAACTTTTTATTTGATAATTAACATGGACACAACTTTTAATTAAGAAAAAGGCTAAATTAATCTACTTTATTGACGGTTTAAGGATGAATATTATATATAAAAAAAGAAACTAGTAGAAATTTGGTCATTTACGAAGACATACATAAGAACACATATATACGTGTACTATATGAATGTAAATATCTATATGTTTATATGTATCTGTATGAGGTTGGATTCCGATGAAAATATGAGATGCATTGAAATAAAATGCACCAGATCAATACCTATATCAAACACGATTCATGGATGAGTTTGAGATTAAAGGTGATTAAAAGTCCAGATTCCTTCTCACAGAGTCACGCTTCTTACCTTAACTCTTCTTCTTACATGATACTTCGCCTCTATATATATGTATATATGTATATATATATATATATATATATATATATATATATATACAGAGAGAGAGAGAGAGAGAGAGAGTTTGGTTCAAATACAATTCATCGTATTTGTACAACCAATGCAACCCAATATATTGAGATATTTATGAAAATAATGAGAGTTCATTTATTATGATTTGAATATTTATAAAAGATGAATATGGTTCATTAATTATGATTAATACTTTATATTAGGAAACAATAAAAACTTTTATGAAATCACATATTAATCAAATGAAATGGACGGTTAAGATTGGGTTGTATTGGTTGCATAAATGTCAAGGGTTGTATAATAACCAACCTCTCTCTCTCTCTCTCTCTCTCTCTCTCTATATATATATATATATAGGGGCCTATTGTTTGTGGTAACTGTGAGAACCAATATTAACCACAAATCAACAGATAAATTAGGAAATTTATAAATTTGGTAATTTTAAATTAAAATCTTAATGCAAGGATATTTTTGGTATTTTAAAACTTTCCTCTCTCCTCTCTTCTCTCTCCGGCCACCGTTCTCCGGCCTCCGGTCACCATCCTCCGGTGATACCACTATGATACCACTGTGATACCTAAAAATATTGACTCTGTTAAACAAAAGATACATTGTGATACCTAATCATATATAAGATGCATAGTGATACCACTGTGTTACATCTTCGATCGACCACACAAACGACATCAATGTGATACCCAAGCACATATATGATGCATTGTGATACCATTGTAGTATCACCGGAGGACGATGGCCGGCGGACGGTGGCCGGAGGACGGTGGCCGGCGAACGGTGGCCGGAGAGAGAAGAGAGGAGGGAGGAAAGTTTTAAAATACCAAAAATATCCTTGCATTAATATTTTAATTCAAAATTGTCAAAATTATAAATTTCCTGATTTATCTATTGATTTGTGGTTAATATTGGTTCTCACAGTTGCCACAAACTAATTAGTATTCATTTGATTAGGCCCCTTATATATATATATATATATATATATATATATATAAAAGAGCGATCAAATGAAAACCACCCTCATTTGTACAAACCGTACAAACCACCCTCATACGTCGATTTCATTGTTTATTCTTATGAAATTTTTTCATGAAATTGTTTAATCTTGTGAAATTGTTTCATATAATACTTTTTTTGATGAATTTGTTTCATATATGGTTATGAATATGTTTCATATAATATTTAATAAAATTTTAATGAAACTGTTTCATATATTTCTCTAAAATTAAAATAATGAAGATGATAACATCCATGATTAACACCCTCCACAATAAAAATGGTTAAACAACCTCTCATAATTACAAAAAAATGAACAAAATGAAAAATTATGATTGGTTGAATGAGGTTTGCACGATTTGTACAAATTGGATGGTTTTTACTTGAATGCTTCTATCTATCTATCTATCTATCTATCTATCTATCTATCTATCTATCTATCTATCTATATATATATATATATATATATATATATATATATATTGACTGGTTCAAATAGAAACCAACCATATGGTACAAACTATGCGAACCGATCTTGATCGTTCATTTTATCATCAAACGGTTATTATTAAATGAGATTAAATAAACAATAACTTAATTAATGTATTAATTGATATGTGTATGAACAATTGGTCAAACGGTCATTATTAAATGAGTATTAAAAAATAATCAATGATAAGGGTAATTTGGTACAAACTATATAGAGGTTGGTTCAAATAGAAACCAACCATATAGTACAAACTATGGAAACCGATCTTGACCAATCACATTCTTTCTTCACTTTAGGTTCAAATCTAAATTATAAATTAATGATAAGGGTAATTTGGTAATTCAACCTTTTTGTAACCCTCAATAATTAATTGGGAGTTACAAATCTTAAAAGATACATCTAATTGTTCATGAGATTTTTATGATTTCTTTATTATTTCATGTTTATGGTATTCATTTCATTTGATTTTATACATATATTGAAATTGGTTGTCTAAGTGTACAAGATTTTCATTTCGTTCAAGATACATGGAGAATTCTATTGTAAAATAATGTTAGAATAATGAAGAAGATAAACGCTAGCAGTCTATGTTCATATCTGCACACATGCACAACGATCCTTGATTTTGAAAATGTTCATATATGTGCATATCTTGTAGTCTATGTTCATATATGTTCACCATATGAACAACTTGTTTTCATTGAAAGACACAATCGTTGTTCACACGAACCCGTGACGATGTCATACGGTATGACATTGAAAAACATCACACCATATGAATATAGTGTTTACATTGTAAGACACATATGCTGTTCACACGAACATAGGGCCGACATGTGAACATATATGAACATATGAACATAGTGTTTACATTGCAAGACACAAATGCTGTTCACATGAGCATAGGGCCGACATGTGAACATGAGTTGTGAATATGTTCATAATCGATCGTAGGTTACAAATCGGCTGGAGAATATCGGGTTCACGATGCGTGAGGATTTATTACCAAAATACCATGTGAACAATTGTTCATAAGCAGCCCAATTAATTTAATGATTTTTTAATACTCATTTAATAATGACCGTTTGACCAATTTACCCTTTGAACAATTGTTCATACACATATCAATTAATACATTAATTAAATTATTGTTTATTTAATCTCATTTAATAATAATCGTTTGATGATAAAATGAACGATCAAGATCGGTTCACATAGTTTGTACCATATGGTTGGTTTCTATTTGAACCAGCCCCTATATATATATATATATATATATATATATATATATATTTCGATAATACGTGTATATTTTGGTATGTATGTATAGGTAGCCACTAGCTAGTGTGTATGTATTTATAATATGAATTTATGCACCATCTAATGACCAATATACATTATACATGACTATACACTATGCATGAACATGATCGCATCATGTATACATCACTCACTATACATTATACATACAATTTAATATGACCTAAAAGATAAACCAACATTAAATTATAAAACATCAATTAATCAGTCGTATCCTATGGCTTCACTGTGTATACACTATTTGTTGATCAAGATTTTATTTTTTATATTTATTATTTTTCTTATATATCACCGAGGAATGTCCAAAGAAAATTAAAAATAAAAGGTCTTTATTTATTCATTGGTGATATATAACATTTACCGATGAATAAAAACTTTAAAAGACACACAATTACCCATTAGAAGTAAACTCAAGAAATGCAATTTGCATTTGGAGTATTACAATTTTTTGAGCTACAATATATGGTATGGTTATATACATCTAACATGTTTAAGTCGTTGTATTACCTGATTTCTGTATATATTGGTTAACCTATATATATATATATACTCTTCTCTAAAACCATTTATTATGTACATATACCTACCTATACTATGTAAGATGCATGTGTGCAAATTTAATATTTCTTTTTCAATAGATTGGACACATCTTTTCTGGAGGTAACTGGAACCGCAGAAGCAGAAAGCCCGTTTTGCCTGTCTGTAACAACCATCATATCATCCTCTTTCTTAACAGATGAACTGGGAGATGATGCCCCAATTATCTGAACCATTAAGCTTCCACCTGCACAATTTCACATTACAAGTTAACAATGCATCAAAAGGTGTTATATCAACTAGAAGATTTAAAAGAGCTCACCTAGAACAAGAGCAGCACCAAACCATCCAGAGACCCCCCACCTTTCACCAAGGAGAAACCATGCAAAACCAGCACCCCATACTGGCTCCAATCCATAAATAATTGCAGTTTCTGTAGCTGATATATCACGCATTGCTGTCATCTGTTTTAATTGATTATAGTACGTGAGAATGCTAAAACAAGTAATTTAACCTTCTGAGTGTCTAATGCAGCCACCTACTGCACAAATTACTAGCTGGAGATGTAAGAAAGGATAGGGAATGGAAAGTATGAAGCATCCTAACTTTTCCCAGATAGAAGGACCAAACATATTTTAGTTCAAGGGATTCAAGATACCAGATGCCTGGCAGCACAGGCTTTTCTCGCATGTGGTTTCATGTCCATTTGCATCCACTCATTGCATATATTCAATCATCATTCCAATAAAGTAAACAGACAATAGTTCCAACTTTCTCAAGAACACTTTTCTTAGTAAGAAACTAGTAACCTCGCATAGAGGAGCATAAAAGACTACTAACAGATTAGTGATTACAGTTCCCCTACAAGGAAGATGCAAACATGCAATTAAGCAGAAGGGATTAGGTACTAAGATAGTTGTTAAGCTCTAGGCAGACAAACACATTGATACATGCATGCTAATTTTTTCATTTAATCAATGTAATTGCCACATAACAGTACTTCATGGCACTTCTCTAATAACCATGAAGTCCCTTACCTTAGAAAAGCAAAACAGAGGTAATATTTTCTCTCCATCTCATCACAGATGCAACAATATCCATGCTGGGATGTCCTAAATCAGATGCAATGATTCTTTTCTTGCAGAAGTTTTGGAACATTTATGAATTCTTGTCTAGAATCATACTTGACTACTCTTGTCATCCAATCTGATACACAATGGTCCACCACATCTCTTTCTAATTAAAATTGAACTTTCCCTCCATTTCCTTATGTGAGGTGACAAACTAAATGATTTTGTACATGGTATTTACAGAGGTTAACTATTACACAAGAATCGTACGTTAATGTTTTTGCAAAACCATTACATGTACATAGCATACATGAGAAATTCAAATATCTTACCTCTATCCACAAGCATAAGCCAGTTGAAAACACGCCAGTATATAAAGCTGGTATCCAAGGGAATTCGACCATCCATTTCAAGAACACCGCCCATGTCCAAGATGATGGATGATACTCTAGGCTACCATCCATTGTGCTTCCAATGAAAAACCAGATAATAGATGACAAAGCAACAACACACACCTAGGAATTAGAAGGTTGAGATGGTGTTAATAAAAGAAAATAGAAAGAAAACATAAGTGTAAGAAACCTTTGCTCATGCTTCCACAACACACCCCTATATACATTCGGAGGTCAAAATATTGTGATTAAAAAAAATAGCAAGAACATAACCATTAGAAACTTTTCGCTAAAAGTTCCCTTCATCGTGGAAGCATGGGAAGGATCATTTATTAATGGAATTAACTCACCTCATATCCAAGGACTGGCAAGAAGTTCTCTTTGTCTGTTTTCCTTGATATGTGCTCAGTTCGTAGCATGTGTATACCAAAGAATAAGGCACTTAAAAAGTTGAACAAATCACCAACCTGGCAAATTTAACGAAAGCTTCATTTACAGGTCACAGAAATAGTGTGTTTGAAGGTGGCTTCATGCCTTCATCTATATATTATGTATGCTAATACAGTAGGATATCCAGAGGTAGCATGAAAAACTTGTTAGATAATGCTTACACATGGAGGTGAGCCACTGCATTCTAGCATTCCAACCCCGATAATGGACATAAGAGCTCCAAACCAAGTACGAGCAGGAATGACTGCTCCTAGCATACCATCAATTAAGGGAACCACAATTACCTGGTTTAGTCATATTATCATATCATTAAAATCCACGGCGTTTACACAGAATAGTTGTTTAACTTACAAATCATATCATGAGCTTCTTACAGTAAACATAGAAATAAAGGATGCACGCCCAGCATCAGAAGTCACCAGTCCAAGAGCCTGCATGAGATAGCCTAAGCTGACCCACAAGCCCAACTCAATTCCTGAATTGCGAATTTGAACGTCACCCCAAGCTCTCCAAGCAAATGGTAGAAATGGGATGGCCGAAACAACAAATCTCACAGCAGTGAAAGCTGCAGGGTCCATGACTGCTTCAACCTCTTTCAACACTGGTATGTCACTAGCTATAACATTTAAAACAAATAATTTAAAAGGCTTGCTTAATGACTTTCGGCTGAAAATGTCTTTTTTATCTGGTAACACATACGGATGATGATTTGGACCAATTTATGATGTTTTCATGCATGCACATAAACTCTGTTCTTGCTGACCAAAGGCTCAGATCTAGAAATTGAAGTGTTGCACTAGGGCCTCATAGGGGTTTCCATCTGACAACTATAAGATTAAATTTCAAAACAGGGTATTAATCTATCAAAATGAAAATCAATTCTCCGAGATGAATTTCCATACACCACCAGAACGCAGCCGATCAATTCGATAGGAGCCGGAGCAACGCCTTTTTTTATGTCGGAAACACAAATACTAGTCCTAAATTAAGCAAATCTTGAGGCAGTAAACTAGTAATTACGCTCACACGATAGATCTATTATCTCTTCTAATACTCTGAAAGATCAACGAATCAAGAATGAACATGGAAAGGGGAAAGGAAATTAAGAAAAAAAGAATCAGATTTACCGTAAATTAAAGTAATGACATTGAGCAAAAGGATGCTCCGGACTTTCTTCGATGCAAAAAATATCCTTCTCCATAACGCACGCCTTCCAAATAATGATTTGTAGTTCAGATTCAGTCTCTTCTTGGGTAATTGGTCCTTTTTACTTACAGACACGTCGTCGTTGACTGAAATTTCTCCGATCTGAAGTTTTTTATCAGATTTCCTTAATCTCTTTTTTGCATTATTAGGTTCGGCACTACAACACGAGGACGGAGAAGGATGCTGATTGTGAGGAAAAATGAAAGAAGACCGTTGTCTGTGAGTGAAGATGAAGGGATAAACGGAAATGGAAGGCGAATTGAAGGAGGAGGATGCGATTAAGGATGAGTTTTTTGGTGATGAGTTGTGCCATGTCCATCTCCATGCTGATGAGGAAGCCATGATCGACTTCGAGCTTACTGGCCGCAGTTCTGATCTCTCCGTTTTCAACTCCAGTATGAGTGTGCAATGACCGCAATGTCCTTTTCCTCGATTGATATTTCAGGCCAATGTTTTCCTTTTCAAACACGTGTAGCGCATGTTTGGATAATATAGGTTTTAGAGTAAATTACAGTTTTGGTCCTTGAGGTTTAGTGAAATCCTTAAAAGTGGGATCTAGATTTCAATAAATCGAGTTTCATCTTATAGATATGAATTTTGTTTTGAAAGTAGGACCTGACTTCTAACTCCGTTAGGCGTAAAATCATTCAACCATGTTTTTCCTCTTTTATTGCACGTTTTTATTGTTTTTTTCTTGTTTTTATAAATACCATCAAATTATAGGGACCAACTATGTAAGTATAAAAACAGAGATTAAAATAAGATACAAACCAAAACAAAAAGCAAAATCTAAAATCATATCAAAATTCCAAACAACCTAAAACCTCCTCTTCTTGTGTAACTCCGTTTGAAATGAAAACCAAAGTATCACTTGAAATAGTCGACTGTCTCATAAGAAATCTCTGATTATCTCCTTCATATTTTGAAGCATCGCACCAACCAGCATTGCCTCCTTCGACAATCATCGGTCACCTTACACCATCTATCATCAGCCATTATCGACAATCCTTCTCTCATCACACCACTTATTGGATTTGACGCCCCAAATCAGTGAAGTTGCAACTCGGTCTTTGATTTGTTCGTCGATTTACTTTGTTCAAACCCAACTCTTCCACCATGCAACACTTTGAACTTCCCCTTCTCTATCAATACCGTAGATACAATCCGATGAGTAAGAGAGAACAAGCAGAAAATTTTGGAAATTGAACCGAATTTTTAATAAGTTTAAAAGTTATTCTTATGATTTATTTTTTGATCTGAATATAATTACTAGTTATTAGTTTATTAAAACATCCCATTGTTCTCTTATCTAATTTCCTTTAAAAGTTTTAAATCTATATGATCTTATATTTTAAATTTCTTTAAAATAAACTTAGAAAAACAAGTACAAAGATAAAAAGTGTCCTTTATTTAACGAACATTTTTAATGACCAGAGGTCATTTTTAGAATGGAATACAAATCATAAGGATGATTTTTATATTTATCAAAAGCTAGGTCGTATTATTAGACTTTTTACTTAACTTTAAGGACTAAAATTAAACTTTACTTTAATAAAAAGACATTTAAAGTTGATATAAAATTACTTATTATGAAAAAAAAAATCTAAAACTATTAATATGTCCAAAAACACATTCAAATTCTTCTATTCTTATAAGGGTGGTATTTGATTGGTATGAGCTTGACTCCAAATGTTAAAAGTGTCAGGAGGTCCCAGGTTCTAATCCAAAGAGGAATAAAAATCTTCTTGTGGCTACGAAGGTTTAAATACGGTGACTTCGGGCTACTTGCAAAACAGGTGGTTACCCTGAGATTAATCGACTCGCAAAACGGGTTGGATATCCAGGTTAATAAAAAATAAAAATAAAAACTCTTTTGTTCTTTATTTTCAAAACACAAATTTAATTTTATTAGAACTAATAAATATTTAAAATTGGTTTTTTTTCTTATTTTATTTTAACATTATCTGTTTCCTAAAATTATTTTCATATTAAAATTCATGTCTGTCCACACTTCTGGGCGTATGCTCCAAATTTCATAACGATATGTACAAACAAACTATCAATTATGTTTAGCTACAATTTATAGTTTTATACGTGTAAATGTTACAAAATTTGACTTGTCTCCTTTTCAGTTCATAAAATGGAGGTTACAATTAATGTTGCCCACACAATTTTATTACCTACTTTTAAATTGTCTAAATTTTTGGGTAAAAGAGAAAAGGGAGGGAGGCTTTTATCTATTGTACTATGGCTCATACCTCTAGTCACTCACCCTTGAATGGACACCTCATTATGGTTTTTAAGTCCATACCCTTTGACCTCACTGTAGATTTGGATGAAAAGTGGTAAGTTGAGGGCCTTGGGGGGTTCGAGAAAAACTCCAGAGAGGGTACTGCCATTTAGAGTGTAAAAGGGGGAAGAAGAGTCTCAACCAAAACCTTCCTAAAAACCTTATTTAGTTTAATTCTCAGCCACTTCCGTCAACCATCTTAGCACCGATCGCATCCTCCCTTATGCTGTTGATTTCTCCCCTCTGCATACTGTATTGGTCGGAGTATCTGCGCTCAGCTACAGCCCTCTCCGACCTGCCCAAAGGACTGTCCGGTGACAGTTAAGCTCCTTCCCGACTCACCTCCTTTTTGCTGTTCTTTCTGCTGCACGCAGCAGCTGCGAACCCGGCCCCTTTCAGACGACTGCATCGATGCCCACACGAGACCTGGTCCACGCTTCGAGCCCAACCTGCTGCCGACCCTGTACCCTCCGTGACTAGTGCGCCTGCAACCGCGCAGCACCAAGCAGCTGTGCTGCGGTGCAGCACCAGGCCGCCCGCACCTGGCCCTTCTCCAACGCACCTGCAGCTGTTCCGTGAGGGTTAGACCAACCTCACTGTCTGGTCTCGCCTCCAGCCTCCGTCTGATCCCAGATACTGGACTATATTCTTAAGTCCTACCCTGTGAGTTCATACTAATTGGTTATACCGTTTTACTTAAAACATTAATATGTCATATGTGCAAGAATTCTTAATGCTTTAAATCATAATACTTAGTAAATCATAGATCTTGAACCACGGTTAGGAACAGTGGATGATAGTGACTTAGGTGACCAATGGCCTACTTCTTTTAATTGAAAGAGTGGGACTTGATTGTTATCCGTCTAAAACCGTGGAAGCCCTTATGATTATATGTAGAGTTACTCTCTAGTTGCGAGAAGTGTTGCGACACCTTAGGAAAACCATTTGAGATTTCCTTTGATATCTTATGTTTCCTTCCTTAGACTTGGGTTTATATCTAAATAACTCCTCTACTCGAAATGTTTAGTAGGAAGGACTCGAAAGCCGATTTCTTTACTAGGTGTTAGGGGTGATTTCGATTTGGATTTGGGCATTGTGATCATTATGCAACTTCTAAGTCCACCTCCTCTCCCTTTTCCCTCGGAAATAGGCATTGTGATCATTATGTAATTTCCGAGGCAAAGAGCTTAAGATCACGACCGACTACATGACTGGCTAGGTTGATGTCGATGGTGTTGAACCTGTAAGTGATGCTTTGTAACGTTGATCTACGACTTACTTCGTGTTTCGTCTCAAATCAACGCAAAACCGGGTCTCCCCCGTCATCCTCGGATGTTTTGACCATCTCGTATATTTTAAATCGTTCACTGTATATTTATTGCAACCGTTCAATGCTCCGTTATATTTATGTAAATGTCTTTTATTGCATGTTGAATCTGGTTATTGCACTCGGCTTATTGTTTGAACTCACTAGGCGTAAGCCTAACTTTTCTTTGCTTGACTTGTTAAGCAGGTTCCCTTAGTGGCAGGGTAGCGAAAGGTTGAGAAGAGTGACGTTTGTAGTAGTCCTTTTTTGTAGTCAATGTACTTGGAGACTTTGGGCGAAATTCTAAATCAATTATGCGTTGTTGGAGTTGATGGGAACACCCGACCATAATCTAGACTTAGGACTGCTAGATTAGTAGGTTGTTAGCCATCGTCTCTTTTTGTATAAACGCTTAACTCTCACCTTTATCGGGGATTTTAATCATTTAAAATTTTTGGAAAATTCTTGGTTGTATAATTTTCGGCTTTAATCCAGATTTCCCTAGTTGGGCTTGTCATTTTAATTCTTAGGGTGTTACATTTTTACTGCATATTTGTTGAATATTACATGTTTTAAGTGCATTAGTCATTCAATTGGATTCATGTAATTCGTCGAAATACCCAACTATTTCCTTCTATTTTCAGAGGTTTGCCAACACCTATCGCAGTCAAAAATTAAACTATATACATGTTAAGCTAGATAAGTTACTCAAAACGATTATTTTGCTACAAGTTTGTTAAACGAACCATTGCCAATTATTCTTTAAATTATGTTTCAATTTGATTTCGCTACTTAAAAGACAATAATATGTTAATATCTAAGCATGCTCTAGTCGGAGTGTTCAAAAACCGATCAATCCGACCCAGCTTAACATGAAATAAATCAATCCGAAACAACTCGATATCTAATTAAGTTGTAAAATCTTTAAACTAAAGATGTTGAGTTGATATTAAGTTACTTTTATTTAAACCCAACCCAATCCAAACAAACGAAGGACCAACCTGTGTAGTTTGGTTTGGTTTGCAATGGGGAAGAGAGTAGGGAATTTCCACCCAGTTTCCAATATGCCACTTTCATTAATCCACCAATTTCCTAAGTTTCCAAACTATATAGAATAGGTCCTTCTATTTTAATTTAGGTTTTCAATTTTGCTCTTGATGTTTGATTTTTTTTTCATTTGGTACCCTAATGTTGGAACCTTAGAATTTTATGTGCAAAAATATTTATGTTGGTTAAGCAAGTTCACGATAAATTTAACTTTTATTATTCTATTCGTTTTAAAATAAATGTTTAGATTATTATTTTAGTTTTTCCCAAAATTAAATAAATGTCCACTTTTAAAAAACTAGTGTATATTTTCCTACTCTACTACTCTTAGAGTCTTAGTTATGAGATGGAGAAATTAATTATTTATTATATTATTAAGGGTAAAACTTTTATTTAGTTTACTAAAAGTGTAATAATCACACTTTCCTAAAACTATGTCTATTTTTCATTGTGGACACTTGTTTTGGGATGAAAGGAGTAATAATTATATTCATCAAAAGCAGTTTAGAAATAGTATTTTTTTTTAAAGGTTGATAATTGTTTTATGTGCTAAACAAATAAATCAACATTGGGTTTCAAAATTGATTTTTGGGAAGATCATATGTTAGTTTGAGATATATTTTTTTTTTCTAAGAGAGTTTTTATTGTTCATTTGTTTTAAATTAAGAGACGTATTAAGTTGTTCCAATATAATACTTATCACTGTTAGTTTACAACAAAGTACAACTTTAGACAACCGAACTTCGCTAACTTAAACTTCTAGCTACGTCCCTATTGGTTTGGGTTGAGATTTTTCAAACCACAAGCATTGAGATGAGTTGTTCAAATGTTTTCAACTCGATCAACCAAACTCGTATACACCCTAAGGATGATGGCCTATCTAGCTTTATCAAGCACATCATAAAAATTATCTTAATTAAGCACATTGACATAAAAATTATTAAAAGGAAAAACATCTTAAAAAATCAAATATTATAAAGATAAATAAACTAAGATTTTTATCGTTTCATGAATATTACATATTATTTTTATCATCATGTTCAATGATAGGGAAACATTTGTCTTTCAAATATCGATATCGAATCACATATTAATTATAGATACATTCATGCAATTTATTTAAATTCCCAAAATTGCTTAACATTATATGCCATTAAATATATAGTTTTTACGTATTAATGCAATTAAAGAAATGGCCATCCGCCATTACTTATGCATTAAGTTCCTTCATATACTTTTCCATGTTACCATACATTTTTTGTTAAAAGAATCACAAAAAAACATTCATTCATAGGAACCATATCAAATCTTTCTTCCAAACCCCAAATCAAAACTTTCAAAATCAACCCCTCTATCAATTAAAGTTTAGCCTTTATAAACCTCAACTACCTTATATGGTACATACATGTCATACCATTCAAAAAGGTATGCAAAGTGTGGTCTCCACTCTTGATGCATTAACAATAACGGTTGAGTTGTTCATATTTCGTAGTATTTTTTTTCATCTGCATATGATACAGTTACGAATATCATCGATTCTTAAAAAAAAGTTACATGTAATTTAATATACATTTTCTTTTTTATAATACTAAGTAGATGATAAACTTAATGGTCTTTGTATGTTTACTCCGAGTTTTTGCAAACTAAACATAATTTAGAGTCTCTTACCCAGACCGTTCAATATTTTGCGGTCGACTATTGGCTCTACTCTTAATTATGAAATAACAAGCACCATACTTTTTTTATTCTAACTTTAAATATAAACTGATATATTTTAAATGAAAGATTTATATGAGTGTATATTTGATCATTTTAGATGTGACGTTCCGAATTCACCTAGGAATTTGTGATGATTTGACGCCAATCATAAAATTAATGTTAAACGTATATTAATAACAATTTAAAACTATGCAATAGAGATGTTTAATAGAAACTTAAAAAGAAACTTATCATTATCATTGCCAATTTATTGATCTTTTTATCTTGTGAGATAAAATAGAAGTAAAGAGAAAAGAATATTTTTCAAATTTCACCCCTTAACTTTCACATCTTAACAAAAATAACCCTCAAACTTCCACCAACGAACAAACCCTGTTATAACAACAATCCCCTGTTCATGTCCCCTTCTTCCTCTTGCTTTAAGAGATGGCTCATATGGAGAATATTTTACAAGGCCATAACTATACATCAATTCCCTTTGGAGCTCTTTTTAATCCCATAGAACATTACTTGATCAGTTTAGAGAAGTTAAAAGTTTAATATTTTCAAATAATTAAAAGTAACACCATTAAATTATATATTTAGATATTTTATACGGTTATAATAATAACTAAATAAAAAAAAGATTCACATAATGATATGGTTGGATGATTTTTACATAATTGTGCCTTTTGATCAACTTATTATATATATACTAGAAGCGTACTCGCGCAATGCATCGAGATACATCGTGATTTTAATATTTTATTTTATTTTTTATCTCAATCGATATTATAATATGACTTTATATGATTTTGAGAAAGCGATGATGTTTTTATTTTTGAATAAAATATATGTTTGAAGATATCATAAAAATTTGACAAAAATATATCGATATTAGTA
>NC_037540.1:4351974-4353135 GCF_001531365.2 Cynara cardunculus var. scolymus
CAGTTAGTTACACGAATTCATATATGAGATGAAATTGGATATGGATGAAATCGTTTATGGAGGAACAAGTTTAAGAGTTTTTAAGAGTTTTAAGAGTTTTAGCCAAATGTTTTATAAGATAGTATAGATACTATCTTATAAAGCAAATTTAAAAATTTAAGAAAAGTCTTAAAGTCTTAAAATATTAAATGACCAAGATACCTTTTATACATTTTTTCACTTTTTCACCCCCTCCTCTCCTCACATGCACTCACCCTCTCACAACCGATTTTTTTAAAATTATAATTTTACATTTACATTTTATACCCCTATAATTAGTTAATTAATTTACTTTACGTCATTTACTTTTAAATGTTTTATTTTGAACCTTTATCGAATTAATATACATAATCGTATATCAATTAAAACATGTTTAAAAAATGCATTTTTATTTTAACAAATTACACCATTATAATCGTCTCTTTAATACCTTCGAAATGAGTCCAATGTTGAATAGTTTTTAACTTAATTATATTATTATATATTATATATACTGTAAAAAAATATTTTTAATATTTACGATTTATACTTTTATAGTTATTTATTTATATATATACTATATATTTTGGGGTTAGGCTGTTCAAATTGCACTGTATAATATGTTTTAAATTAATATGTTCTTRGGTTTTTTTGAAATATATATATATATATATATACATGTATTAATTCAACCTTAATCTGAGTTTCTGGACAAGAAAGAGGGTAAACAGTTGAAATTTCATTCTAAAACTCATCTTTTTTGGTCTTTTTATGGTTTATGATATGTTAATTTTGTAATTTTCTTTATTGATTTTGAGTGTTTATTTTAAAACTCAAGTTCTTTGGTTCTTTGCTCTTGATGTAAATCAAACACATTTGTGGAGTCGTTTAAATATATTGGATTTTAAACTGTCATGCAATTTTTTCCATCGATAGTCTGTAATTGAAACCATAACTCTTATTTATTCAAATTGTATTAATATGTAAAGACTAAGTGTAACATATATCATCGTTAAATCTTATCTTATAAAACCAGTAAAACTTCAAAATCGTTAAAATTCATGGCTCCCGCCGCATTGTACGGGTACACAACTAATATATATATATATATATATATATAGAGAGAGAGAGAGAGAGAGGGGG
>NC_037540.1:4353230-4356324 GCF_001531365.2 Cynara cardunculus var. scolymus
GGGGGGGGGGAGGGGGGATAGTTGCAGTATATATCACACCCTTAATTATTTATAAAGTAATAATTAATGTCTACACTTTAATAGCACCACCAAGCAAACATTCATTACGTTTAAAAATCCAACTTCTTTCATGCACGAAATTAGAGATTTCTTGATTCAAAAGACTACTATTTACATCCGTATTATGCTCGAAATAATATATACATTGATCATATTCACATATGTATTCCAGTAAAAATGTTAAGGACCACTCTAATTTATATATAAAATGGAAAAGAATAATACAATATCTTTATATAATAGCTTCTCTATAATTTTTTTAAAATAAAAAACTAAAAGTTAAAAATCTCTAAAAAGAATTGTATTCAACTTCAACATATTTATTATTTTAGAGATTTTAACATAAATTATATTATTATAATATTTTCTAATTTATTATGTCAATACGCTATTAAAAATAAATTTTATGTAATATAATAATGATGTAATCTTATATGTGGTATTGGATAAAATAATCATTTATGTCTCTTTCTCTCAACATCAAATTTTAGAGAATTCTCTAAATTTGCATTTTTTTTTCTTCATGTTTCTCTATTTTAGTGAATATTATACATAATTTGTTGGAGTAATATAGAGAACAAAACCTTTGTTTTTTCTATATTAGAGTATATGTTGGAGCCTGGAGATGCTCTTAATCAGTTTGCGAGAAGGCGAGAATTCAAAGATCATATATGATTACATGTGATATGGACACTTTGGTGAAGCTATGCATTGTTAATACAACATGTGTTTAATCATATATGATTACTCGTGTTTATCAAGTGTGCAATCATATATAATATTGAAACTTCTCGTCTTCTCATAAATTTGATTATTTTCTCATTTGAACCTATATATATATATATATATATATAGAGAGAGAGAGAGAGAGAGAGAGAAAGAGAGAGAGATTTACATAAACAAACCTTATATTGTTAGTACAACCTGCTTGCACAGATAAATAAACAAGATAAATTAAAATTCACACACTATGATGCATATATGATCAGTTATAAGTAAATTTTCTGTATAAAAATGTAGTATTAGTGGCTTAATTATATCAATATTTGGTAGTCCCAAATATTTTAGTTGTTAATTATCTTGATCATCATTTTTAAAGTCCTTGTAATTCAATCAAATTGTAAATTTAAACCCATTATCTTAAATAAAATTCAATAACCAGTTACATATTATTTTAAATCAAAACCTCACTTCAAGAATCTTTTGAAGCATTCAAATGTTTTGGTTCAAGAAATTGTTTCTCCCAACTCTTCTAATCTTTTAAAATGAGGTTTATTGGCATGTGGTTGTTGAAAAAAACTCATTCCAAGGAAGCTTCCATACCATTTTCAAAATACATCTCCTCTTCACAAAATCAACCATAAATCTTCATATCAAAGATTTTTCGTTCGCTTATCTTTCTAATGGATCCTTTGAGTCTTCTAGTTGATTGATGGCATTCGAATTCCATCGATCATTCTTTTTCTAAATTTACGTAATCGTTTAAAAAATATATATATATATATATATATTGAAGTTTCAAATTACATATATTTTATATCGTATTGTCATGCTTTCACATGTTCTGTGCCGGTATTATTTATCAAATGGTCTTTGACCTCCTAGAAGATCAAATGTTTAAACATTATTAAAGATGAAGAGGATGTGTGAATTTTTAATTATTGTATAAAAATATATTAAAAATAGAGTGTGAGTGTACGTATAGGAAATATGTATATAATAGAAATAAGTTGTGTCGGTAAGATGCATCATATTGTAATCGAGTAGTAAAAATTATATAATATAATTTTTGTCATGTTGTGAAGGATTATTTACAGTTAAAATGTGAGGGGGAATTGAAAGCCTTGAGAAGGTGTGCAGATTAATGAGGGAGACAGGCATCCCCTTTGAGAAAGGTTCGAAGCGTTGAAGTCGAGGCAAATACAGAAAAGAAATAAACAATCTTTTTAAAAGGTATATAATAACCTTTTTCTTTTTCTTTTTCTTTTTTAAAAAACAATTAGAAATCATATATATACGGGAGATAACATTTATATGAATACTTTCCAAATAAAACCTAATGGTATAATTTAAATCCGTGAATATTAAATTATCGGTGAAACAACTGAACTGATACTCATTCAATTAATCATCTGATGACCATCTAATTGTCCGTCCAATCATTATCTAACTATCATATTAATTTATTTTTAAATTGTTTATATTAGAATTTGTTTTATGTAAGACTTTGAATTTTTAATTCTCTTGTGTTGGTTTTAACACATATTAAAAATGATTAATTAATTTATATCATTGTTAGATAATTAGATTGAATTAACACACTTGATGGATCCAATCCCCATCGGATCATCTATTATATCCAATAAAAATATTCAAAGAATGGAACCAAACCAATCCAATCATCCATTAGATTGGATTGAATCGGTTATCCAATGTTAATTAGATCGAATTGGTTGGCAAAATCTAATATTCATTGGATAATTGGATGGGTTCGGTTTCTCTCATATCGAACGAATGTACATATGATAAATAAATATTACAACTGATAAACAGATGTACATATGATAAATAAATATTACATAAAAATAATGATCTGTTCACTTTTCATTTTATTTCTATGATTTAGCTCATATTTTTACTTTTTTTACGGATGAAAACAATTGAAGCTAAATTTCGTTGCATACTTATAAATATAATTAATTAAGAAATAATAATAAATATTTAATTCATTGAAATACACGCTCTCATGAGTGACACATCCTGAATTATATAATTAGTGATTCAAAAAGTATGATCAATTAAAATTCAGTGCGAGACTGACTAAAGATTATCTATGTTTGAATAAAAAATGAAATTTTCATAACTAAGTCTAGGGAAGGGAAAAGTACAATAAAAATTAATGGACTTTTTTGTTTGGAATGATTAAGTCATTGGACTTTTTTTTTAAACAAATAAGTCCTTGAACATTCCAAAACATGTTAAATAAGTCTTTGGACAATTTTTTGGAACAAATAAGTCCTTGGACATTCCAAAA
>NC_037540.1:4358049-4390525 GCF_001531365.2 Cynara cardunculus var. scolymus
TATATATAATAATCAATTTGAAATTATTTTAATCGATATAATATATATTTCAACTTTTTAATCTTGTTTGTAATAGTTAATATATAACATTATTAGAGATTTGTTTCAATTATATTTTGATTTTTCAAGATACCATTTTTGGTTATATTACATTCTCATCAACTAGTTTTGTCAAACATAATTTTATTCATCACCTAGCTTATCAGCTATCAACTAACTTATAACATAACAATTAGTTTATCGGGTAACAGCTAGTTTATCAAACATAACTTTAATAATGATCCACTTAAATCAAAGAATTTTGACTTTCCATAAATTTGATTTTTTATAATGTTTCTTTCCCTTAAAAAAACACTTTTATGTGCTACTCCAACCTCCTATCAATTCCATGGATGCAAAACCACATAAAATCTCGTATTTTCATAATTGTGATGTTTTAATTTCAATTCAAATATATAGTAAAACTCTTAAATGGCTAAGGCTAGGTTAATTGACTATAAAATCTCTGAAATAGGAACAAAAAAGAACACCTACCTATAACCCTAATCTTCGTGTAGGTCAAGTGCTTTAGGATTTGCTATTTTTGACTTCGATTCATGTTCCCTTTTTAGACCTAAAAAGCACCTGCTGAATTTAATGGCAGTGGAGAGATTTTAGCAACCAAAAAGTTTTCTTTCCCTTTGGCAGGAGCTAAAAGTATACCAAAATTACCCTAAGAGTAAATAAAGCAACAAACTTGTCTTTAAAATCCCAAATTTACCCCTTGATTAGGTCACATCCTCATGATAATATGAAGGATTAAGGTGTCTTTTACACACACTAACATTAAGTCAGTGGTATTTTTGGCTAAAAAACTGAGCCACATAAAGTAAAGCAGTAAATGAGAGCCATGTAACTACATAGAATTTAATGCACAACACAATAAATTCGTTGGCAGAAAGGTTTCAGAGGGAACAAGAAGTTAAAAGAGATGTAAATCCTTCTAATCACTTGTACACTATGCATTACAAGTTGCACTTAGATTTTGACATTTCAACCCTAGAAAAAAGCCTCTAAACAAACAACAGTAAATTCCCTCTCTGTCCCTCTTCACCGTTTCTAGACTGTTAGCCCATGCTGAAAAAGCTAAAAGCTTTGCTACCATTAATTCTAATTCAGAAGTGAAAATAAAAAATCAAAAAGAAAAGTAATGAAATGAGAAGAGAATCAACATTAGCAAAGCTCTTTGTCTTTGAGTTTGAGGGACTAAATATAATTTAATTTAATTTAATTATTTAATTGTGAAGAGGGTTTGGACCTGTATGAATTATTCTTTTATCTTCATCATACACATTGCCTTCTTCTCCAGCTGGTGGTTGGTTTGGTGCTGACACTGCTGCATGTAACTGTGTCTGTGGTGGTGCTGTTCTGAACAACATAGCTTTCCGGCTAGATGAGACTGAAGTACTACGGTGGTGGTGGTGGTGGTGGTGGGCGGCGGATGATGGAGGCAAATAATCTGTCAGAATTAAGATGACCCAGATGAGAAAAAGTTGAAATCTTGGATCACTATCGCTTCTACTCCTTCTTCCTCTTCTAGTTGCTGCTGCTTTCTTTGGAGAAACTCGAGCCATTTGAAAATTGCTTGCGAAAAGAGCAATCGGAAAGCTAAGAGTGAGATCTTTGACTTGCACAAAGTAAGGGAAAGTTTGGGGTATCTTATGATTCAAAAAGACAAAAACCCTTTTCGAGAGAGGGGGTTGGGTGTGGAGAGAAGGGGAGCTTAGGTGGTTCAACAAAAAGCTTCTAAAATTTCTTCTTCTCTTCCTTATCTTATGGGTCTAAGTCACATGATCGTGACCCTTGATTCCTGGAACCTTCTTATTTATATACATATATTATACATCTCTTATTTCTTCTCCTTCTGAAACTTTGGACTTTGAACCCTTTTTCTCATTTGACTTGATTTAATACACTACCTAAACTACTACGTACAACAACGATATGTTTTGGCATCTTTAATTTTAACTACAAATAAATATCGGTAACTTTGGTATGTAATTAATTAATTTAAATGCATTTCAAACACACAATTAAAGTGTTTCAATTCATAACTTTTGTATATGTAGTCGATAATGATACTTATATGAACCACAAAGTGGTATCTGATTGGTTTGAGCTTGGCTTCAAAAGTCAAAAGTACCAGTAGGTCCCAGGTTCAAATTCAAGGAAAAATAAAAATCTTCGGTTCAAATGCGGTAACTCCGGGCTATCTACAAAGCAGATGATCGTTCTAAGATTAATCGGTTCGTATAATAACTTGGATATCTAGGTTAATAAAAAAAAATTGATCTTGGTAAATATTGTTTTTCTTTTAATATAATATTATTTGTCATAAAAGTTATTATGTTAGATATGAATATTATAATAATGCATAAAAATATTGCTTTAAAGGGATTGGAGGTGGTACTGTCGAGTGTCCAGTATTAATTGCTACGGCCCCAATGGAATAATAAAAAACTCGTAAAAAACAAAATGCTCAGGTTTCCCCCCTTAATTTTCTGTGTGAAGTTTCTAAATCATATAATATTACACGATCTTCAAAGCAATATACAATTGCCAATATATTAATTATTAAAATACTTTAATTTTTAATTTAGGATCATGATTATTTGATGATAAGAACCCTCACAAATGGATAACCCAAAAGTTGACGCGTTTTTATTTTTTCAATTCGTCTTGTCATATTTAACTCGCGTATGTTGTATGTAATAAATAGTTTGGTGATACAATGTCGTCTGATATTTATAATCAAGAACGTTGTACGTATATTCAACGTGTCATGTTAATTGGTCTTCAAACAAATATAAACTAATATTTATTTTAACATATAATAAATGTGATCACATGATGCAATGCGATATGTATTTTGATTTTAAAGCTCGAAACTCGAATCCTGGATTTTAATTCATGATTCGTTCTAATTTTTTTGTTTTTTCTCGATTTTTGTTCTATGGTTTTATGTGGTTTTAAAGAATGAGAGAGAGTGTCCGATAATTGTTATCAGTATTATATATGCTATATTAGGGGGTTCCTCTTTATCTTATTATTATGTCTTGTAGTTGAACGTGTTTGTTAGTTAGTTCTATAAAATTCAACGTATCATTTTAAGTTGTTCAGAATATATAGCATGTACATATACTCCTGACCAACATTTTGAAAACCTATATAAATTGTCGATGTGAATATCAAATTAAAGATAATAAAATATTTATTTTTTAATATAACATGTTTAATAAAAAAATTAATTACATTTAAGATGATTTAGATTATAAAATTGAGGTAAATTCTAGAGTTTATCACTTGATTATTAATTACTTTTAGGAAGTTTTTTAATTAGTTATACATTGGCTTAATACTTGTAATATTAAAACTTAAGATATTTATAATAAACGATATATGATATTTAATAAATTGATGTTAATATTTTTGATCATCTTTTTAGTAATGTATTAAAGACATATGCTTCAACTAAAATAATGTTAGTGTAAAAAATGCTTTAGCAGACATCCAACCGTCAAATAGGATAGATTGAAAGATTGGTTCAACAAAGTGTCATACATATTTTGTTGTATATGCCTTTAAAGTTCCTGCATTAGAGAGTTGTACATGTTGCATTAAAATTTGTAAGCAACCTTGGTCATGTGACCCAAGGTTGATTGTCTCGGTTTCACAAGAGTTTGCTCGATTTTTCTGAAGCTACGATACCAAAAATTAATGCCTACTCGTGCATTGAGGAGTTCGCTACCTGACCTGACCTGACCTTACATCACATAGGATGCATGATGTTGGTTGTTTCGCGTTGCAAATTGCTTGCGGCCACTTTGGGGAACCGTGGTGATCTTACCATGCGAACTTAATTATGTCATAGGCAAGGCCATGTAGCATATGGGCTTGGTAGTTTATATTGCCATTTTAGATCATCTCTTTAGTTATCTTCACAATATTTTTACCTTAAATAGTTCCAATTCTTGTAATGAATCAAGTGCCAGAAAATCAGTACTTCTTCGTTGTTTCTTCATTCCAAGCATTGTAATCATTCTCGTTACTAAATTGACTTCTGTTAGTGATCTCTTCCATCTGTGGTTTTCACCTGTTCTAGGTTTCCATATAAATCATGTGTTATTTTCTCTCTCTCATTCTCTCTGCTCTTTTATTTTGGATCAAGTCCATTGCTTTATTTGTTTGCTATATAATCAACATTAGGATTTGGTTGTCAATCTTTACGCATTACAAACTACTTATCTTTCATGCATTTGGATTCATGGGATTCCTGACTTTTTTGCCCTGTTTGACTTTGACTTGGTTGAGGTTACTTCTAAGATTGTGTTGTCAACAAGTTAAGGGTATTTTGTAACAAGTTTTGTTCTATACTCTTATCGAATAAGATTTCATCACTAACCTCCGCCATAATAGGCTAGGTGTTTTACCAACAACTTCTTGAACAATTATAGTTGGATTATAGTTGAAACCAATAGAAATACGACCATACCATAATCAATTTTTTCTATAATAACAAAATTGCGTTAAAATACTTAAGGAAATGAGACTTTTGTTTCTCATAAAATATTATATGATAATAATCAAATTTGATGCCATCACATGTTAGATAACTTCAATAGAATTATCAAATAGTGCTCCCTCCCTGTCTCTGGGCATCTCAGAACCGATTGGATTGGAAGGAGGGTGAGGAATGAATGAAGACAATACATGCTTTGACTGTTGATAAAAAAATGGAACTATCATGTGAATCACAGGTATTGAGATCAAAAATATATAGTTCATATACATTTTCAACCTATATTCGTAAATTAAACTTTAAATAAACCAAATTGACCCTACGCGTGTGTGAAATTCTCTGATTTACCTTAGGGATAATAATTTCTACAGTGTCTAGTCCTTTTGACAAGACCGTAACCTTTTATCTAACATGTTTGAATTTTTTAGTCACGAGTTCTTATAAAATAATATATTTATATTTTCCTTTAAAAGTATTTTATGTTTCAACAAGAAATATAATATAGTTTATAAAATCGAAGCATATGCTACAAAATACTAAAATAACGGGTGTCATTTTCACCTTAATTCACTTATTTTTCTCTCCCTTTAAGCTAATGGGCCCCTTGGCCATGGGTAAAATTAGACCAAACCTGCCGACATACAAATGTCCATATCAACACGTGGGGTGGGATAGTCTTGGAAATAACATAAGTAAGCACTTGTTTCAAAATATCTATATTATATTATAAAATATTTGACAAAAATTCTTAAAATTCATTTTTTACGTACGAAGTACTGTTTATTGATGCATATTACTTAAAATTTAAGATTACAAGTAAATTATGCCTAAGTTAAAGTTTTATATTTGAATTCATGTAACTTTTGGCAGATAAACATAATATAACATCTCATTTTAAATATAAAAAATCTAAAATATAATTAGGATAATCATTGAGTTCTAACAGAATACTTAGTTATTATCTTTATAAAAAAATTATATTATTAAACCTAAATTAAATTATGATTAAAAATTTGAAATAAGAAAATTACATCGAAACATAAGAACTTTTAAAAAGATTAATTTGATATTGATATCGATATATATTTTTTTTCAAAATTTTATGATATTTTCAAATTTATATTTTATTCAAAAATAAAAACATTATCGTTTTCTTAAAACCATATAAAATTGTATTATATTGACATCAAAAAAAAAAAAAAAACACTAAAATCAAGATGTGTCTTAATGCATTATATAAGTATTTTTCTAATTTTCTCAAAAAAAAAAAAAACTATAAAACTCAATATTTAAGTAAGTAAAATATTCAATTATTTTCCAGCAATAAAGACATTGGAGTTAATAAATTAATATTTTATTAAATATATTGAATATTTTAATAATATAATTAATAATTTAAATAATTATTGAAGTTATAATTCTTTTAAGATATTTTAAATTTTATAATAGAAAAAAATTATAATCCAACAAATTAAACATCTACCATCCGCCAAAAATTAATTAAATAAATTTATAATAACTAATTTTTTGTTTTTTTTGTAAAATTCAAACGGACCCAAACTTGGGCCATGGCCATCGACATGAGCCCAACTACAAAATAACATGCATTATTGATATTGATTAGTCGTTTGTAAGTGGAAAATTCGCAAATCAGAAGGTGATGATCGAAGTGCCACGAATATGCGAAATTCCTTTTCCTATTGGAAGATTCGTGCTATAATTCGCATCTGTTTTTGCAACTCTGTCTGACATCTTCTACTACTTCTACACTCACGGCTTTTCTTCATTCATACCCACTCGATTTCTTCACGACTTCCAGGTACATCGTACCCTCCATTCTTTCTATATCTATATGTCTTTTGTTTGTTCTTTTCTTTGTAATGCATAATTTACGGCTTCCCCTTCAATTGATTGATGATAGTTTGTATAAGTTTGTTTGATGAAACTTTAATTGGGGTTTGTCTTGAAATAGGGTTTAGTTCTCAGATTACAATTGGGTTTATAATTTTGGATTTGGGTTTTTGGGGGTTAAGCTGTTCAATGTGATTAGCTAAATAGATCGGAACTGGGGGGTTTTGGTTCAGTTTTGGAGCTGGTTGGGTGGATCTTGCGACTCAATTTCAAAAAACAATTTTTTGTCAGATTTTAAGCTAAAATTACATATTCTGTCCATTGCTATCGAAGATGATCTTGATTTTGGTCCATATTGTTTACGGGCCAAAATGTTCCAATCTTCTGTAAAACGACTACACCATTATACAAAGTATACTTTCATATCTTCCCAATTAATTTTATTTCCTAATATTAATCTTGGCCAATCACTCGAATATCATTCGTTAATTCACAAGTGTGCATGTCTGTGGATATATATATATATATATATATATGTGTGTGTGTGTGTGTGTGTGTATGTATGTATGTATGTATATATATATATATATGTATGTGTATATATTTATATATTTATATATGTATGTATGTATGTATGTATGCATGTATGTGTATATATATATTTATTTATATTTATATATGTATGTATACAACTTTGGTGAAAGTTATATGGATTGTTCTCATTATAAGCTTACAATTCTTAACTTTTTCTCTGAGCAGGCTCATTGTGCATCTAGAGCTGTCTGTTTGAAGATCTACTTCTTTGTTGGCAATCAGTCTAACGTCGACTGATTGCCAATTGGATTTATGGGTCCAGAGAGTACGTCTAACACGGGAAGAGCCCTAGAACATGTGCATGGAGTCCATGTGGTTCAACATTCACCCTTTGAGTTAGAAGAGATCTCTCAAAATGGAAACTTTCAGCAGTCAACACATGGAAGGTTGACCATAGGAGTTAATCAGCTCTTAAGAGTGCATACTGTACAGTGAGTGCAATATAAGTTATTTTCTTTTAGCTTCAATTCGGAGATGTGTTGGTGGTAATTGTATATATCTTCACATTCTTTCTATCTTTTCTGTTGATAATAGGAGAGTATGGCAGCAGAGACCATCTTGTCTGAGACCCATCCATTGTTGTTTACATGGTATATATCGACTATATTGATACAAATGTTGCATGTATTCAGTCACTTGCAAATGAACTGCAAGATCTAATTTTTTTTTTTTTTTTTAAATTCCGTTAGGCGATAGACATCTTGGTGAGAGAATTGCGAACGTGCTAACTTCAATTCCTTTTATTGCTGTCGGGTTCCAAGCTCCAAGGCACGTTCTCTGCGTATTTCTTTACTGATGATTAGTATGTTGGATATGGAGCATGATACAAACTGTTCATAGGACCATTAAACTTGTTAAAGAACAGTTATACCATTTAGTTAGGAATCAGACTGTTTATTTTTCCATATACTTCTGAATTCATGAATTATATAAAAGCAACGACATATAAATACTGGGTGTTTGATTTCTCATTTAACGCAACTGTTATTATGTGTGTGATTCTTGATGTTTTTTCGTCTTGGTATGTCTGATTTTTCAGAAAGAATTTGAACTGTAAGCTTTATGCAAATTCGTTAATTGGAGTCGGAATCGCGTCAAGTTTGTACCATTCTTCTAGAGGGAGATGGAGGAAGTATTTGAGATGGGCTGACTACACGATGATAGCTACAGCTACAGTGGTTAGTAATTTAAATCTTTTTAACAACTCAAACCAGCTGATTTCTTGTTGGTTACATATTTAAGATTATTGGAATACGTATGATAATCATTTGATGCGAATATTTATTTTCAGTGTTTGTCAAGAGCTCTAAGGGATGAAAACCCAAAACTGCTGATGGCCGCATCTGCATTGTGCTTACCCATTCAGCCATTGATGGTTTCAGCTGTTCATACTGGGATGATGGAGGTTGCATTTGCAAGAAGAGCTGTTAAAGATCCAGAGCTTAAAGTGGTGCACAATGTTCACAAGTTGTCAGCACTGTTGGGTGGCGCGTTTTTTGTGGCCGATGATCTGTTCCCAGAAATCCCATATCTTCATGCCGGTTGGCATCTAGCTGCTGCAATAGGTGTTGGCGCTTGTAACAAGCTTCTAGAGTAGCACCACAATCCAAATTCGTCGAAATACCCAACTGTTTCCTTCTATTTTCAGAGGTTTTCAACACTTACAGGTGTGGCCAAAACCCGACCCGTCATTGAGTACAGATTTAGACTATTTGTCAATGTGCTACTTTGGTTTGATCAGATTCAGATCATGTATGCAAGTAAATGCAGGATCATTATTATGTTATTAAATGGAAATTGTCCAAAATAGCCGATCTATTCCCCCCCCCCTCCCTTTACACTTTATCGCCCGTTTTCAACTTATTAACTGAAGTTTACGCAAATAGCACTTTCACAACTTGTGTATCCCACTTTTTCAATATAATATTCAGAAAAAATAGACATGTGTAAGTGCTACTTGACGAGTGTGTGCCACATAGGTAAACCAGTTACAGTAAGACCCATAGAAACACATGTTTCACAAAACCATTCTGAGCTGCCAATTGGAAGACAAAAAACAACCAAATGCAAAAATTAATCATCTGAAACCAACCACCAACTCTTCCATTTATCAGACTAAATGATTGAATAGTAACAAAATCTACACAACCCAAGAAGGAAAAACTGTATGTAACAAAATCTATCACAATTTTTTAACATACAAAGATTCTATGGAACCAAATCTGTATACAAATACAACATGTTCCTATCAACTCAATTCTCACATGTAATCAACTCTAATGTACAAAACTACCAACATTCAAAAGACAGCTTCCTTGCAACTTGTTAGATACAGCAGCTGCATGAAGGTATAGAACTCCATCAAAACAATTGTGTCCTCCTTCAATCATGTACAAATTCTGCTACACCAGAAAAGAATCCTTCCATCTCTTCTAACCAGTATATTGTCCCAAATGCCAATCATGTAAGCCCTCTTTCCCGAGTGGAAGAGGAACAAAAAACAAAATAATTTCAATCAAAAAAAGAGGTTAGTGAACCCTTTCAGGTTAACTTGAGAATCATGGTGCGGCTGGTGTTTTTGAATCTTCTGTTCTGTTTGTATGGCACATGCAGTTTGGACACGGGAATGAATATACAGAGTCGTTTGGCCTTTTCAATTCGACTCCCTTTGAATCACTATGAGCTCGCATACCTAACATGTGCCTTTTGAATGTTCTCCAACTGAAAATTCCAGGGGAGACATATTAATAAAAGCAGGAAAGATTCTTACAATGAACTAACTGAATCATGCTATGAAACTAAGAAGAATGCATATATCATACAATGGTCACTCTCTTTTCAAACCATCATATACTTGCCTCTTCATGACAAACCATTAAAAGTGCTTGTGCTTGCAAACTATAGCATTTCACAAGAAAGATAGTCCATTTGCATGATAGCATTGATTTTTTCTCCACAAGATTCTTCTATTTTCTCATTGTAGAGGGATATTTTAGATCTCTAGGTAGTAGTCAGACACTTTGATTAAACTATATGTCCGATAAAACATTGAATTTATCCTGTTAACACTTTAAACTCAAACAAGTAAGAAATAGCCTGTAACCCATTTTATTGAAGGATTAACTTCCAAAAGTTGGAAGAACATACAACCCAACTGATGTCTCAATCCCATTTTTTTTCTTTGCCCTACGTCATAAAGACGCCAAGATCTATATGGTACCATGGGTTTATTCACCCTTGACATGGTTCAAATATGTTCTGTAATGAACGATAGCAACATCGGTTCTTATTCTAAAAGTCTTAGTCAACAGAGGGTTTCATTTGTGTTCGATGACCTACGTCAACCATTAAACATGACAGAAATCTTTATACTTGATCTTTTACAAGCATACATCCACAAATGCACTCGTTAGTGAACCCGCATGCATATTCCCAAATTGCAGTAAAGAAATGTGGATGTAGGTAGCATACCCGATATTTGGATTGTCAAAATACAATGCTAACTTGCGCTTGTCAGGTCTGATTGTCTTGGCATGTCCGCTGAACAGATATCTTCTGTGCCCAAGCAGAAAATGTGGGAAGTTTCCACCCTGAGTTGTCACAAATACTTCACTATGGAGACAGACGGTGTAGTCTATAGCAGCCATCCTGGAAGAATAGTTCTAGAAAGAGTGAACTGAGTCAGCTTGAATTATCTGAATTGCAAGGTAGAAGTTGCAATGGAGGCAAGAAAGACATTAAAACCTTATATGGTGCAAGTTCCTCAGCAGATGCCAGCATCTCCTTGGTTTGTAAAAGAGGAAACATTTCTAGCAGGGGAGCCATATATCTCTCAGAATCATATATTTCTCCAGATGCTAGAAAGATGGATGTACTTCTATCAAATCCCATTCCTCTAAGCATCAAGCCAACCTGAATAATTTCCAATGAATAAAAGAGAGCAGGAAAGAAAAGAAGGGAATAAGTGGGCATATTGTATAAATCGATGAAATAAAAACAAGGTCATCTGTCAGTTCTCTCAATACATAACAGACAGATAAATCAAGTTAGGCCTGTATGAGGATGTTAATTGATACAAATCTGGACATATTCATATTAAGGTAATTATTGTTAATTTACTATGCACATATCATATAAAGTATCTATCATTTGAATTCAAATAATTAGGAAAGGGATTTGAATTCAAATTCGAAATAGTAATGAGACTAATATTTAATGGAAACAAGTATAAAGTATATTTAACTACACATCCAATAAATGTCCAATGAACAGAAAATTGAATTTACCAAATATGGATATTTTACCTATTATTGCATTTGCAATTACACAGTAAGGGGACCAGATTTGTCACCGTTTACAGGCCGGTTTCACACGATTGGACCTTTAAGGCTATGTTTGGCAAACTAGCCGATAAGCTAGCTGGTAGCCGATTAGCTAGCTGATGAATAAATCATGTTTAGCAAAAACTAGCTGATAAGCATATAAAATGACCAAAAAGGACATCTTGAAAAATTAGTCAATTTTGTGTTGATATAATTATATATATTTTATAATATAATTAAAACAAACATTTAATAATATAATATATTAATACAAACAAGATAGTAAAGAAAAATTAAAATAATATAATGTGTTAAWWRAAGAATTTTAAATTGATTATTCTATATATTATAAGTTTGGATTTTAGATAAAAATCCACATTAATTTATGATTTTAAATAGCCATGATATATAATATGAATAAAAATAAAATTGGTCAACCTCACATACCCTAATTAATTAGTAATTTTTCAAAAACTATAATTAATAATTGAATTAAATATTTCATTAAAATCAATTAACACAATTTTATTATCTATGAAACAAAATAAGTATAACTTTAATTTTTATGTAACTTACATAAATATTATTAAAATTTTAAATTTTTATATTTATTTTTTGATAACTAAATATATAGAATAATAATTAAAAATAATTGATATGATTAATAATAATTCTAAATMATTAATATTAATGTATAATTAAAATTAATTAATAATTTTCAACTAGTATCTATTAATATTAGTAATAATTAATTTTTTTTTCTATTTATTAATAACTAATATTTATTAATATTTATTTATAATAATAGTAATAAATTTTAATATTAATGAAGGTTAAAATTGGAAAAGATGACAAAAAGCTACTCATAAGCTACTCCAACAAGCGTTTCAATAAGCTAGCTTATAAGTTAGTTTTATTTCCATCCAAACATGTACCCAAAAAATAAGTTATTTATTTTTGCCAAACAATGCCTAAGTAGCTGGAGGTCCAACCCATACAAATTATAAATGGAACCATCGTGAAAAAATTACACAAGTCATGGGGCTTGATGGACACGTATAGCATGCAATGTAGTTTATCCAAGCCTCGACACCTATGGTATCCACTACCCATTTGAACCTTTCTTCCCAACCACCCTCCATATTGATCCTGGACTAACCCTCCATATTGATCCTGGACTAACCCTATATTTCCAAACACCTTCAATGGGTGACTACCCCAACCTCTCCTACAAAATAATCTCCAACCTTTCATTATCATCATCTTATGTACGTGTTTCCTTTAAGTTGCCTAACATTTGGCACCACAATGCATAGCAGAACTTACTGCCATCATGTAAATTTTACCCAACTTCTTCAGAATCCTAAAATTACACAAGGATCCCTATGTCTCCCACCACATCATCCACCCTATTATTATTTTATTGCTTAACACCCTCTCAACCTGTCTTCTGTTCATTTAACTTTTTAGTCGGACTTTATCTAAAACAATAAATTTCCAAAGAAACCCACAACCATATTAGTTTTACATTAATGACTGATTAAGTAAATACCATAAGCAAAAAGCATATATCATGGTATATATTGATGAATGCTTTTTGTGAGCTCACAATCTACTATATATTGCTTTGAACAGTAGCAGGCACACATATAGTAGCTAACAGCCGGCAAAAACATAGCCATGCATCAATATTGATAGTTAAAAGCAATTTTAGGAGTGCAAAACAAGTCCAGGTCAAAAACACTTGAATAAACAGTAATAATCTTGGTTCCCTAGCTTTCATTTTCTCCCGATAAAATTCATTATTATAAATGCATGGAAGCAAAAGATATTACCTCTAAAGGTGTGAGGGGACATTTCCCATTAATCCTATTGACTCCAGGCTGAAGGACTCTACCAGGCTTTGTAAATTTTCCTTTCCAACCCCTTTCCCTTGCAGCAACCATGTCTTCAAGCTCTCGCCTTCCACCATCATATACACAGCAAGAGAAAGCAACCATGTCCTGGACAAGCACGTGAAACAATATTTGCCTCAAGATTTCAGTACCTCTTACTTTCCATATGCAAAGTACACTGTAATGTACTCAACCTTATTAATTAAGAAAGTAAATAAACTACAACATTTCATCAGTAGAACAGACCTCCTCAAACCTTAGATGCACAGAAATGTACTTGCCACCATTATTTGCACTGCGATCTTTCATTCTAGCAACTAATGTTTCACCTATACTCAGTATAGGATTTGAAAATCGTAAAGCTTCATAATTTGCCAAGCAACGAAGCCGTTGAACCGCAGGAGGAGCATCAAATGATAATCGATTTGCAAACGGAGAAATCCTAATGACCCTGAAAATAATTCAAATATAGTAGATACACCAACTCAGTATATTTTAGAGATTTCACACCTAGCTCCATAGAGACAAGTAAGCAAAATGAAGATGGCAGCAAGTTACCTAATAAATAATTCCAAAAAATACTTGAAACATCTCAACAAAGCCCTTATCCCAATTTAATTGGTAGGCTAAGATGGAAACCCGTATGAGATCATAAGATGGTGACAACCCTGGATGAAGGCGGAGCAAGTTCTGTATTCTTCCACACTCTCCTATAACCTCCATTTCATAGTTATATTCTGAACAATTAGAATCCGATTTTACTATTTCAATGCCCAAACCAGGTTAGTTAATATTGCTGCCACCAAGCATAGTGTGTAATTAGCATGCACTGTTGGATTTTCCATTCACTGAAGAGATCATAAGTGCGACCAAGAAAACTAAGAGCTTAATTATGTGCATCATTCTTGCAAGGAATATCTGATGCAAGAAAAACGGCGCTACAACTGTACCAAAATCTTATTCAACGAATTTACATAAATGATTAGCCCACAGCTATTCTCCTTCATCCGATATGAGGGTTAGAATAAAACTACGACATTCCCAATCTATAAGAAGGATTCAACTGCGGACCAAAAGGTTGTTTTTACAAAGCGCTAGGCTTAGCTTAGACTTCCCTTCTCTAAGCAATCAATACCTTTCCCGGATAAGAATAACAAGACTCAACCCCTAACTGTCAAGATTCAATCAGATGAAGAGGATATCATGAATGACGGAGGTGCACTTCATCAACTATAAATTGGCATTACCACAGATACAAGATTATAAGTGTACCTGGTAACCTCTGTATGCCATGCAATATAACCATATAGCTCAAATGTCCGATAGGTAAACATAAACCACTAAAAGTTTGTGTGGCAAAACGCTGTGTGAACCGAATGTTTCATTAATGACTAATATGGGAAGCAGGGTCAAAGGAATCATCCTTACACGTTTGGTTTCTAATTATTACAAGAAATCAGTTACCATAAATTCACATTAGATAACAAACAATGTAATGACTATGAAGTTACTCACTTTTCTTCTAGTAGCCTTGGAAGAACTGTACCCCTGTAGTACCCAATAGGTGCCCAGGCTTTTATTTTGAAGTTGAATACATTGGACATATTGCGGTCAAACCGTTCCATCAAATATCCAGGTATAGTGTTGACCACCCGTACATCATTTTCCAAGGCTTTAACAAAAAATTCTTCATCGTATATGTCACTGAACTTGCTGCAACAGCAAAGCACATGGTCAAAGAATTGTAGACAAAAGGAAATAATACTTTCCTATTGTTTATTTACCAAAGAAAAATGCCAATTGTACCCTTGAATAGACTTATAAATTGCAAAAACCACACTGGTTGGTGATTAGTAGTATGCAATGCATGTCTCACATTCATGCGATTTGTTAAAGTGATAAAGAACCACATCCTGGTTTTTCATATTATCATGCTAAATAATAACAATCACACAACATAAATATTAATCTCCATGTAATTTTTCAACTCTGGTGCTTCACAAAATTAAAAATCAGGAAAGGTGTTGCTTGAACGAAACATGATCAGTTTTGAGCAGGTTACTCGATGCTCCTTCACAAGGTAAACTCACCTGATCCCATTAATATGTAGGTGTCCGATGTCTCTCACTAGAAAGTAGAAACATGTATTTGAATTGTGTGAGCATATAAGATGATAGGGGAGGTGTGTGGCTGAAACAACACGTTGATTGAAATATAAAAGCACTGGATCCAAGATAACCATCTACAGCCTAAGCCAAGGATTACCCATGAAGCATTTTACAAGAGTTCCTAATATTTTTATCAAGTCTCTGTTTAATCGCATAAGTTGCCACAACCAAACAGGTAGCATGTCAGAGCTACTTAAATGAACTCCCCATTCATAAAAGAAGAGTAAAGTACTCAACTTGTCCTCAGGCTATATATCAACCGACATGTTGGGTCATTTAACTTCCAATTTTTCCTGTTTGGTCCACAAAACCCAAATTAACTTAACATGTTTGGTCCAAGTGATGGACCTGTCAAATAAAATCTGTTCAAGTTAACAAGAAAAGGGATCTATCAATTAAACACATAAAAATGAAAAGAAAACTGGAGCAAAAACAATAAAAAGAAAACCAAGTCCTCAAGACCCTCTTTTTACAGCGATCCCCACCTTCTACGGCACATTCCACAGGGGAGCAGTAGCCAGCCCCATCCCCAGCAGCACCACTACCCCCTGCCTTCCTCCCTTCCTTTCACTTCAACTTCCCTCCCTTTTATTTGGTTTCTTCCTCCGTTTCGCATTATTTTCATAGATTAACGCTTATGGAAGTTTCTATATGTGAAGCATTAATCCTTAAGAAAATGAAAACCAAAATACAATCATAAATGGTAATGGATGGAGAAAAGAGCTTAAACTTTCAATTAAAATTCTCATTGAAGCAAATAAATTGAAATTGTAAATTGAGAAAACTAATTTCGTCTTCATTCTCCCCAAATTCCTCCTCCTTAACTGCTGTTTTGTTTCATAATTTTTAATTATTCTTTACCTCCGAATTAACTTGTATTTTGTGATGCATGATCTTTTTTCATCCTACAGAATTTCAATAATTTATTGAGGATGAAGATGAAGAGGACGAAGGAGAAACACGACGAAGATGGTGAAGGTGAAGGTGAATGTGAAGAATATAGTAACGACCAAATTGCCTCAAAAAGTGTCACATGGATTGCATTTGATTCTTCTAATGGTACAAAAGTAGCACTGTATCAGAATAAACATGCTAGTAATTTGGGCTTGTTTGCACCAAAATTGCAAAATTCAATGTCAAATGACTAAACTTGTCAGTTGATATAGTCCAAGGACATTTTTTGTATTTTAAACAAAAAAGAATATAACGTACACAAACCTAGGATCTCTCCAAATGCTATGGAAATGAAAATTAGGAATGACTAGTGTTGCATTAAGATAGCCCGCCACAGCAACTGCATTGCAGATCTAAAAAGAGAAAACATAATAGCAACATCAGGTTGTTGCAAAGGAGGGCAATATAATATGTATTTATCATGTTAAATAGGAAATCAGATGCAATGGTAGCATCTGAATTACCGATGTTCTCTGCTGATTCAAGCCTCCATTTGCTTCAACATATATATACCCATTGGACTCTGGTAAGCCTACAGCAATTGTAATGGATGAATTTATACAATGAAAGGATTCTAAGTAAACTAAAGAGAAAGGAACTGACAGCAAGAACTCTCCGATAATGGAACAACATGCATTCAAAGACAGCAATATGAAGTTTGAATGTGACAAACAAGTCCTAGACCAAAAATCTTGATAGCAGAATACAGGATTTGAAACATATGCATGAACACAACCAAATAGGAAAAAAATGATAACGAAAGATAATAAAACCAAATGTTCAAATACCACTATAAATGGTTGCATTTAAGGGATGCCTTTGATGGGATAACTAGGATGGATAATGCTGAGGCACACTAGAGAAAAAAGAAACAATAATGCACCAAGATGGCATAATATACAGAGGCAGATAGGAGAACCCAACTCCTTTGAAATAAACAAAGTTAAAAGAAGTCCTATGTAGAAGGCCAGGTCATATCAATTCCCAGTAACATAAGGCCTATGCAGTTTAGAAGTCTTTAAAAAGGTAAAGAACAGCATATACCGAGGCCAAGGAAGCATCAATACGAGCTGTCCTGTGCATGAAGGATAGTTTTCATACCTCCTGAAGACTTGTTTATACAAGGCCTCCAATCTCCAACTTTAGCACGTTTCCATACGGTTGACATCTACATTAAAATTCAATGTTATAAATCACAATGCAGAGAGGATGAAAAATTTAAGTAATCAAAATCAAATATGTTGGTCAAAAACAAATAAATAACCACTAAAAAAATTGGATGTTATCATAACTTCTTTGAAACTAGTCAATACTACATTAGAAGTATTAGAAAGATAATTAATTAGCTTACTGTTAAGGCCTATTTGTTAACAGCTTAATGAGACTCGCATCTTATTCGGTCAACTATACATGACTTTTTGGTAGTGGCTTAATGATATAAAAAGTGGCTTATTCGGTAAGGTTATGGGGGGAGCTTTATGCAGAAATCCAAGTTTTTCCAAACCTGCCCCTCCCAATTAAAAAACACAGCTCCTTCCTTCCATCTATGATATAAAAAGTTTATCCATACAGGACTTAATTGAAAACCAACCAAACAGCCCCGGCCAAGCTCCTTTTGTTTGTATGTGTGTTGGGTAGGGCCCGTAGGGGCAGGGTGGGAGTGTTGAGGAGAAGAGAGGACGAGAGGAAGAAAAGAATAAGTACAAGAGCCATGAAAAAACTACATAACCTAGAAAAGATCAAAAGATATATCACATCTAGGAAGAGAAGCTAACCACAAAAAGAAAAGGTCCACATCTATGAAGCACTTATACTTGAGTTTGTGTAAGACATACACTGGGTTAGAATATGGTGCGGTTGTGGCTTGGGTGCATACACGCTTTGCAGGCACCAATTTACTAAAATTATAAAAACAAAAAATAAGTCACCACGATAAAGAGGATGTGGGATGGTTTCAGATGAAATTCCTTTTTTGTGAAGGGATTCAACTCACTTTTTGTCTTCTTTCATTCTTGTTCAAACTATTCCTATACTACCAAGTCCACATGGCACTTCAAATACTTGGGCATCCATATTACAAAAACATAAAATATATACAATCGGACTGTCAAAAGGATTACGATTTTTGATGTTCTTCTCTTTCTCCACTCCACGTCTTCGTTTTCTTATTCATACTCATCTGTTCTACTTGTTTTTCTTGTTAAGTTTTCTCTCATTATTTCTAAGGTAATTGTTTATATGTGCTTAGGATATGCCATCCCAACATAATTCAATCAAGTACTTTGAATACCTATTTAGGTACGGATACTTCGATGATGCTTGTTCTCTTAAGTTATTTATCTATTTTAGTTCAAAAAATATCTATATGCATGGTTTAAAAAAGGCGGCCCAAAATAGCACCTGAGGCAGCGCCTCTCAATCCCCATATGAGACTTACGCCTCGGTTGTAATGAGGCAGTGACCGAGGTGGTGAGGGGATGGAGAGGCGTACACCTCACTACAGAGGCTAAATTATTAAAAGTGACTGAAACCTTCTCGATTTCTTTTTCGAAAACCTTGTTCCTCTTTGGTTCTCCTAAGCCCTATCTGCAACTCATTTGTTGTCCTTCGTGAGTTCTGTTTTTTCTTGGATTTTTCTCCAATCTCCAGTTCACCAGAATATTATGCATGTGTATATACTGGATACACTTCTTATATATTTTGTCTCTACTACGTGTCAGTCACAGTCACACTTCTACTCCCACTTTCTTGATACTTTTTTATTTTTTTCTTTATGAGCTGTGAGCATATTGATATATGCACACACACACACACACACACACATATATATATATATATATATATTAATAGATCAATATTTTTTCTTGGTACTATATCTATGTTTCATGATGAAAGAAGTGTTGTAGATTCTTTTAGTATTTTAGTATAATATATACTGTGTCTAGTACTCCAGTTTCTGTGTATATATATTGCATATATATTTTTTGTATAAGCAGTGGCATGCAGATTGGTGTGTGTGTGTGTGTGTATATATATATATATATTTCCGCCTCAGGGCTTACGCCTCGGACCGCCTCGAGGCTTACGCCTCGCCTCGTTGAAGAAAAAACGCCTTGAGGCCTGATTCCGCTTTTTAAAACCTTGTCTATATGTATCTACATACGTCAGCGGCAGCCAGATTTTGGTACTTTTAAGATCCTGAACTGATAGAGAAAGAGCTATCGATCCATTATCAGTTGATCAATCCACTGGGCCATCTTCATTGATCAGCCCACTTAAGCCAGACCTTGGAAAGTCTACAACAGTAGGAGGATCAGGGGACAGTTGTAAGGTGGTTATGCATACTCCAGGTAGAATGAGAGACTATATATAATAAGGCTAGGGAGAATAAGTGGGGGTATGTGAGAGAATGCTATTTTTCAGTTGAGGTCGTTCGGCTGTAGTAGCTTGAGCAGAAGGGTTGATCATTACTGATCACTCTTGTGATATTGTTCTTCATCATTTAAATACTAATCATTAGCCTATTTCCATACTCTTGATTTATTTGTGTTGATTTCTTCATCTGGATTCTATCAATTTGGTTCCATTGCCACCTTGCCTGTAAAGCATGGTGGTTCCAGAAGCTTCGATGACTACCCGGTTGTAGACAAGAGTGGATGCTAAGGATGAAAGAATCGAATCCCTCTCTAATCAAGTGAAAGACTTGTCCATATCGATCAATTCCATGAAGGAAATCCTTAATGAGCTGACAAAATATATCGAGAAGCTAACGATGGGTTGCCAGAAGTATCAAGGTAAACGATCCGATTACGATGAGGAAACTGATGGATCGTCGTTTAAAGAATTAACAGTGACCGGAGATAGTGGTTCCAGCGGGTGAAATCCTAATAAGGGTCTAGATTCCTTCATCAAGAACAATCGTTTCAAGACCTCCATCTTCTCGATCCCGAAGGTGAAGCTTCCATTATTTGAAGGGATTGATCCCAGAGGATGGATCACCAAAGTAGACCTCTATTTCCAGGTTCATCACTCCTCCTCCCCAGAAACTTAAACTTACTAGAATGTGTATGGATGGCTCTGCCCTTAATTGGTTTACTAATCTTCTAATCAAACACCCACACACCACTTGGGATCAATTTGGGACAAATTGACTATCCGATTTGGTGGAACTATATTCCACAATGCACGTGAAGCAACGGGATCCTTGTATCAAGAAGAGGCTAACAATGAATATATCGAGAATTTTAAAGCTCTCTCAGCCCTTATTCCAGATCAGTCGAAGGCTCAATCCACAGGGATGTTCCTCCGTGGCCTCCAAAGTGATATTGAGAATTGGGTTAAGGCTCTCAATCACCTACTTGTGATCTATGCTGTTAAAATCGCGATATATCGGCGATATATCGGATATCGGACTCTGGTGAAATATCGGTTCCGATAATATCGCCGATATTTCACCGATATTTTGATGGAAAAATCGGTCCGATATACCGATTTTCTATAAGACAAATGTTTGGGCTTTTTTTTATTACATGTCGGGCTTAGTTTTTTGGGCCTCTTTATTTGGTCAACCAGTCAACACATATTAAGTCTCATGCTTCTTCTCTTCTCGGTTTTTTCACAATTCACGCTTATTGTTTGCGATTAGCTCGTTTTTGAACACTTTTCCTATTTTGTTTTGTGAGACTTGTTTATGTGATGTTTTGGTTTTGAAACTATATTTCTAAACTCTAATTAATGCATATGATATGTTTATGGATGCATACATATAATATATATATATATATGTATAATTCTAAGAAATATTATATTAACCGCTATTTGGACCGATATATCTTCGATATATCATCGATATAACCGAAATATCGAATATCGGTCCTGGCCGATATTTTGTATTTTGACCACAGTAACAGCATAGCTTGTGATCAAGCGATGGATCTAGCCCGTCACGTAGCCATAGCAACTGCCATCCATGGAGATAAAACAAATCATAAAGGAAAGACATCATTCAAATTTGGGGCCATTGACTATCCAGGGCTATTCTTGGAAGTATGGTCAAGGTGATAAACCCACTACGTCAAATCCTCCGCATTACCAAACTAGTCGGTCCAATAACTAGGCCGACCAAGCCCAACCTAAAACACTCGAAACCACTTAACATATATCATGTATCTACCAATACCACACCATTTAAAATCGTCTATGGCAGACCTCCCCCAACGGTCTTGCATTTCATTCCGAGAGATTCATTGTGAGGTCGTGGTTCGTAATCTATCATCTATCTGACCGAGAGAAGCCCTTAAGCAACTCAAGTACCATCTCACTCGGGACCAAATTCAAATGAAGTCTACGGCTCACAAACACCATCGGGATGTAAAATTTTCCATGGGAGATTGGGTGTTCCTCAAACTTCGCCCCCATCAGCAGCAGCAATCCGTGGTAAGACGGATTAACCAGAAACTTTCGGCTCGTTACTATGACACGTTTCTAATTATCGCGAGGTTGGATCTGTTGCCCATAAACTGCAACTTCTTGCCTCTGCCAAAATTCATCCGGTGTTCCACGTATTCCTCCTCAAACGTGTCATTGGGAATCATACGGCTGAAGTTTCCCTCCCTCCGGGTCTGGAAATGGATTCCTCTACTCCTGTTCACCCCCTCAAATGCTTTTCCACTCATACGATTTCCAAGCACGGTAGACTCAACAATGGCTAACTCAGTGGGAAGATACATATAGATGAAACTACTTGGGAGGATGCCTATACGATCCAGACTCAGTTCCCAGATTTCCAACTTAAGGACAAGCCTGTTATTCAAGACGGTGGCATTGATAGAGAAAGAGCTATTGATCCATTATCGGTTGATCAATCCACTGGGTCGTCCTTCATTGATCAGCCCACTTAAGCCAGGCCTTGGAAAGTCCACCACCGTAAGAGGATTAGGGGACAGGTGTAAGGTGGGGATTGACAAAGTGGCTATGCATACTCCTGGTAGAGTGAGAGACTATATATAATAAGGCTAGGGAGAATAAGCAGGGTATGTGCGAGAATGCCATTTTTCTGTTGAGGTCGTTCGGCTGTAGGAGCTTGGGCAGAAGGGTTGATCATTACTGATCACTCTTGTGATTTTGTTCTTCATCATTTGAATACTAATCATTCGCCTATTTCCATACTCTTCTTGACTTATTTGTTTTGATTTCTTCATCTAGATTCTATCATGAACCATGCACCACTATTATGCTTTCTATCCCAACAAAAATCAAATGAATTAAACCCAATTTATCAACAAAAAAATCCATGCAGGCTGGATTGCAAAGTTAAAATGTCGTCATTTTGCTTTTTAATAAGCACAGCAATTATGTAAGATGTTACAACAGCAGATGAGTTAATATGTGTTTGACTACATAAAAGCACCAAAAAAGATATATTGACAAGTATTGCATCTTTTCGCTTTAAAATCAATAACTTAATATGAGAAGGTAAAGTCCATCACATTCACACGTCCCCAAAACGTTGTTAAATCATACGCACATTACTTTTGTTAATCTCGTAATTTATGTAGTTAAGCAGATATGAAGAATATCATTTGACATAAAATGTACAACTTAAGTCAATTACGTATCAACAAATTTCTAGAAGACAGCCATATGAACCATCCTCGTCCCTATAGTGTTCACCTAATATAGGAATACCCTTTCTCTATATCGTGGTTCACGTCTAACTTTCCCTTACCTCTGATAATACCATGAATGTAAACATCTAGACGATAATGAGGCACGACTCTTCGGAATGCAACACAAAGCATCAGATACATTCTTCTGTCATCTCAAGACAAACTCCACAGATGCTACTCCACTTGTATAATAAAGAATATGTACTAATACTATCTAAAGCTCTGTACATGATTACTAGTGGTGAATTACGATGACAAATGACATGTTTCATGCTTATCAGCAACTACACACGTTTTGGCATGCAGAATCAATTTTAAAAACAGTCAAGTTGCCAGCATTACTCAACGGGCCAATATCTCCATAGAGTATTGAGCTTCAAATATTATTTTCACATTTGGATTTCTCATATTACAGCATCAATAGTGAAGCTGTAACCTATGCTTTTCAACAGCTATTTTTTGTCTTCAATGCTATATTTTCTAATGTGCTCACTGTATGAAAAAATTACTTAAGAGCAGGTCTCCTAACAGCCTTTTGCAGGCAAAGATAGAACAATAGCATAATACCAGCAATAAAAATGTCTTCATTCAGCAATTTCAGAATAAAAGATTGAACTCACATAGCCGCTTTGCATTAAACAAGCCCTGGCTTGGTTTCATAGCATCTTCAATCCCCACCAATTTAAAAAATCTCAGGGGAGAATGAGACCTAGGACTTCAATGTACAAATTCATCATGAAAATGCAGTAAAATTGATACTAATGAACTCACAAATAGATCTAGCAACACCAGCCTATATAAACTCATCATATCTCTAACCTCTGGCTATCAATTCATGCTCAATTCATCAAATTCTAGCTTCCTTTAGTCAACTTAACTTGCAATTTCTTCACAACATTACAAAAAAACCAAGTAAACTGTTCAATTGGCACCAAGCCTACTACATTCACTATTATGTTTGCTCTTAAACACTAAACCATTAAGTTAAATTAAGTAAAGCATCAAGAAAAATAGTATATCCAAATTGGAACATGATATTAACAAAAGAGGGATCAAAATTACATTAGGGCAAACTTTCCAAATCACTAACCGCATCAGCAGTCGAATTATCAGCATCCATCTCGTGCCGTAGCTTAGCATAGAGCTCCGGACTCCGGTATACTGACCCAATGGCCATGGAAGGTTTGTTTACATAGGCAACAGCGTCGAATTGTACAGTCCCCAAGAGCATGCTGGAAATGTATAGAAGAGGTGCGAAGAGGAAGACACCCTGGCGGCGGACGAGGAGGGATAGAATGATCCAAGCAAAACGTTGGAGGAAAGAACGGTGTGCAAATCGGGCAGAGGGTTTGGAGGAGCGAGCGTGACGGGGACGAGGGGAGCGGAGAGGGGAGGCAGGGGGTGAAGGGCTATTGTTTCCGCTGGTGGGAAGCCGATTTTTAGCGTGCATTTCTTGGTGGATCAATCACATGTTAGGGTGGGGAATCCAAATCAACGACTTTCCCCCTCGCCCTTCTATGCTGAAGATAGATATATCTATATATATGTATATGTATGTATATATATATATATATATATACACAGTGTGAAGAAGATAGAGATGTGTGTATGAATCAAAGAATGTAATATGTGTGTATCATTGTGTGAAATTGTGAAGAATGAAGATGAAGAAGAAAGGCACTGTGTGTTTGTGTTTGTGTTTGTGTGTGTGTGTGTTGTAAATCACGTGCGGGTGAAGGAGGGGGTTGATGATTGATGATGGCGACGCGTGCGAACGTGGGTGGGAAGGTTACCGGGAATGGGAGGTGTACAAAAATATAAAATCGGACTCTGTTTGATCCGGATCTTAAGCGGATCGGATAGTTTAGAATGTCGAATTTCTATATATGTTATTATTTTTATAAGACTAATGTTATTTAATAATCTTATCGACGGAGCATAACAAGAACTGATAATTTATCTGGTAAGAGGTATAATAAAAAGCAAATGATCGATAATCTTGCATGGTAAATAATGGATGAGACTCTTACACAGTATGCATTTATAAATAAAATATGTTTTCCAACAATCCATTTTTTCATTATATAAAAAATAAACACACTTTCTTCTCTAATTCTCATTCCCTACCCTCTTATAACCCCTAGCCAAGCACATCCCCTCAAGTTTGTTTGATGAATTTAAAAAAATTATTTGTATTAATATTATCTCTGTAAATTCGTTAAAAGATGATTTGTAAACTTACTGAAAATTTTATATAAAAAGAGGAAAAAATAAAAACTAATTAATGATAACAATAATATATGGATTTCTTTTCAAAATAAAACAGAAAAATAATATTTTTTTAATGTCATCATCATTTCTATTTGTAGACCAAAAACTTAATTATTTAAAACGATATGAGTGTGGTTTATGTCAACAATTATGATAATGAAGACAATGGATATCATTATTAAAGCGACTTATTTCTTTTGAATATTAATTAAAAAGCTACTTGATTTTAGTAACTTGTTCTTTTCAAACATGAATTATTGGTTTTATTAAAATTAAAAAAAAAATACATAAATAATAAAGTAAATTGTTTTTTATGGTTTATGTGATTCTCAGTCACTATCAAGTATAATCTCTAATTTAAACTAATTATACTTTTGATCATTATGGTTATCACTTTGTTTCATTTTTTGTCCCTAACGATAACGGTTCTAACGAAACCCGTCAATTCAAGAACATTTTGCTATTTTCTGATTTATTTAATTTTATATTAGAAAATAAACAAAAAAATATTATTATATTACGTATATCCACCCCTTTTCTTCTCTAACTATAAACCTCGTCGTCCACTATAGGTCTGTTGATTTCGTCATCTGCTCATTCCCTTCTTCGACCCTTCTACAACTTCAACCTCCTCTCTAGATTTGGGTTCTTTAATAGTCAAACAACATTTTCAACACTCTTTTCTCCTATGTTAAAGTAACGTTAGAAGGAGGGTACCCGGTGCCTATTACTTATTCACAATGGTTAAGTTGGAGGGTATCCATGTGCAATTGGGTGGGCAACCCATATCTGGCTTGAATAAAATGATACGCTGATTATCAAGAATCAATGATTCAATAGACTATGTTGTTTTAGATGATCGAACATTTATATTCAAATTTATAAAGTTTGATTTTATATTAACCGTAACATATTTTTTTTAACAATTTTGATTAATTTAAGATATGTTGATTTGCTAGTAATTTGCTTATTTTATTATTTAAATTTTTAAATTTGAAAACTAATTGAAGCATTAAAATTGCTAATTGTTTATTACTAACAACTTATGTTTTAAAATTTAAATAATTAAATTTGTAGTATTGTATAAAGATAAAGGGTATAGTTTTAATAATAACAATTAAAACGAATAATTTTAATAATAATATATTTGTTACGAATAAATAGAATTTAATGGTAGTAATAATAATATATTTTTAGTATAATATATATATATATATATATATAATACCTATTTAAAGAAAATATAAAATATAAAAATTATCGAACAAGGATTACAAGTAAATTAAATAAAAAATAATTAATAATGATTAAGTAATTATTACATATGGATAATAGATAGGTGTCTTATTTAGAGGGATGTTTAAATAAAATCATCCAAATTTATTTATAATTTATTGGTAGTTTGGTTTATGGAGTTTTCTTCATAAATTATTGGAAAAAGAAAACTCATAATTTTGTCGAAGTGATGAAAAGAACTGACAGTTTTTAATAATAGGACAATTATTGGGTAACTTGCAATAATAGTTGAAAATGATGTTAATGAAATTATATAATTAATTTATTATTATTATTATATTCATGAAAAATGATGATTTTTTCATTTTAAAAATTAAAATAAGGTAATGATATCATAAACATATGCTAATTTTAAAAATGTGTGTAAGGTCATAATTCACATCAGATATGATGTTATGCTTTTTCCTAATAAAATCTAATGACTCATGGCATGATCTTGTATCTATGGGATACCTTTTGGCACTTATCATAATCAAATCAATCATCAATTTCTAAACTTTTATGTTTTTATTGTTAAAAGAAAACAAACTATTATAACAAATACAATTGATGTCTATTTGAATTATAAAGATGGTGTTTGATTAGTTTAAGCTTGGTTAGAAGTGTCAGAAGATCTCAGGTTCAAATTCAAGGAGGAATAAAAATTCCTTTGTGACAACGGAAGTTCAAATGCGGTGACTCCGAGTTAACCGTAAAACAGATGGTTATCCTGAAATTAATTGGCCGCTAAATCTGCACAATTTTCCCTTCATGTATGGTTTTACCTGATGCAATGGAAGGGCCGACAGCATAGCGGGTAAGGGATTTTGCTTTGAGAGAAGATATTTTGTATATCTCTCAATCGAAATTCACTGTGCTACCTTGTTTAATACCAATAAGTAACATTCTTTCATACTTCAAAAACATTTAGAAGTATGTAAGGACACCAACTAGATGCTCAAATTCAAAATTTTAGAAATATTCCAACTTTATAATTATTAAAACTACTAATAACAAGTGTACTTTTAAAAATATATGTTTTTGATTTATTATTTTTAACCATTTCCATAATTTTTATTTTACCTCTTATATGTTTTTGATTTATTATTTTTAACCATTTCATATTACTCTCCTCAATTTTCTATTTTCTATTTTATGCCTTAATCATATTAATTAACTAATAATTTATGAACTCAAATACTTATTTTTAATATCCAAAGATATTATAAAACAACCTTTACGATTATTATTTTAATAATTACATAATTTTGATAAAATTTTAATTTATATTTGTATGTAATATAAGATTTTATTGATATTTACTTAGTTTGAACCTCATTCTCTTTTTGTAATGCATCGAGTTCGGGCTAAGATTTTTTAAAGTCCCTATCATCGGATTGAATTATTTAAATATTTCATAAGTAAACCTTGATTATAAAATTTAATTTAACTTATTTATTTGTTTTTTCTATTTATTCATTTTACACTTTTAATCATATTTACTACACCACAATTAAATCCTAAAATATTCAATATTAGGCACATGTTTGATTTAAAAAAAAAAGAAACGTATTATATATGAGTGATGGTAAATAAAATGATAAATAAAAAAGGTAAGAGATATAAAACAAATAAATAACTATAAGGATATAAAGTCTAATATAAGAACAATTGTATAAAACAAATACGTATTTATAACATTCAATAATATGATTAAATTAAAAAATATTCAATATTTGACGTATTTTAAAGGTATTAACGAAATAATTATAATGATGTATTGTGTATAAAAGAAACACGTTTTTTAGCGTATTTCAGTCCATATATGATTAACATATTGATAAGATAATGATATAAAATGATTGATGAAAAAGTAAACAATATAAAACAAATTAAATAAATAACTATAAAGGTATAAATATAAGTATTAAAAACTATTTGATAGAGGTACATGGAGGTACATGCAGTGATAAACAATGGTAGCGGTGGAGCTAGTGTTGGCCGATGTGATTAAGGTAGAGGTGAAGGAAATGGTAGCCAATGGTGGTGGTGGTGACAACAATGACCAATGGTCGAAAAGTTGTTGTAAAGCACATGGAGATGGACGGTGGTGGCAACCCACAATAGTGGATATAAAGTGGTGGATGATGGCAATGGTAGCCGATGGTGTTGTGGAGGTGGTTGGCAGTGTAAAGCACATGGAGACGGTGGATATAAAAGTGGTGGGTGATGGCATTGGTAGCCGATGGTGTTGTGGAGGTGGTTGGCGGTGACCACCAACAATGGTGGTGGCAACAGCAATATGGCTTCAATTAAAATTTAAAACAAATATCATATTAAAAAAAATACCATAATTGGTAACATTTTAATTTATCCCATCTTCTTTCACTTGTACGTGTGGAACAAGAAAAAACTTCCTTTTGCTCCAACCGGTTGCTGTCACTATTCCTATCACATGTCATGTGAACCAACGGAATTCGTCATGTCCAATTCCATGTACCAAATGACCCCTAAAGGGTGTGGGTGCATTTCAGAATGGCCTGAAAGATTAGAACTACGTGTCTCACAAATTTTCGAAGCTAAGAAGAAAGGTCGATCCACAGCATGAATTTGGTAAAACATGCCAATGAAACAAATACCATGCGGCAGAGAATAAGACCATGATAATCACAACAAAAATCTTGATTCTACTAGGAATGTTTGCTCAAATACCAGGTAAATGTTATTGCACTTGTCACCTTCAAACATAACAAATCTTTTAATCAGTCTAACATCTTGAACATAAACATTAGAACAAGATCCTCTCAAAGAAAAGACTTAGTCATGCAAAGTTCCCAAAATGTCCTCATCCCTGAATAGATGATATCTGCACCAAACATAACACTAACTTAACATGATGACAAACTGCAACACATTTGAGACAGCTTTTTACATTTTAATATGGAAAGATTTCAAACATACACATTCACATCATAATATTAAGCGGACCAAGCTCCAAGAAATCACAATAAAGACAGGACATCTATATGACTGATACCACAATAATCCAAATGCAACACCATATGACTTGGTTAATATGTTTTTCAACACAGAAATTGCTTACAGCATACCATCAGTTTCATAATCAAAGGTGGGAAAGTAGGAAACCAGCACCTTAAGCTTTAAAAGCTCATTTTTAAGCAGAACTATACCTAGTTAGAGCATGAAAACAAGAAAAATGTAATGGCGTTTGGAGGCGGGAATGAGAAGAATGATCTGAATTGAAGGTTGAAAAAGAAAAGGAGAACCAAAGAGTCCAACTTTTCGATAAACCCAAATTCAAAAGGCACCAAACCCGTACTATGATGCCATCATTTATGTTCAACCCACAGAAATTAACATAACTCCTGTGAAATAAACAACAAAATCGATGTGAAGGGCTGAATGAAAGGGCACCCTGCAGAAAACCTGCAAGTATTTCAGAGCCATTGAAGTAGGACTCTACCCTGTGTTTGCCATTCATGCCCAATTCAAATTATCAATGTATAGCTAGCCATGCTCATTTTACGCATTCAAGGTGCAGAAAATAGTTTCAGACAATAATAGGCCAAGGTCAAAACCTAATTCTACTTTACCCATGCACCTAACTTTAATCGGGAAAACCAATTTCATTGGTTTCTAAAATAGCAACAAATCCCTAATTGACAATCCCACATCCACACAAATAAGAGAGGGAAGAGATCAAGAAAACATACTGTTTTTCACCGAGTTTTACTTCCGTGCCTCCATATTCAGGAAGGAGAACCGTATCTCCTTCGTTAACAGATACCGGAATCGTGTTACCAGATTTATCACGAGTTCCCGGCCCTACAGCAATAACTTTCCCGGAATTCAACTGCGGATCACATCAGTCAATTACACAATCAAAAACCGTCTCCATAACAAACGACAAACGAGAGAGAAGACTAGGAATTACCTTTGAAGATTTCTCAGGGAGAAGAATACCGGCGGTGGTTTTGGAAGGAGGAACAATCTTCTCGACCAACACTCTGTTGAGACATGGAATTAGACGCTTCGCCATTGCTACTTTGTATCAGTCTGTGTGTGAGAAATGAATGGCGTGTTCTGGGGGATTTAAGCACGAAAAGGATGGTAGAATACGGTGGTGGAAGGTTCTAGGCCACTTTGAAGAGGTTTCAGGGTTTTGAATAGGGTTCCGGCGGCCGCACCCCATTCGTGGCCCAGCCTACCCTTTTCATTGTACTAGGCCTAGTATAGTTAAGCCCATTAAATCATAGATCTGATATATTTTTATATAAGTTTTATTATTTATATATATAATGGTGACATGAGAGACACAAAAGTGGACGTGCCGGAGTGGTTATCGGGCATGACTAGAAATCATGTGGGCTCTGCCCGCGCAGGTTCGAATCCTGCCGTCCACGTTTTTCAATTTAATGATTTTTTTAGTCAGTTTGTTTATTTCTATGAGTAAATTAAGGATTTGGTCCATGTGGTTTGCTTATTTTTATGGAAATCGTCCATAGGCTTCATTTCTTATGGTTTTGGTGCATGTGGCATGCATTTTTGTTAGATTTTGACCTTCGACCTAAAGACCGTCTATCAGGTTCGTTAAAGTCAAGAGCATAAGTTTTTTCTTTTCATTTTCCATTTATTAGAACATTTTTTAATTAACTGTTCAAAAAGCAAGGGCTAAAATGAATATATTGAGACCTAAAGGACCAAAACATTAAAGTCACATATTTTATAGAGATATGTATACACACACATGTATATATATACAAGACAACAGGGGCGATAACCCCTCTCACACCACCGCTCATCCTTCCTGCTATCCCTCCCCCTCACCTTTACACCACCATGAAGCCACCTTTACTCCATCAAACAAGAGTTTACTCCGTTCATCTTCTCCAGAGTAACACATACATCGATCTTATATGGAGTTTACTTCGGTCATCTTCTCCGATCACCTATACCAACCAACCACCAAGGCACCAACACCACCTCCCTTTCTTCTGACTTACACACATACTATACATACACTGCACACATACATATTCTATGTTGATGGTTCGAGGGAGGGATGATTGGAGCAGTGGGGGATTTTCAATCGAGCAGTAGGGGTATAATACCCGTCAGATATGTATGTGTGTGTGTATATATATATCAGTTATATATATATATATATATTAAAGTTTGGGTTAGTTTTGGAAGTTGACCAAACTTGAGGGGTTAGTTCTGCATAACTCGCTTAAACTTTGTAATTTGGATGATGGGCTTGGGCTTGGGCTTTTGTATTTAAATTAGGGTTTTTTTTTTAAATTAGGGTTTTCTAATCCTTATATTAAACCTAACCCTAATTCATATTTTAGCCTAACCCTAATTCACATTTAAACCTAACCCTAATTCCTCTTATTGTGATAATCGCTAGAGAGAAACCCTAAGAGCTTGGAAGAGTCCATTGATAACCTAGGAGGGAACCCGACGGCCAAAAGCAAGTAAGGTTCCATCAATTTCTTGTCGGTTTGAGGTAAGTTTTTGTCCCATTCTCGAATCTATATATCTAGTAGTTGGGTTATAAAATTTTGGGATTGTTTAAGTAAGATTGAGTTGTGCCGGTGACTCGAAAGTCACCGATTCGATCAATAGTAATGGCAGCAACTAGGGTATGTCAAAATCGTCTTTAAAACCCAAAAATTCTTCTCGTTTTTCTCTCAAATTTAATCTTATGTGGTTTTTATAGTATGGATATATATATATATATGTATATATATATATATATTGATAGGATTTAGTTGAGTTTAGTTACATTATTAGTCGTTAAAGTGATTTAGTTTCGTTATACCACCAAGTTATCAGTTAGGATTAATAGTAGGTTTGGGTGTTTGTTTAGGGCATATATAAAGGAATAAACTTGGGG
>NC_037540.1:4391385-4411389 GCF_001531365.2 Cynara cardunculus var. scolymus
TGTTTATCCGTTCACTGGGCATTTGGCTCAGCCGTGTTTTCTTCTATTCCTCACAGCAGGTAATCAAGGGGGCGGCTAAGTCTTGTGACAGAGAGTAGACCAGGATCTTGGTTTCAAGGTTTCGAGAGGTTTAGAACTATGTTATTTCGCTTATTAGAATCTTTTTCTTTTTGGCTATTAGATTAGATTTCTTTGGTTGTTTTTAGCTTTTCTTGGAAATAGTTTGTTTGGAGACCTTTATATCTTATTTGAGGTTATATTCAATTTCGTTATGGAAGATTTTATTTTGTATTGGAGACTATATTTTGGAGGTTTTATATAGCGTTCCGTTACGTTTTGAAGTAACCTCCCTTCCTTCGGAATGGGGGTGTTACAAGGGGGATGTTCAATCGAGGAGTAGGAGACATGGGTTATCGATGGGAGCAGTGGGGGATGAGGATCGTTGATCAGAACAATGGTGGAGGAGGGTTGAGAAAGGTCATCGTAGGGATCAAAGTTACAGGTGAAAACGGACGGGGAAGGAAAAAAAGGTGACATGGCTGGAGGTGGGGAGACGTGAGTTTTGCAGATTCGTCGGAAGGTCACCAGAGTTGCAGGTTCATCGAAGTTTCGTCGGGAGAAAAACCGACGACGACAAGAAACAAAATGATTTTTATTTGTGTTGGGGCCTCCAAGTTGTAATATATTCATTTTGCCCCTGGTTTAAAAAAAGTTAATTAAAAAATTGCTGTAAAAAAATGGAAAATGGAAAAAGACCTTTATGCCCTTATTATTAACGGACCTGGTAGACGGTCGTTAGGTCGAAGGACCAAATCTAACAGAAAATGCATACCATAGGCACCAAAACCATGATAAATGAACCCTAGGGACGATTTCCATAAAAATAGCAAACCATAGGGACCATTACTATAATTATTGAAACCGCAATTCCCACCTCTATGTTGCTTATGACCGGTAACTGCTATTGGACCGCAATTAACAACATTACCATAATTTTTTAGATCTATAAGATTTGATTTGGTGGATAATACTAAGGGTACACTATGCTAATATGCCTTAAGGGTGCGTTTGGTATGCAGACTACATGGGATAAGACGGGACAAAAAAAACAGTCTCATGTTTGGCATGTCATGGAAAAAAAACATGGGCAAGGTTGGACTATTTTTAATTTTAGTGGGACAAATCTTGATATTTTTGGTTCCATCAAAAAATGTGAAACAACATGGGACTAAAGTTAAAATGACAATATTTTGATTGATTTGTTGTCATTTTACAATCATTATATGATATAAAATAACATTGAACAACATTTAAGGGTAATATGGTCATTTTAATAGGTATGTCCTGTCATGTCTTGTCCTAGTCGTACCAAACATAGGATATACAATTAGTCATGTCCCGTCCTGTCCTGTCACGTCTCGTCCTGTCCCATTTAGTCTGTATACCAAATACTACCTAAATGATCCATATATCAGGGTTAGACGCTGATGAGCACATTGAACTTTCAACGTGGCATCGAGCTCTTACAACCCATACACAATGACACAATTCTCAGGGGCGTGGTTTACCCACTGGGCTAATAGCCCGCTGTGCGATGGGGGTGCACCATGCCAAAAGCGAGAGAAACCCTATCCATCTTTTTTCTTTTTATGCTCTCATGCTTTTCGTCACTGGATAGAATGGAAAGGCAAATAAATGTTTATTATTTTCCGTCTATAAATATCCAAATTTTGATGCCTAATATCCATAAATCATTCGAACTGTATAGGAACAATAATCCGTTTTAGCCTGAATGGGTTGTAGTGGAATCATACCCTCTCTGATCCATTCAACACATGCAAATTTCTTTTCCGTCAATATGTTCTACAATTTGCACTTGAATTCCTTTTGTACCTACTTGTTCAATTAATTCCATAGCCTTCTTCGTTGTTTTGAGAAAATAAACTCGATTTTTTAATTGGTCAGATAATTTTCGGTTGTAAATTTTGCAAGAATAAGTAGGATCTCTTGTAAAATAGGAGCAACGCCAAACCCTCTAAATCGCAAACCTGCATTCTCCTACCCGTTGTCCCCCTTTTTTGGCTCTTCCTTTATGGGGTTGTTGTGTAAGACGTGAATAACACCTGCTCGAACGTCCATGAATTTTATCATCAACTTGATGCCCATCGTTCACCATTTGTTAGAAAAAGAAGTCAGAGGTACCAATATGACCAAACCCTAAAACCTCGAGTACTGACCTGCAACTAATTGGATTCTTTAACCAGGGTCAATAGTGAATTAGTGATGCCTATTGAAAACAGTTGGAAGGGATTCGAGAACTGCAGCTTTTCCTCTTCACCTTGAAAAGCCGGATCTCTATGCTGCTACTGTCCATGAAAGAGTGAGTTGATTTCCTATCATTGTTCTTCGTCTTGCCAATTGCAGAATCTATACGGAAGACTTCTTTAACTGTAAGGTATCTGGCCTGTAATTGCATGACAAATTGTAGACATGTTGCACATCAGGTGTTCGATGAAATGCCTCACTAATATTGGTAAGTAATTACAGGAAATTTTGAAACATTCCCGTTTTTTGATCAATCATCCGAGATGAGCAGACTCTACGATGGGTGGAATGAAATTTTAAAGATTCAGAAGTTCCGGAGAACGGTGGGATACACGATATTCTTTTCTTTCTCGGCGCTCATTAGCTACGCATACAACTCCAATACGTACGTATACTGTTATTGATTGCATACACAACCCCGAGTTGGTGTCTGATGAATTTATTATTATATTGATAAGCTATAAGATCATGACAAACAACCAGTTCGTTTGAAAAAGAAATCATACTTCCCCAATGCTTACAAACCAATCGTCTAAAGTTGTTATGAAAATTTTGGGTTTTTTAAATTTCTCTTTCCCTCTTCATTTAATTATTGCAGTACAAGAGCTGGGTACTCCAGAGGTGATCAGTTTTATGCATCATATCCTGCTGGGAGTGAGCTTTTGACTGATACTACTAAGGTCAGTGGTATTTCATTATTTTGCAATGAATTGTTTGTTGTTGGAGTTCAGGAGAGGACTGAGCTCTCGGTTTGTGATTAGTTGTATAAATCTGCTCTTGGGAATTGCTTCGAAGAGGAAGAATGGGGGCCGATCGAATGGTCTGTAATGTCTAAGCATTTTGAGCGTCAAGGGAAATCACCATACGCATATCATGCGGTAAGTTACCTGGACTGCACACTTACCCTTCTTTCTCTAATTTTTTTTCACGGAAAAAACCAAAGCATCTATTGGGATTCTCTTTCATGTCTCTGATTGTCAGGATTGTTTCCCCCCTCATACATGTAAAAACATGATCAAAATGGCCTGAGGTGGGGATTGAAACGTAGCGTGTTAGGATTATAGTGTAGTGGCAGCCAAGTTTTACATGTAAACGATAACAAACTTAGAGATGATAGACATTTTAATGGAGGAAGGGATCGGTTTAAAATGTAAATGTGTTGGTTGCAGGTGTTTGTAAACTGTTAAAAGTTTAGCTGATTTGGGACGAGCCATAGACTTTGTGAAGCTACATTAAGGGGTTAAAAGGGATTAAACAAATCAGTAGATGTTAACGTCATGTTCATTCATGACATTAGGCATGCACATGCAATAAAGATAACGGTAAACATGGATGCTGTAAAATGGCAAAACTCTAAACATCCAGAAGCTGATTGAATTAAACAAGGATGCTGTCAAAAATTGCTGGCGACTTCATACTTGTAATTATTGAATGCCTGTCTAGCATCAAGAATCACTCTCAAATAGTCAAAATCCATTTGGATTGGAAAAAATGGACTTCACATCAAGGCTCTTCAGTCTTCTCAGTAAACATCAGAAATTGTGTAAATTCTACAAATGTTCGTTGATTATCATGATTGATATTCTTCCTTGCAAATTGTTGTAGGGATTACAATGGGATGGGGTCATTCCTGATTATCTGCCTCACACCCTTTATGTGTCCCATAGTATATGGAAATGCAAATGAACCATTAAGATCAGTATACAGAGGTTTAGTTGGACATGTGTACAGAAATCACCTAAACCCATTTGACTTCTTAATGAATAACTGCTTGCTGTAACATCCCTTTGCACTAGATCCAAATCCTCAAATGAGTATGATCAACACATACATGATAATAGTTGCAGGAAACGATTTTTTTACATAGTTTAGCAATGTCTACTTACTCGATTGTTGCTAAAATTCTTTTTGTACCTTGTGAATTTTCCGTAGTAAACATTCATATGAGGAGGGGGTGCCCATCTCCTATTATTAAGATGAAAACTTAATAGTAAATGGGTAAGACAGGAGATCTTTATCATGATTATCGTAACCATTCTTCTACAAAAATTGGATCGGAGAAGTTGTAGTCATGTTTATAATCCATATCCAACAATGAATCGACTTCAGATTGCATATAAGTTTGCAAATGACTTGCTTTTAGAACTATTTGGCCAACTTTGGGATCAAGTAACAGGAGCAGAAATAACATATTTGTGTTTTTGCAGCAATACCAGGCACACCTTGCCTCTAATGGACATCTTGATGGAAGTGGATAATGGAAGGATATGAATCCAGAATGAGTCCGAGACGGAAAGATGTATTAATAAACATTTGCAAATGGATAACAGTTCTGAAGAAGTCAGAAGCTTATGAGCGTTTGATGAGTTCAAATCCATCAGTGGTATTATGTGATGATCTACTTGAATGAATTTGTTGTTTTCATGGGTCACTTTTTTATTTCAATAATATCGCATTGAAAGACTTGGAAAGGATGTCATCTTCGGATTAATGTAGCACTAAGAAACATTCTTGAAATATATGGAAACATTCAATGATCAGTGGAAAAGGAGACACGGTTGCTTTTGTAACATACAAAGAGAGTTATTTTTTATATTCCAAGTTATTTAACATTGTCATCTAACTTATTAACTGGTTTTAATTCTTGCAAGTAAATTTTTTTTTGTATGAAAGGTGCATCCGTAAACTTTGAAGGGTGATCGAGGATACTAGAGCATTTTCAATAGATTCTTCAAAATGCAGAAGTAAAAAACCAAAAAATTACCATCATCTTCGACAGATTCTCTATTTTGGAGATTACATGATTAATTATATTATTAAAATATTCAATACAACTTATAAAAGATAATTTTTCTCTCATAAGTAACCATTTTTGGAGAAATATCCAAATTTTTTTACTTCAACAGATTTTATTATATATTGAAATATTTTAACAACCATCCAAATCATTTCGAAGCTTTGTTTTTCCTTCATTGCCCTTTAGTTTCTCTCGATCTACATCTCTGGTGTCCTCTATCCGTCTCTTAACTTTATCTCATGCAACTTATCTCTAGCTTCAAGTCATCTCTACTCCTCGTTAGAGTTGCATGTATCAATTGACACCAATGAGGTATTGTTAGAGATGAACCGGCATCAATGGAGCTATCAATCGCTATTGCAAGTATCAATCAATATCTCGGTTTAGATGCTTCCAGATGGGAAGATAATTCATGTGTTCCTTGAGAACTAGGGTTTCAATAAAATTTGTTTCAGTCGAATGGTTTAGATGTGTTTGCTTTTTCGGTCCTTATTGTTTGATAAAATGTCTCAATAACATATTTACTAATTGTTCAATAAAAGTTTCCAACAAGTTTTTTGGTGTTTTTCCATGGGCACAAGTAAATTTGTTGAAAAACATGTATATTTTACTTGTATTCTTAGACACTTGTAAGCATAATGAGCTACGTATTTTGGTTTCTTCAAGATTGTGTTCAACATCAACTATAGGGGGTGTTAGAGATAGTTTATTTTATCATTCTCTACAAAAGTCTTTATCAACTTATTATAAGTTAGAATAGTTTAACTTAAAAAACTCTTTGTTATCGGTTTGGCACCGATATAAGCTATTTATCCAAACCCTCAAAAGTGTTTATTATCGATGTAACACCAGAATAAATCAGTAAGTGGTTTTTATAAGCAATCTCAAACAACCCCAACCCCTAAGGCATGTTAGATTAGACCTGCAATTCTGCGTTTTGATGAAATTCAAGATCGTTGTATGGTTCATGATGTTACGACTCTACGACTCTACTTCGATTATGCAAATGGAAAAAACCTTGACTTTCACCACAAATCTTCCTTAAAGGCTTGCTTACTGAATAAGTCCATAAATATTGAACACTATGAAAAATCCATCTTCCGACTTCAAAAACAATTAGCAAAAGGGATAAAACATGATTGCATTATTTTAAAATACCAGAAGTTGCATCTCTGAATTCAAAATAATTGTTTTAAATTTCTTAATTCAAATCCCTTTCAAAATTCATAAATCCAAAGAACAAACCTCTTAAATGTAATGGCTAATGGAGGCGGGAATGAGAAGAAAGATTTGAACCAGAAATCGAATAAGAAAAGCACAACCAAAGAGTTGCAACTTTTCAACGAATCCAGATTCAAAAAAGCACAAAACCCGTACTATGATGCCATCATTTACGTTCATCTCACACAAATTAACAATAATCATGTGAAATAAACGATAAAATCGATGTGAAGGGCGGTCGAATGAGAGGGCACCCTGCAGAAAACCTGCAGGTATTTCAGAGCCATTGATGTAGAACTCTCCCCTGTTTTTGACATTCGTGCCCATTTCATACAATCAAGATTGATTTTTAGATCTCAAACAGAAAAACTCGTATACCGTCGGATCTTGAAGACTTATCCTATGTTATGATGTTTACGGGTGAATCAGACAAAAAGAAATCTAGGGTTTATGGTTGCTTTACAATCAAACCCAAACGAAACCCTAGATTGAATTGAAGGGGACTTTATTTTTGGATTGCTTGTGTTTGTTTTATATAGGGCGACTCGGCGTTGAGTTTAGGTTAAATTTTGGGCTTTTTTATTGGCTCCAACCATAGGGGGCAAAATGGCAATCGTGTTATATTTTTGTTTGGATATTGAATTAATTACTGCACATCTATACTACCTTATAAATCAGATTTATCAAAAGTCTTACAAATAATTTTTAATGCACAAAATACTATACATTTATGCACAAAGTCTTAAAAACAACTCGTAATGCATTAAGTACTACTACGTTTTTTATTCAGTTTTAAAATCTCTTAATCTACAATTAAAATAACATATAGTGCAAGTTACCAATGCACGTTATTACATTTTCTTTTCATGTTCCCAAGATACTTTTGACACCTTTTAATCATGCATTCACTCTCTCATACCTTTATGTCTTCTCCTCATTCCTCAATGTGATATTCAAATTAATATTCACCATGAATTATTAAAAGTTTTCTCATTCATCTCTCATTCAATTGCTCTTGAACTATCGGTCTTGCTTTTGATCTCTTTATTCTTTGCTCTTGGTGTAAATCAAATACATTTGTGGAGTCGTTTAAATATGTTGGATTTTATATATATCGGATTTTAAACTGTCATTCAATTTTTTTTATCGATAGACTATAATTAGAACTATAACTCTTATTTATTCAAACTATATTAATATGTAAAGACCAAGTGTAACTTATATCATCATTAAATATTCTCTAATAAAACCAGTGAAACTTCAAAATCGTTAAAATTCACGGCTCCCGCCGCATTGCACGGGTACGCAACTAGTTTGTATTAAGAGTGCATTTGTTTACTTCTTAATAATTTCATTAAGAGACGCCTCTAAATCACTAATAGTAGAATTGTGTTTGACAAAAACACAGTGCGTCTCTTGATGGTTTTAAAATCATCTAAATGATTTTGTATCTTGAGCCTCTCTTAACCATCTAATACCCTAATTTTATTCTCAATAATTACTAAACAATTATATTTCATTTTGCACCATATCATGAGACCTATTAATCATTTTATACCAAACCATTCAATAACTGTCAACTAGCACCTTATTCTTCCATTCTTTCTCCTATGTATGTATATCTACCAAAATTGTCCAAGATGGTTATTTTAGACCTTTCCCACTCAGGAAAAAAAATATATCATTTTGTAATTGTTTTTTACTCAATTAATTGAAATGGTCCGGATTTCACAAATAGCAATTTAATAACTTGTGTAATCTATTACGTACGTAACACCCTGATGCTAAAACTGATCTAATAACTTCTTATTCAACTTAAAAACCTTGGTGAAAAATATTTGAAGCCCACAACTTAAGTCTTATAAAGAGTTCACAGATCTTATTTTCTTTCTACGAGGGACGAGTTGTTACAAACTCCCCCACTTAAACTCCTAACATCCTCATTAGATTTGCCCAAAATCTTTTTCTTTGTAATTGTCAATGTGAGATTCGCCTAAGACGTTACAGATACTCCCCACTAGAGGACTCATCATACCCGATAAGATTTGCCTCACCATCCCGATGGTACAAGAATCAACCCTGATACCATTTACAATACCCCAAAGCCCAAAGCAATAAGCTAGCCGATAATTTCATAAACTTAAATAATGATGAAAGTTATTGATAGTCAACAACTTAAGGCTTATAAGAATTTTAAAAATCTCATTTTTTATTAACGTGAAACAAATTGTTGTAATTTATAAATCTAATATTAATAAAATAACACTTTAAAAACTTCCCAAAAAAAAAAGCCTTACAAGATCATGGACATTACAAGTAGCACTTAAAAAGTACCAAAAAGAAACCAAACTCTTGAACTTAAAACAATGAGTTTGGTATTGAAGAGAGAAATGATTCAATGAATGAAAAGGTTAAATAACGTAATCTGCATGATCCAGTTAGGCCCATCCTAATGCCTAAATAGGCCTAAAGTCCATTTAATCATTTATAATCAGGCCCATCATTGTGGCCCATTTTCAGTATTCATTTCATTTTAATGTTTAAAAATTGGAATTTACATGAAAAAGAATCATTTTATTTTGTAACATTACTTTTAAACTTCAAAATTTAACTTGAATATCAAAATCACTTCACCAATAAAATACAAAACATACAACATCAAGTAAACAATAAATGAGGAACAACAAGATGTTTGAACATACTAATTAATGTACCCACAATCTAAAGCAAACAATGGTGGTGTTTGATCGGTTTGAGCTTGACTTCAAATGTCAAACGTACCTAAAGGTCCCAGGTTCAAATCCACAGAGAAATAAAAATCTTTTTGTGGCCACGGAGGTTCAAATGCGGTGACTCCGGGCTATCTGCAAAACAGGTGGTTGTCCTGGGATTAGTCGGCTCACATAGCGGATTGGATATCCAAGTTAATAAATAAAAAAAAAAAACAAGGTTTTTTTTTTTTACAACGTTAGATTCTATTTACGAAAGAGTAATTGGTGTAGTTTAGCATTACTCTGGTTATCGGTCGAGTACATTCTTTCAAGAGGTTAAAGGTTTTAAATCTCACCAAAGGCTAATGTTTATGAAAGGATTACGAAAAAAGTGGATGATAAACTTGGCATTTACGTCATCAAATGATACAAAATGAATAGGTTAACGCTTAAAAAAGTATTAAATAAATTTTTAAAACTTTATTACATTAATCGAGGAAAAACTATTCACAAAATTAAATGAGAAGTAAAGCAAGGCTTATTATGTTATGATTATCTTACCCTAATGAAATTATGATCAACACAACATTTAGTGGTAAAAAATTTGGTGATAAATTCTCTTAGGATCGTTTACCAGATACTTATTATGTAAATAGTTATTCGATGTTACTTATCATGTCGAGTGTGTATGGTAAATACTGAGAATCTTAATAGCATAGTGAGAATCAAAAATCATACCCGGTAAATGAGATAAAAGAGTCTTGCTTAATAGCACTTATCAAGTAAAGAACATGTACCAATAATTTATTTTAATGAGTAAGTGATAGCAGTAACCTTTGCGGGTAAGTACTTGGTAAACGACCCTCTAAGAAGACTATTTACTTGTATGACCATATCTAGAGTAAAGTTCAATTTTGGGGTCTAACGTTTGCAATTTTTAATAGATATTGTCCCTAAACTTTAAAATTTGGGATATGGTCCTTCGTGTTTCTTAATTCTTAACGACTTTGGTCCCTCTATCTACATTAAGTTTTTTTTCGTTAAGCTCATTTAAATAAGGGATATTTTAGTCACTTTCACTGTTTTCTTAGTTTTATATTAAAATTAAAAAACATATTATATTTTAATTTTAATTTGTAAAACGAAAAAAAGAAAAGGAAAAAATGATAGCCACCACCTTTCATTTTTATTTATTTAATTTTTGTTTTATAAATTTAAAATTAGGAGTGTTAAAAAAACTATTGAACCATTCAAACCGCACGGACTAAGTCAAATCAGACCATTTTTTTGTTATTTTTTTTAGTTTAAATCACATAAGAAACCCAAACCGCTTAAATCAGTTATACAAGACCCTTTTTTGTGATCCGCTTTGATCAATTTGGTCACTTGCTACCAAACAGCTCGGTGTGGAAAAAAAATTAAACCGCTATTGTGGTTTGGTGTGTGGTTTGAGGGTTAAACCGCCCAAATCATACCATAAACACCCCAACTTGAAATTAAAACTGATATTTGCCAAATTTATAGCAGAAAACAAAGTAAAATTTTGCTTATTCAAGTGACAAAATGAATAATTCTGGCATGTACATATTCAATGATATAAAGTTTATGCTATTATATATTTTTCTGAATTTCACACACACACACACACACACACACATATATATATATATAGAGAGAGAGAGAGAGAGAGAGAAACGATCAAAATGCAAATTATCCATATTTGTATAAACCGTGCAAACCACTCTTATCCTTCGATTTCGTTGTTTAATCTTATGAAATTTTTTTATATAATATTTTTTTGATGAAGTTATTTATGAAATTTTAATGAAATTATTGCATGTATTTATCTAAAATTAATCTATACTATATTATAAAACATTTGACAAAAACTCTTAAAAATTATTTTTTATGCATAAAATACTGTTTATTGATGCATATTACTTAAAATTCAATATTACAAGTAAATTATGCATAAATACAACTTATTAAAACTCTATGTTTGAGCCAGGTTGCTTCTAACACCTTATCGCGTCAATTGAAGTCCACCTTATTGTTGATGAATGCAGATCCAGAAGAATGGGTCTGGGCTTTCGAAAAAGCCGAAACATCTCCCGATTGGGTTTCAACTATTGGTCTATTTTACGTGCACTCTTGCGTGAACCAAGACTGATTTAAGGTTAGTAGTTTCATTCTTAGCAAGATCCCCAGCTATTGAATCTGTTGTCGTCGGCGGGGCTACTTCTTCTTCTTTCGAAATGAGAAGATAATTAGAATAATTATTGAGTTCTAATAGAATACTTAATTATTATCATTATAAAAAATATATATTATCAAACCTAAATTAATTTACTTCGTTACGTTAAATTAAATTATAAAAAAAATTTGAATTAAAAAAATACACAAACAAGAACTTTTAAATAGTTAATTTGTTACTAATATTGATATATTTTTTTGTAAATTTTATAGGATATTTTCGAGTTTATATTTTATTCAAAAATAAAAACATTATTGCTTTTTCAAAACTACATAAAATCGTATTATATCGACATGGATAATAAATAAAACGAAACATTGAAATGAAAATGTGTCTCGGAAGTACCCTTCTATATAATAAAAATGATAATATTCATGATTAACATTCTCCCCAATAAAAATGATTAATCAACCTCTTATAATTACAAAAAATGAATAAAATAAAAAATTATGATTGATTGAATGAGGTTTGTACGATTTATATAAATAACGTGATTTGCATAGTCTATACAAATATGAATGGTTTGCATTTGATCGTTCTCGTGTGTGTATATATATATATATATATATATATATATATATATATATATGAAAATGACACACATACACATGGACAAGTTGGATCCATTGGGAACCATCAAATCCAATAGGTGAAAGAAGTGACTTATCCTAAACTATTATTCAACAAACTCCTGAAATAGATTAATACGTTTCTATGATTTAATTATTTTGATATAAAAAAAACGATTAATAGATATTTTTTTAATTAGAAATATTTGTTTAAGGTAATAAAATAAAAACAAGGGAAAAAAAAAAGAAAGAGATAACATATTTGGTTACTGAATCTCAGAGGAATGTTTTTCCATTTCACATGGACTTTGCATCTTCTATACCTCTTTTTTTTTGTCATAAACTTTTAATATTTAATTAAACACAAAACATTTATTTGTATAACCAGTTTTAAAACATAAAAAATAAATTAACAATTAATATTTTAATAAACCGATATTTTAAACATTAAAGAATTGAGTAATGCATCAATGACTGACTGTATTAAAATAAAAAGTATCGACTCTTTTGGTTTAGACATTTTATTAGTGATTATATTTGTACTTTTGTTTCTTCAATGTTCATTAAAGATCAGAAAAGAACACAAATACATGTTTCACACAAATCAGATCTCTTAAAAAACAAGAAAGCATCTACGGATCCATTTATTGTGCATAATTTGTGGTCCTAATTACACAAAGTATGTGTGTTGGACCACAGGAGTTATGTAATCTAGAAATAGAATGGCAAAGAGATATTGATTTATATAAAAGTATGGAGGGATGGATCTTGATTGAAATCCATGAACAAAAGTTTGAGGTTAGGTAGTGATAAAGTGTTAGGGGTGTGTGTATGCATGTGCAAGTGCATGGGGTTGATGATTATGCCACATGAACATATATCAACAACAAGAGGAATTCATGTATGTATAAAGATATGATTCATATTTTTAATTGTTTTTTTTTTCATTTTAAATAAGTTGTTTTTTAATATAATAAAAAATATATAATTTAAAAGAAATTCAGATGATCAATTCGAAAATATCAAAGTTTATATATGGATCGTTTTGTTACTTACTGATACCCAAGAAAAAAGTAAACTATATGTAATTCTTGTATTAATTTAGTTAGTATCAGATATAATGATCAGACGGTGATGGAATTGGATGTCATTTTCTATTACCCATATATCCTACAACTGTAGTTACACTATTCCATATTCATCATGCCTTTGGTTAATTATTTTATATCAGTTTTGGTCCTAATTCATCTTTCTAATATCAGATTTTTATCAATCATTGTAAAAAAAAAATGCAAGTATGACAATTGAAAATGATATACTATGCCTTTGGTATAGAAAAGCAAACTAAAAATACAATCATAATTTTTTGTGAAATTTATGCTATCTATTTACTAGTGTATGTTGTGCATCTTGGTATCAAAATACGCACACATGACGAATATGAGGTTTTATGGTATGAGGTATCTCATATAATTTCCATCGAGGATGAGGTTGCGATGAGAAGCGGAAGCATAAGTTTTTCTGAAAAGTAACACAATTTGACTATAAAAACAAATTTGCTGAAATATTTTACAATATTAGTATAAATCGGTTGGTTGGTTTTTTATCATTGCAGATAAAGGACCCATGTTTGATTCTAGGTTGTAATTTTTTTTTTCTACATGTAAAAAACATCAAAATTGACAAAAAGGAACTCGAACCCAGGTTTTCATACAAAATGGGCAACTTTTTTTTTATTAACCTGAATATCCAACCCGCTATACGAGCCGACTAATCTCAGGGCGATCTCCTGCTTTGCAGATAGTCCGGAGTCACCGCATTTGAACCTCCGTGGCCACAAGGGGATTTTTATTTATCTTTGGATTTGAACCTGAGACCTCCTGATATTTCAAACCAATCAAACACTATATTTGTGGTTAAAATTGGCAACTTTTACTACCTATGTCATTAAAGACTTATGTCAAAACTTTAGCTTCGAAACTACGTGATGACACTATTCAGAAACGTAAAATTTTCCTTACGAAGGAACCATGAGCCATTGGCCCGTGCCACCGTATGGTCCATGTAGGTCCGCCACTTGTTACCATAGACTTTGTAAAAAGTAGAGCAGAAAGTATCTATAAACACTGATCTTTCAATGTAATAATTTAAACTGTATATTTATGTCGATCATTAATTCTATGCTTTTATGTTTGTAAACATAGAATTCAAATGGTAGATGGAAAAACTTATATAACATCTAAAAGTTACAAACAAGTGCAATATTTTAAAATGGACAATCATATTAATTCATAAAAGCTAGTAGTTGCATGTTGGTCATGTTACTAGGCCAACCCATGGTGTACCACCATTGATGTGTGCCACTTAAAGTTATGTAAAGGAATATTATATATTTGTAATAATAATGACATGGACATTTAATTAAATACTCAAATAAAATCATAATTTGGGAATTTTTCAATAATTTGATTGAATCATAATATCATGGATTTTATGTTATGTTTTTGAAAGTTAAATATCTTAGAATCGTTCTATTTTAACATCTTAACAATTAAGACGCAAATACAACATGTTTAAAGGAAATGCCCGTTCCCAACTTTCACTTTAAACTTTTCTTTTTCTATCATCATCCTTTTCTACATTGTTTATTGACGTTATTTAATTTGATCACACAATTACACAAATATGATGAAACAGATATAACAATAAAAATCTAAGTACAATAAATGTGGATATTGAGAAATTCTCATGATTACATAGAAGTTACAAATTTGAATTCCACACAACGTAACTTAACTTGGTGACTCCACGTAGTGAGAAGTTCACCATTTATATAGAAGGATCTGTAAGCAGCAGTCCCAAGGCGACCCACATCGCCTTACGCTAAAGCATTATGAGAAAGGGAAATCAGGTACCAGTCGCCTTGTTAAGTGGTTGTCTTAGAACAGAGTACCCGCAACTCCGCAGACGCCTAATTCCTACTGCAATCACCGTTGCCACTATTACCAATTAATATTATCGTATATACTATATTTAATTATAATTGAAGCCATGAAGTAAGAAAATGTAATAAAAATATTTAATCATTTATTATCATTTCACTCCAATATCGAAACTACGTTCTTTCAACCAAACATTCAAACTAGATTTTTTTTAGAGTATTCGATTCCAAAATTCTACCAACCAAACTTCATTTAATTTCGTTCTAATTCCTCTAATTAATTTCAATTCTACCTATTCCCATTATGCAACCAAATACCCTTTACTTACTTATACAAATATACCATCGTAAAACCAATAATTTGACAGCTTCTGCATCTGGCCTGTAATTTAATTCACAAAATAATGAAACAACTTTGTCCAAATACAAGACATGTCATGGGTTCGATCCCAAACCCTCCACTATCCTCAGCTGTCGAATGAACCAAAAAGATCCCCCTTCATATCGACGTCCATGAAAATGGGTCGAATGTGAAACCGATTGATATTACCAACCGAACAATTTAAACAGCTTCTAATCGAATAAAATTTAAAGGGGACGAATGTAAATGAAAAAAATCATTTCGGAAAAGAAAAAAAGAAGAAAAGGAAGGGGAAAAGGGCGACAAGGTGCACCTCTTTTGACTCGCGTGCTCCCCCTAACCTTGCTTCCATCAAGAGGGATTTCGAACCACGAACTTGCATCGCTTTCCCCATTTTGACCCTCCAATTACCATTCTTCAGAATTAATTAATCTTATCAAAATATCATCGGACAACCCAACAAAATTGCATGCACGTGACTTCGCTCAAACATTTTCAACCCCTCATTCATGCCTTCATTTACACTTCTACTATCATTAATTAATTAATTAATCTTTTAATCTACCAACATTTACTTATTATTATTCTTTTCTAGATGAATCATAAGAGTTGATGTATGTTTTTTTTCATACAAAAATTGTTTTTATTATTATTTATTATTTTTTTAAAAATGATATTTTTTTTATTTGAAATGTCAGATTAACTACAAGTTGAGATTATTCGACGATTATATTAAATACTTGATATTTTATTATATATAAACTTAAAATTATATGAAATCGTCCATTTTTTGTTACACTTTAAAAAATACATTGTACTTGTTGGATGACGTTGCTTTGATCGGAATGAGGGGGTTTTCTTCAAAGATTCAATGGTTTCCTGTGAAGATTTGATTTGATACCAAAAATCATAAATAAATCAAATGATAAAATTTAAATTTTATGTTACTTTTCGAAAAGAAAATTAGATTTGTAGCATGAATGCCATTCCTCATTCTTCGGTTTAGATCCTACATTTGGGTCGTTTACTAAACGTTTATTTGGTAAGTGCTTATCGGATAAATTTTCTCATCGGATGAATATGACAAGGGTCAAGAATCTCACAGGATAAGAGCGATAAGAAGGATGAAGAGTCTTACCCGATAGGTGAAGATGACAACCCTTACCCAGGTAAGCACTTACCCATTAAACTGTTGCATTCAATACGTTTTGATGTACTAAAATCTTGAACATTAAAATAAATCATAGTGTTGATTCATATCGATAAACACTTATGAGTAAATAACACATCAAAAGGCAAATTATTAGTTTTACAAATATCTTCTCTCTTGCGTATATTTGATAATTGTGAATAATCATAAAAAAAAGTGAAAAGAAAAATGAATTGAAATTAATAAGGATCGCACGAGTGTATGTGGGCCCACTTGCAAATGAACCAGGAAACCAAACAAACAACAAGAATCCATAAAACTCTTACCACACCTCTCCATTTTCATTTTTCTCATACAAATTGTTTACTTCACTTTGAACCACCACCTTCCCATTCATTGGTTCGAATTGAATCGCAGGGTTCCAAAATAAATGAATAAAAGATTTGATTTTAGCCAACAAAATAGATTCGAAATCAAATAACATATCAAAATACAAAATTATGTTAAATATAACATACGTTTCTATTTTCAACACTTTATAAGAAAAGCTTATAACATAAAACTCACCTTATAATCATAGAGAGAGATATGCAAACAACAGTAGCAATATGTAATAATCACATAATCGATTTCTACTAGCTTTTCCTTTCGGTTTCTCTTTTCTCGCTTCAAGAACACACATAAACTTCTTTTTATTTCCCTTAATTCCTTTTCCTCTCCGTCTCAATGAGATAACACCCAAATAACCCATAATAATCATAAAGAATTATATGAGACGGTTATGATTTAAAAAGTATTTAAGCATATTCATAAAACAAACCCCTCAACTTACCATCTTTATTCAGAAACAACCCCCGAACTTTATAATCGATAAACCCAGTTATCACACTTGTGGTCATGAAGATTCACTCAAGGATCAGCCAATGCATCTCATCAAATTTCAAATCCAGATGTTATCAGATCCCACGTTTACCAAAAAAAGTTCATCTCATCAAATTTCAATCATATTCTTATCAATTATCATTTATACGACTCATTTTATGTAAAAAACCTCATATGATTTTGAATAATTTCATAATGGAGATAAATATGGAGGACAACTAGAAAAATCCCAAAACCATAACGAATGGAACCAAACAAAGGCCCCTCACATCACATGTTATGGCACAAGCTGCCATGAAGGTAGATTTAACTTCCCATTTGCCTTTAGATTTGGCAACCTCCATTATCAATCAATTTTCAATGTTTGATTTTTTTTTGTTTCTCAACAAGATGGTACTGTGAGTTGGTTCGACATTTTTATCTTTTTCTTAAAAGAACTTATTATGAAGTCGAGTCCTTTCAGTAGTAACAAAACCTTATCGTTAGATACAAACACTCGAGTTCATTTTCGTCATGGTCCATGTCCTTGTGCCTTGTGCGGCCAATTCAGGCATATCCAAGAAAAAAAGAACTTGTATATATATATATATAAATTCTGTAATACATGTAGATTATTTCACAAAGAATAATAATTTATCATGACGATGTTTGTTTTAAAATAATTATAATATAAGGTTTGGTAGTTTTGTATGGACATGTGAGTATACACTTGAAAGGTATCTCTTTATTTGTATGTGATAGGTTATTATACAAGATATGATGACATGACTCAATCATGCATCCCCAAGAGACATTGATATTTTAGGTGGTTGAATGTGACATAGGTTTGTATAACCAATTTATTAATTTTATTATTTATATTTATTATGCTTTGTTTAATTTTATAAAAAATACAAGATTTTAAAGTATAAACTATGAACCACTCCCACGTAAATGATACCCGTGGGTCAACAATGAAAATGATGTTCATGGGGTTCTCCTATATCTAACTTATTAACTTCTTCTATAAACAAATATATAAAATACAAGTTAATTTTAAAATATTTTAACAGATGTAACAAATACTTATACAGGGATTTGAATATTAAACGTGATTATAATTCTTTAAAAGTCAAGTTTTATGTTCAAATCTAGACACCATCCATCTGTCTCGTATATATGATGACCATGTGACTCTTGAGAGTGTTTCAGATAGATGGAGATATATAGGTATATAACTGAGATGCACCTGGTCAATCCTTGTATCAAATGCAATTCATGAATGAGTATGAAATTAAAAGTGATCAATGGTTCATATTAATTCTTATGCTTCTCACTTTAACTTCACTTCTCAGGATCTTTTATAAATGTGTATATGTCATCTTTGAGGGGCCTAAGTGAAAATTTCTTTAGAAACAAAAATCGTATATTTAGTTTTAGACCCCCCAACTTTCGAAGGTTTTATAGTCAAAGCCTCCACTCTGGGTTTGGCATGTGAATGAATCTTTTGACTATTATTTTTGGTAATTAAATTTTAGAGCAAAATAACAAAAATTCAAGTTATTAAATCCACTAATTAATATTAAATATTTTTGGCAAAATTTTGTTGGATAGCAACTTCTAAACAACAATATTCGTGTACTAACTAAAGTTAATTATTAAATTAATTAATTTTTTTAAATTAAACTCATAAATGTAATGAAAACCATGGTCTATTGTGGGGGTATATCCGACCGATATGATATCACGACACATGAGATTCCAATCAATAAAAAGAATAGAAAATATTTATTTCAAAAAAAAAAAATCATTTATTTGAAAATAAAAAGCATAGATTAGATTATTTAGTTAAAATTAATAAGCATGATTTAGATGAAGACACTTACCAATAAATATAATAATATTAAATTTCATTAATAACATATAACTGATTTTAGTCAACCAAATTTATTAACTGATGATTACATGCATTTAAATTGAATAATGTTGTTTGTTATATTAGTTTTGTCTGGTTTAACACTACTTGTAATGAAAGATACTCTATTAGAAATTAAATAATATAAATCAAGACGGAGAAAGTGAAGAATGCAAAAATGTTACCGCGGTAATTTTTTATGTTCTTCCGATTCACTCGATGATTTATTTAAAAAAATGTGCCTTTTTTAAAACCCGTCTTCGAGCTTAGAGAGTTTTGTTTAAATGTTTAAAATTGTCGCTGTCGTATTAAATATATTAGTTAGTCATATAACCAGATGTAATAACATTTAAAGTTCAAGATAAAGTAACTCCTGTAGACCAATTAATGTAAATTTTCAGGAGTTTGGACTTTTCCTTTTTTATCTAAAAAATGGAGAAAAAAATCACAAAAACTGCTTTTTAGCCAAAAAAATTCAATTTTTGAATAAGTTGTTTTTAAAAATGAAAAATTGCATGAAAAATTAACATAGTATAATTTGATTCTTATTTTGGATGATGTAGTTTCAAAACTTTCATTTTGTTATCTAAATCGTAAAAAATTTAACATTGAAGTATTCGGGTAACCGGTTGAAACATTAACCGGTTACCATGTTGATGTGACGAGTGATAGTACTTTACATCTTAGTTACCAAAATAGAAGTTTTAAAAGTACGTTACCCAAAATATAAATCAAGTTAAAGTACGTTATTTTTTCATACAATTTACCCATTTTTTTAAAAAACTAGAAAGATATTCCCTCAATGCAACGAGATACACAACGATTTTATTGTTTTGTATTTTGTCGATATAATACGATTTTTTATGTGATTTTGAGAAAACGATAATATTTCTATTTTT
>NC_037540.1:4411680-4429600 GCF_001531365.2 Cynara cardunculus var. scolymus
CTATACAAATTAAAAAAAAATGAAATATTAATAAGTTATATTTATGTATAATATATTTGTAGTCTTGAATTTTAAGTAACATGTATCAATAAACAATATTCATACATAAAATTGGTTTTTAAGAGTTTTTATCAAATTTTTTACAATATAGTATAGATAGTCTAGAATTACACAAATTGACACCTCATGGGCCAAATCTCAACAAAAAAGGAGAATTTATTTACAGATTTCTGGATATTTCTTGATATGTTTAAGAAACAGATAATTTGTAGAGAATCTTTATATCAAAAAAGATTAGTTTGATGTTTTTTCAAAAATAAAAATATAATAAATATAAATTAATTTTGTGATGGAACGAGTGGTTAGAACTTAGAATATGGTTTATATTTGAAGTTGTTACTTATAATTTATGCATGGGAAGGGAAGGGAAGGGAAGTACCAACTCTTAACATCTCTTCATTAATCAATCACATACATAAACAACTAAACACCATTATTAGGTTACTTGACAACGACGTTACATATACTTTTCTTATCTAAATTTTCCTTTTGTGTTTTCTTCAATTTTACTTCTTTAATCAACATATCTTCTATTAATTAACATAATTAATTAACCTCGGGACGTCTCTCGTTTCATAAATCCTATAATTAATTAAAATAACGCTTTTTGAAATATTACTATATTTTTTTAAAATCAATTCATAATAAAGATAACGAAAATCAAGAATAAAATAAATTAACATGAATGTTGAGAAACCATTATCAGTAATAAAACTGGTTAGATATTGAGTTTGTTTCGTATTACTAGAGTTTTGCTCGACTGTTAGTTCCCGGGCATCACGAGATTATTCGATGTGTACACAAGTTAGTCCAGACATCCATAATTTTAAAAAACGTACATGAATATTAAAACACTAAAATGTCTTTGAAATTTTGAAAAATCAATTTTTTTTCTCTTCGATTTTGTGGAATAAATGTTGTGGTAAATAGTGTTACCATCAAGATTTAAGTAACGACTAAAATTGGTAAATGTTTTTGGTAAATAGTTGTGTTTATATAAACATTAAATAAAGTCTAACCGTTTTAATAACGTCTAAAGTATGTTGATTTTACACGAAGTAACTGAATTTGGATGTTCAAAATGAAGCAAAACGTTATACACCGAAACATTTTAGCATGAACCAATTAGGACTCAACAATAATAAAAGAGGGCATCATTATGAGCTCTAATATCATCTATCCTTGGTTTGAATTTAAACACTATTAAGGGGTTGTTCGATTTGTTTTCTATTAAGTCATGTAGATAAAGTTGTCTGTATGATAACAAATAAGTTGTTGTTCGGTTGTTGTGTTGAATAAGCAGTCTTAATATCAAAAATGACCATTTTACTCTCAATCTAACAATCATAAACCATAGCTAAGTATCAAAAACACATCTAATCAGGACATGGAAAAGCCAAAAAACCATCTAGAAATCATAAACCACTGTTTAGAAATCTAAAAGATTTAAGAAGAAATCACGGGAAGAACAAACCAAAAAAATTCCAAAGTCCTCCACTTATCAATCCTCAATCTTTAAGAATGCTTCCTTCTCCTTCTCATGTCACCATTTCCATGATTAAACTCACCATGGTAGAATAAACCAAAAGCCATGTCAAGACCTAATCTGCATCCAAAAAACCAAAAGCCACTCCTTCGATTCATCCAAACTGGATCGAAGCATGTGCAGGTTAAACACCGAGACTTTATCTGCATCTAATAGTCTCCTGGGTTGAAGAGGAAATAATGGAGATGGAGGGAATGCGTTGAAGATGGAATCAGATCGTCTCCTGGGTTGAAGATGGAAAGAATGGACTCAGAGGTTGAAGACGAGAGAATGAAGGGTTGTTGGGGAATTAATGAAAATAAAATGGGTGAGTATGAGAAGTATAGGTTCCTAGTTGTGCCAGTAAGTCATGGGTTGACTGAATAAGCCACTCCCGAACGATTATTTATGGCAGAGCGAATAAGCCATATACGCTATACAGTCCACTAAGCTACAACCGCACAATCCCTAATTCCCTCATAGCCTTGGAGGTTCACATGCGATAACTTCAGGGCAGTCGGGGTTATCAGAGGATTAACCAGTGCGTGTAAGTTTGCCCGGGAAGTGGAAACCCACAATTACCCCAAAACAATATGAGCTCCAAAATATGAACCCGTCAAACAAAGAAAGAGACCATAGTTGACCTCAAAATATTATGTTCGAAAAAAATATTTGTTATTATTAATATATTGAATGGGGATGCTAATTACACCCATATACATTGCTAAATTAATATATTAAATACGTAAATTTGATTTACTTATCAAAGATTTGAATTCACATTCACGTAGGTTAAAAGCTATAACGTCATATAGATAACCGTTATGTATAAATGTTTATATTAATTTCAATGATTTTTATGTTTTTTTTTTTTTTTACAAAAGTCCAATAAATTATCGTTATACAATTTTTATAATAACCACGTGATGAAAATTGGAAATGAATAATATTTACTTATTAATGTTAGAGAAGATTACTTAGAAGGAAAATAATAAAAAGAGGAGATAAACATACTTAAAATAATGAAATGTATTTATTATGTATTTTGAATGGTGATTTAATTAATAATAAATATATTTAAAAAAAAGGAGTAATTCCCTCCCTATCCCTATATATAAACTCCCCCCCGTCCCCTCCACCTATTCTAATTTCTCTAACCATCAATGGCGTCTTTTTTTCTTTAACTCTCTCTCTCTCTCCAGTACTTGTTTCTGTGTTGGGTTCAATCAGCCGTAAAACGCCCACACTGCCAGTAACAAAATCTGTCAGAAAGATAACGGTTTTCACTTTTATTTCATCTACCAGCATCTCAATTTCACTAGATCTCTGTAACAATGATCACCGGCCATGATTTCTACACCGTTATGTCGGCGATGGTGCCCTTGTACGTCGCCATGATACTCGCTTACGGCAGTGTTAGGTGGTGGAAGATATTCACCCCTGACCAGTGCTCCGGCATCAATCGTTTCGTTGCCATTTTCGCCGTCCCTTTACTCTCCTTTCACTTCATCTCCATGAACAATCCTTACGCCATGAATTTCAGGTTCATCGCCGCCGACACCCTCCAGAAAATTATCATGTTGGTGGTGCTTAGTCTATGGGCTAATTTCACCAAGAACGGGAGTCTGGAATGGATGATAACCATCTTCTCGCTATCCACTCTCCCTAACACGCTCGTAATGGGGATTCCGCTGCTGATTGCCATGTACGGTGAATATTCCGGATCTCTGATGGTTCAGGTGGTGGTGTTGCAGTGCATCATATGGTACACTCTGCTTCTTTTCTTGTTTGAGTATCGTGGCGCCAAGATGCTCATAATGGAACAGTTTCCAGAAACCGCTGCCTCCATTGTCTCCTTCAAGGTCGAGTCTGACGTCGTTTCGTTGGATGGCCATGATTTCCTTGAAACCGACGCGGAGATCGGAAACGACGGAAAACTCCATGTGACCGTGAGGAAATCAAACGCATCGAGAAGATCACTCGGGCTTGGTTCCCTCCCTGCAATGACTCCACGGCCGTCGAATCTGACAGGGGCGGAAATCTACAGTTTAAGCTCCTCGAGAAACCCAACACCCAGAGGCTCTAACTTCAACCACTCTGATTTTTACTCTATGATGGGTTTCCCCGGTGGCCGGTTATCGAATTTTGGGCCGGCGGATATGTATTCCGTTCAGTCATCAAGAGGTCCGACGCCCAGACCGTCGAATTTTGAGGAGAGTACAGCTCCTGGACCTTTAAATTCTCCGAGGTTTGGATCTTACCCAGCGGCGGCTCAGCCCTCATCTTACCCGGCGCCGAACCCGGAAATTACATCCACCGTAACGAAAACTGCAAAAGCCCTACAACCACCACATACGCCGCCACAACCAAATGGTTCACAAAACAAGGGTAAGAATGACGACAAAGAGCTTCACATGTTCATCTGGAGTTCCAGTGCGTCGCCGGTTTCCGAAGGCGGTGGGCTCCACGTGTTCGGCGGTAATGATTTCGGAGCTACAACGGAACAGTCAGGTCGACTGGATCACGACGACGCCAAGGAAATCCGGATGGTAGTCTCCTCCGATCACCACCAATACGCCGAAACGAAGGGTAAACTAAAATCCACCGTTTATTAATCATTCTGTTCCGAAAACCCTATAATTTACGGCGTTAATGGTGCAGGGGCGGGAGAATTCCGGCGGGATGACTTCAGTTTCGGTGGTGGCAGAGATGGAGATGATGAAAGAGATAAAGAGGGTTCTGCTGGTCTAAACAAACTGGGATCGAGCTCCACGGCGGAGGTCGGTCCTAAGGAGATGCCGGTTCTTGACGGAAATACCGGAAAACAGATGCCGCCGGCGAGTGTGATGACCCGATTAATATTGATCATGGTTTGGCGGAAACTGATCAGGAACCCGAACACGTACTCCAGTCTCATTGGTCTAATCTGGTCTCTCGTGTCGTTCAGGTAATCCAACATGTCACTCAAAATTAAATTTAAATATATTTTATTTTAATAAATAAATAAAATTTTAACGGGTTTTTGTATTTTCCAGAATAAGAATAGGATAAGATTTTCATGAGAATAATTAAATTTAATTAATTAATTATTTATTACAGGTGGGATTTGGCAATGCCCAAAATAATTGAGAAGTCCATCTCGATACTCTCCGATGCGGGTCTTGGAATGGCCATGTTTAGCTTAGGTAACATTTATTTTAAGTAAATATACAATTTTTATTTATTGATTATTATAGTTTATAAAAGCAATATAAAATTGTCGTATATGTGTTCTTTTTTGTTTGGGTATAAGATATGTGACCGAACGTTAACCGATCAAATTTTGTATTTTTAAGGTTTGTTTATGGCACTACAACCAAAGATAATAGCTTGTGGGAATTCCGTAGCTTCGTTCGCTATGGCAGTGAGGTTTTTGACGGGACCAGCGGTTATGGCAGCGGCTTCCATCGCCGTTGGCCTTCGTGGAACCCTCCTCCATGTCGCTATCGTACAGGTAATAAAATAATCTCTTTTACCAACCCTTTACCTGCATTGTTTTTTTTATTTTATTGTTATTGTTATTGTTATTGTTATGTAGTATTAATTAATTTGATGCTTTATAACTAACTTTTATCATATGTTTTATTTATTTTTAAATAACATGGTATGAAATGAACCTTTTTTTAAAGACTTTATACACCATTAATTTAATAGGTAACATATTTTATTCATTTCTTTGGTTCACAGGCTGCACTTCCCCAAGGGATTGTCCCTTTTGTCTTTGCAAAAGAATACAACGTTCATCCTGCAATTCTCAGTACTGCGTACGTATCATTTAAATTAACGGTGTTAAGGAAAAACATTCCGTAAATATTAGGGGTTGTTTAATACTTTTAATCAAACACCCACTTGGTATTATTGTTGACATGAAGATTTATTATATAATTATATGTTTTTTCAGGGTTATTTTCGGGATGTTGATTGCGTTACCGATAACGCTAGTGTACTACATCATTATGGGGTTGTGAGATTGAAGATGAATTTGAAGGTTAGAATTGATGGAGACTTGAATGGAATTTTTGAAAGGCAAATGGATGATGCTTCTCCCAAAATCTCTTTTAATAGGGTAGATGATGATGTTCAAGGAATGAGGGAGGGAGACAAACAGGAGGAGATCCAAATTTAATCTTTTTTTTTTTTTTTTAATTATTATTATTATTATTATTATTCTCTTCCTGGGGCCAAAAAAGACAGATTAGTAAAGAAGTTGGCAAGGTTTTGTGTCATATGTGCATCTCTTTTGGTGTAATTATTTAAGGCTTCTAATTAAATATCGTGTAAAGCTTTTTATATTTTGTTTTGTTTTTCATTTATTTTGTGATAAAATAAAACCAGCACGACCTGAAATGGTTGAATACCGGTAGACATTTGATTTTTGTGTAGATTGTCGTCTTTTTAATAGGAAATTAAAAAAAAAATTTGATTCAAATAACCATTTTCCACTCTCAAGTTGGTCTACTGATTTTTTTTCTTTCGGATTTACCCAAATATCACTACATGTGAAAAATATCCAGCTTCTTGTAAAGGTAAACTGGTTGAATTTGATTTTTTTTTTGTCTTTTAGTTAATATCGTGGACCTGAATATTGTGTAAGTAGTGACATTTGGATAAATTCGGGAGAGAAAATGATTAGTAAACCAATTTAAATATAAGAAATGGTCAATTAAAGAAAAACCTTTAAAGAAGGTAATATTGTTGTAATTAAGTAAAATTTAAATTGGTAAAGATTTGATTCGAAATATATAAAAAGGGTGTTTTGAAAAGTAGGGAAAAAGGGGTGGTGGTGGGATTCAAACATTTGGTCCCTTCTTTATATGAACCACTCAAATCAATTATTATAACTCATAAGAAAGGCATCTTTGCATCATAATAACATGCACAAAATCAACCAAAAGTTGTTTCAAGGCATGCCATTATTCAATCATGACATAACATATTACACTTATAACTTTCTATTTGTCTTCTACTACCCTTTTAACCATATTATTATTTATTTCTCGTTAAATGGGTTTTTCATACATTTTATAAAAAGGATTACATGAAAGGTGGAAGGTTCGTCATGGTTTATATATTTGTGTCTCATGTCAAGTTAAGTCTATGACCTGCCATAACCCAATATGCGGTAACATGATATTTATGTTCTCTTACTTTTTAGTTTTTTTTACATCCAACCTAATTTGAATTGTTTAATATCATTTACTAATTGATTATAGTAAAAAAAACACGTCTGTATATATGATATACATATTTATGTCATAAGTCCTGACTTGAAAAACATAACGGCCTCGTCATGACTTCTAATTCTTGAGACTTGATTTCATTGCCAAATCACAAACTCAAGTCATTTAAAACCTTGGTTTTAAGACAATTTCCTATATTATATAATATAATTACTGAACAATCAAGCAAAACATACTTTCAACATAGTCACCATTTCAAAGAATTTTGATATTTATTTTAGTTATTAAGATCCAGTATTAATAATTATACAAATTGAGTTAGTAATCCAACATTTTATTTGGTAAATATTAATCTATCATATCATCACCGTATTCATATATATATATATATATATATATATATTTGGTAAATGTTACAGGAATAACTACATTAATTGTTATGCTCCATGACCGTTTTCATATTGATATCAAAATCATGATTTAAAAAACACCCAAGAATTACATAATTTACACTCAATTTTCTTCATCAAGAAACAAAATTAATTTCCAAAACCGTTCATCGTATAATTTATGTTGTCCACAAACACAAAATATCTAATACGATGTTGTTTTCAATATTTTGTATAAAAACATGTAACTTTCTTTTTATGAAAAGAATTTGATTCCCATACACTTCCATCATTTACATATTAAACAAAGATATCATATTTAAAAAAATTTGGTAAATAAAACGTGTGCCACTTGGGTTTGTTTCTACCTTTTCTTTTTCGAAATAAATTAAATACTTTTTATAATAAAAATATTATATTAATTTGACTTGTGTACCAAACACCCATCCACAACCTGCCTTTATGTTCATTAAATGTGAGACATACAAGTCTTATTCCCACTAGTGTTTGTTTCAAACCACAAGGGAAACAAAACACAAAATGGGTTGTAAACGAAAAAGACATTCAAGTTGGGACAATTTCATTTTAATCCAAACGGGTTGGATTGGGTTGGGCTAGGTTAGGTTTAAACATATATTCATATTTAATCTTCTAACTATATTGTTTTTTTGTTATAAAATATTGACATGGTCTGGTAACGTTTAGCTGAATTGAATAGAAAAGAATTTGTCATTTTGATTGTTATAGACATTTGAATATTGTATGTATCTTAATTGACTTTTGATTATTTTCTACCTGTTTAACGTATCCAACTCATTTTGTGTTAAATGAAATGTTATATCAGTGTTTCACGTGACCAACGATACTGTAAAGTGAAAGACTTGTGCTATTTGTATTAAAATTTTCGATTGAAGTTAGAGTAGAAAAGAGAGACATGTAGAAAGTAGATTAGAGGGTAACAGAGTGAAACTGTAGGATCTTAACTACGATGATAGTATGGAAATAACAATTCAAATCTTATGTATAGAAATATTATGGAGCTTCATTGTAACAAACGTTCCGAATTAACACGACCACATGGTACCATTTGCGAAAACATGTAATGGTGGAAATTGTATTAACATAAACACTTAACGACAACTCTCCATGTATATGTCATGGAACCAAAATCAAATCAACAATGATGTCTCACTTCGAGAACAACCGACGAGTACATGCATATGAAGGGATACGAAACAAATATTGTACATGCGAAGAAAATGCATATAGGTTTTGTTCGAATCGAATCGTTCGAAAGTTTTTGCTTTGGTTTTTATGTGATTTGATAAGTCTTATAATCACATACCCCAATCTCTAATCACTAAGGTGGCGTTTGTTTTTTAAGAGGTGCTTAAGTCTGAAGTCTGAATTCACTTCTGAATTTTAAGAGGTGGTGCTGAAGTCTGAAATCTGAATTCACTTCTGAATTTTAAGAGGTGGTGCTGAAGTCTGAAATCTGAATCAGTCAAACTGTTTGTTTTTACGTCTGAAATCTGAATCAGTCAGACTGTTTGTTTTTACGTCTGAAATCTGATATTTGAATCAGTCAGATTGTTTGTTTTTACGTCTGAAATCTGAAATCTGAATCAATAAGGTTTTATTCGGTTTTTGCTGATAAAACAACTAGGGAGGAACCATTTCCAGCCTCAATTCACACCAAAATTTGGACCGAGGTCGAATCTAATGACACACACCAGAAGTCGAATATACACAGGAGGGATACATTTAATACATGGACTTTTGTATTGTAACTCTTGAACAATGAACATGAACTTGAGCTTAATGTTCTATTTTGGTATCAACATGATTATGTAGTTTACTTCTTAATTTGGTTAGAGTGATGAACTAATGAGTGAAATTTCATTATTGAGATGAGATTATCTCATCCAACCAAAACAATCTCATTCAACCAAAACAGCAAAGAAGCATTCATAATCAAAAACAGAATCATAAATCAATAGATGAAACAAAATCAGTGATTTGCAGTGCAAGGAGAAACAAATTCAGAAATCAATAGATGAACAAAATCGAGATGAACCAGCAAAAACAGAAATCGAGATGGATACCTAATCGAGAGATCGAGATGAACCAGCMRWMACAGAAATCGAGATGAAYCAGYWRMWMYWGAAATCGAGATGGATACCTAATCRAGAGATCGAGATGGATAGAACTAATCGAGAGATCGAGAAGAAGAHGGTAGGCGACGCAAGGCGATTTCAAGAGAGATCGATTGAGAGAGATGTCTGGTAGGCGACGGTAAGAGGGTTTCAGACTCTGGTAGGCGACGCAAGGAATAAGAGGTTTTCAGACTTTAGGATCCCTCTAAATAATTCAGACCTTTTGAGAGTTTTTAAGTACTTAATTTTTAAAAAAAATAAACGCACTTAATGCCTCATTGTCTGACCGATTCAGACATAAGAGGCAATTAAGTGGTTTTTTTTAGAAAAACAAACAGGCCCTAAGTTGGACTTAGGCTTCATCAATCTTATTATCATTCATTTGAATCTTAAATGAATTAAAACAACAAAAATATCATTTTTAATACAAAAAATATCACTTTCTAATAACAAGAATATCATTCATGTTATAATTGCATTAATTGAACGTATCATCCTAGAAACGATCAAAAAAACACAAAATAAGAAAAGTTAGTAATAACGATCACATTTCTTTCAATTTCCAGCTTTTTATCCTTCCAATAGTTAGCTCATCGTTCAAAAGGTTTCATCTTTTCTTGATCAGATTGATATTGCAACTCGAGATCCATCTTAAAAGGTCGTTCTTAATGCGGAAGCGCTGTTGTCCTAGATCGTTTGATTTTTCGGTGGTTCTCTTGATTTTTTGTATCATATTCAGTTTTGGTCTCTCTTTTCGTGTGTTGTTGTTTTTGTGTTGCCCTTATTTGGGGTAGACGTCGGTGTTCTTTTGGAGGGTTCTCTGTGCATCTTGCAGAAAGTGTAGGTGGAATTTGTATCCACTTTGTGGGTTTTTATTTTTTTTTAAATAATATTTGTTATCTTTGAAAAAAAAATTACCAATATTGAGTTCTTATCTTTTACTTCTCACTCTTCAATAAATTATTCGAGAAATGGAATCAAAACAAACCTAAAACAAACAAAAACCCTTGTTTAATTCTTTTTATTATCTTCATTTTTATGTTTTTTATTGTGTTGTTTTCTTGTGAAATCTAGAAATTTTAGGAATTTGATGCAAATCTTACTTTAGATTCGGGTGTTTTGTATTTGTTATGTTGTTGTGTGCCCTAAAGTCACAACTATACATATGATTCCCATTACCATTTAGACACAAGAATTTGACATATACCCATTGCAATGTTCCTAATGTTGTTTGTAAGCATGAGTCTTGGTTATATGATGACAAAGTTCGAGTTGTAAATCGATCTAGAAGATTCCGTAAAAGTTATCATACTATGATATATTGTTATTTATTAGTCTACTATTAACCTACTTAGACCCTCAATCATCGAAACACGTGCAAGTTAAAAGGAACTACACGATGATTTGATATAGTTGTTGTATTTTTATTATATGGTTGGTAAATGTTTTTTTCTTTTCTTTTGAAAGTTGAATATTTGAGGTATCTTGTAAAGTTCTAGACGACGTGAGATGTGATTTTAAGTCTTAGGAGTTATAACAAGGCTACATCATTTTTCAATATCTGGATTGAAACGACAACTGGGTATTTCATGTACATAGTCATATGACATCGAACAATTTAAATAATTTTAAAAATCATGTATTGATATATTGGATTAAACGAATTACACCAAAAATGGATCATTTTATTCTATTTAATTTAACACCCATATTGATATGTTACTAAATTGTTTTTTTTTTGTGTGGTTTTCTTTAGGTCTAGAGAGAGAGAAAATGGAGGAGGGAGGGAGGTTCAAACGAGAACATAGTCAATATAAGAAAACAAAGAACGACTAAATCAATGTGATTTTGCACTAAAATCGCATATGATTACGGAACACAGTCAATGTAAGGGAATGCGGGCGACTTGGCTCGCAACCTCAGGTTGCAACAATGGTCACACGAATCACATGTGATTTTAAAGTAAAATCACATGTGATTCAGTTGTTCTCATGCTTTCTTATTTGATCATTATTCTTGTTTGAACCAGATAGAGTGGACCTTTTTTTGAGAACTTTGTAAATCGTGAGATCTTTGACAACCAGTACATCATGTGTTATTTCATATGATTTTTTTCATCTACACTTAGAATTTAATGTAATGATTAACATATATATATATATTCACATTACTCAGTTTATAATGTGAACATTTTTGCATGTTTGTGAAACAAAAATTACATGTAAAAAGTTTTGCATAGTCAACCGATTACATATGAAACAAACATATTGTAAAACAAATATATATTAATCAATACATAAAGTACTATGTTTAGATGAAATTTTTTTATGTAAAACAAAACCTTAAGGTAGAAGTTTTCACAGGTCTTATAAAATTTAAAGTTATTAAATGATTATGTCCGAACAAATATATGTATACAATGTTATATAAGAGTTTATAATAAGGTGAAGGTTAAAAATAGAGCCAAACTTTAAAAAAATCAAGAGTCAAATAGTGCATGGCATCATAACACACCTCAAAATTAACATGTGTGTGCAACCACTAAACAAATAAATGATGCATATATTTCATCTTCTACAAACATCGCTTTATTCTTCAGAATTTATGGTTAATGATAATTGTGTTAATAATTATCTGAATTTAGTATTTAATATATTGATTAACATATATTTGTTTACAATGTGTTTTTTGCTTCGTATATATTCAATTCACATTGTGAAACATTTTTATGCATATTTTTTGTTTCACAAACATGCAAAAAATTTCACATTGTAAGAAGTAAAAACAATCAAACAAACATATTGTCGGTTTTCTTTTATGATCCAATTTTCTTTATAAGACAAAGAAGTATGATAAAGATGAGTCAGAAAACTAAAGCGCACACTAAAAAGTGTTTCAAAAGATGTTAGCAGGTGCGCTCACTTAGTGGAAAAGGAAGTGATCGAGCGATCATAACTAGGATAGTCTTTTCAAATTCAAATAAAGCCAGTCCTTCCGTGAGAAAAGATGGAATATTCTATGAACCTCGTTGTTTTAGTTATTTTCGTTTTAGTTTAAGGTGTGTTCTTTCTTCGACAGACCTTCGAAATTAAATTATGCTCTTTGTGCTATATTTCACAGAATTGGAGAAAACGAATTGATATACTTATTGGATCCGTCGAGACCGACAGGGCTTGAACCCGCAACGTCCGCATGTAAAATAAATATATGTTAATCAATTCACTAAATTCTAGCATTTGATGGGAAAAAATCATATAGAACTAGTTGTTTACCCGCGCAATGCGGCGGGTTGCAAAATTTAACTGTAGAAGACAAAAAAAAATTCTTTTTACATGAATACGAGATCCCGGTAAAAATTCAAGTACTTTTGATAGCAATCTCATTCCATATAGAATATTACGAATGAAAAAAGCTTAAAAAACAAATGCAGGAAATAAACCATGTCTTCTAGAAATTACATAATGTCATTCATCTTTCTCGTAATCTAACCGGAGTAGATGATCGAATCCAAGGAGGAATAAAAATTCACTTGTGGCCACGGAGGTTTAATTGTGGTGACTCCGGACTATCCGAGAAGCGGGTGGTCACCCTGGATTAGTTGGCTCACATAATGAGTTTGATATCCACTTCTTGATATTCGAAGAATACTTTTCTATTAAGCAAACTTTCATAAAATAATCATTTGACTAAGAGGCTATTTACCAAATGCTCATTCGGGTAAGAGTTTACCAAGTCGTATTACCTCACCCAGTGAATATAGAATTGACCAATAATCATATTCGGTAAGTGCGAAAGCAAGGACCGATAATCTTACCTAGCAAGTGAGGGCGACGACACTCACCACGTTTGTGCATAGGATACCGATAAATTAGTGATAGTGTTGAATTTTATGGCAAGTGTTCATTCGGGTAAGCATTTGGTAAACGACCTCTAAACATTTTCCGTACTAAACATTTTTCACACAAACCATACAAATCAACCAATTAGATCAGATAAAGGCTTAAATAATTTGACAAAATTTGTTCAATGGAAATGTTGAAAGGTAAAAGATATCTCAATTAAACAACTTGCTTAGATAAAAGATAAAATAAGCTCACTTGTCAATGATTATAAATGCGATTTATTTTTACGAATTTGTTTAGTTTTGAATGAATAATAGAGGTTTTTTTTTGTTAGTTATCAGTTTTATGCATTATCTTGCTCGGCATTTGTCTTCAATTTGAACATGTTTTATCAATTGGTTACGAGTTACTTTTATAAATTTCAAACCTTTTCTTAACGAATAAATTTCAAACGTATTAAAATAATATAGAAATATACTCGCTTGCAAATATATTCGAGATTAAAATTTTCCAAACCTAGCTAGAAAAGCTGAAAAATATATAACTTTAATTGGAAAGACAAGAAACAACCACATTGTTCATGAACCAAACAAACACTTTATATGATCTTCACATGTAGCAGGTTTTTCAGGGAAAAATAAGAATTGCATGATTTGTTGCTATCTTACCATAAGATGAGGTATGTAATCCAGAAGCATAATGAAAAACACTCACCCAAGCTCTTCATCTGAATCAAAAAATTGTTCTAATTTTAATGCTATTATTTATATCATATGTTACAATTACTAATTTAACCTCTATACATACCCTACATACACATGCATTCATTCATCTCCTGCAATTAATTTTGGCACCTCACCCTCACACAGATACTCATCACATCTTGATGTTGTTCCCCACCCTCTGCGTAACCAAAGAATGTCCTCTGTGAAGGTCGATCCCAGAGCCCCAATGAACACGCCAGATAATGCAGAAATGGTCTTATCAAGCATCGCCTCCACCTTCGACATCAAACAAAAATCAATATTTCAACTCTAAACTATTCTTCGACTCATATTGTCATCTATGAGGAAACATATAGAGCATTGGAGCAGGTTTCAAAAGATTGATTTTGGTAAGTGAAACAAATATATATTGTGATTTAGTAGAAACACTAAGGAGCCGTTTACCAAACACTTACCAGTAAGTGCTAACGGGTAAAATTTAACACTATTATTTACTTATCAAGTAAGATTTTAGTCCACCAAAACGACATCGTATGCAACAATTTACTCGATAAGCTCTTACCGTGGTAAGAGTCATCATCCTCACTTGCCAGGTAAGACTCATGATCTTTGTCTCGCTCTTACCGGGTAAGATTCTTGGTCCTTACCTTATTCATCCGGTAAGGTAGCGCGACTTGGTAAGCGCTTACCCGGGTAAGTGTTTGGTAAACGGTCTCAAGCTACAAAACTAATTTGTTCTCTCTGTGCATCATAATAGCTAAAAGTCTAATCAATACTACTATCCCGCAACATCAACATATCAATTACCAACAACTCTGCTAATGGTATTAAGAAATTACAACCCATTTCAATCATCTTCTTCATCCTATAAACACATCAAAAAATACCCTTTGATTAGAATCAAAACTACACATTATTTGAATCTTGAAAAGTTTTGAATCTTCAATAACATACCTCCTCATTGCCTTCCTCATCATTAACCTCAGACTTAGACTTGTCAGATTCATCATCACCACCACCACCAATGCCCGCAAGAATTTATATATTCCCTCAGCCCAGAAACCCTTGAATATCTAATTGTGTAAAATTATGGTTCATGATTTAAGTTTTTGGATGATATCAGCTCCTAGACGTTCATCTGCATCATCTGCATCGAGAGAAAATCATTGGCTACAAAGAATGATGTTTGACTAAATAAGGGCAAAACAGATATTGGTATAAACAGAGGGGGGGCAAGCACCCTTAGTTTACAAAAGGATTATATGCTCAGATCTACAAAAGGATTCAAGAACAATGAAAATCCTACAGTTTACCATTCCAAAAACAGCCCCTCCTCTGACGTTAAAAAACTATTGTCCTCAAAGCCTCATCAAGATTTAGCAATAGCTTGTGCCGTAACAGTAATAACGCATTACATGAATATAAAAGATGACAATAAACAATTGTTTACATGTCATCATAACAAATAACCTCTCCCTGTAAGTGTAAACCAACAGATAAATTGATTTGTATACCTTCTAAATGTCAGCTTTCTAAATTTATCCTTGGTTGCAATTGGAGAACCTTCCAAAAATCTTCTCGATGTTGAAAGCCAACCTTTTTGTATACCTAGGACTGCAGAAGATTATGATAAACCAATTACTTTGAGCAAAATTACTTTGAAATTAAGATTCCTCATATTAAAATAAATTGAAAGGTTAAAAGACGTATCAATATAAATGTTCCTTTTAAATGAACAATTAAATATAATGATCACTACGTTTTCCCAGAAATAAATCTATAGTGATACACCCCTTGAAAATATGCATCGACTGAATGTGATCATTAACAAAACAAACAAATACACAGTGGCAGTACTTCCAGTATCATGTACATGTAGACATAAGAAACTTTTAAAGTTAACAATTTATCTTATATCCTTATGGTTCCACTGCAAGCACATCATCTAGGATGCAAAGTTACAACATTCCTTATCCCGAATAGTTTAGTAGATATACATATCATGCATTCCATTCAAACTTCCAAAAAAACTCTCAGCCTAATACTTGAGAAATTGATTTGTTTGAACACACAAAAGCATGGAGAAATTGGGAATGATGCAAAATCAAGAAAATGCACAAAACACAACGTTTATCATCCACTAAAATCAAGAAAATGCTCAAACTTTATGTGATATGTAAGCCTCTAATAAATAACAACATATCCCACATATTATGATACTACACATGTCTAAGAAACATAAAAAGTAATCTGTTGGTGAGAAAACCAAAAGATTCAAGTAGAACAAACCCATTGTAACAAACCCATTCATAGAAAAAATAGTGAATCAAAGTTAAGCCAACCAAATTATTACCTGGAAGATGGGAAGAACCCTAAAACTCACATAAGTGAATATCTCGAATGGAATCAACACAGAGGAACAATTAATTCGCTAACCCATAGAAAACCAAGAACCCTAACCAACCAAATGAAGATGGAAAATAAAAATAATTACCTCGATTGGAACCCTAGCTGTATTCGAAGCATGGATCGCGAGTATGTGGAGCGATAGCCTGTGGAGCGATAAGAGAAATGCCTGAATCGTCATCTTAAGGAGTGAGAGAAATACCTGAATCGTCCGATGATTTGTCTGAATCCGTGAATCGTCGTCTAGGGGATCCCGTGAATCGTCGTCTTGGGGAGGGGATCGATGTAAGCGGCTTCTTGGGGAGGGGAGCCAGGTAAAGTTATGGGTTGAAAAGTAGTGGTTGAAAAACAGAGATAAGTAGAGGGTATTTTGGGCATTTATAATTTTAAGACTTTAAGACTTTGAAGGAATTTGTTTAATAAAGTAGTATAGATATCACATGACGAGCTAATTTCAAAGATTTTATATTTTTACAGGTTCTCAAATAATCAGCCCTATATTTATTATTTTGTTATTAATTATTATAAAAGTATTTTAAACCTTTAAATTAGTTTACCGATAAAAAAAAACTAGTACAAGTCACCCCAATTATCATGACAATTGACAAAGTGCCTTTTTAACCCTTATAACCTTCACGTGCATCACACGTGAGATAAAGGAGGCAGTTAGTACATCCGCAATAATGTTTTGGGAGCATCCATATCGATCTTTTCTACTATTTTTTTCACACAGTTTTTTCATTAATATCATCATCACCTTAATAATTTAAAAACCTCAACGTACCTTTATAATGTTAAAAAGATTCACTCTAGTTTTTTTTTTTTTTTTAAGTTTTTAAGGTACTACTATTTTAATTTTATATCATTTATATTTTTATCTATAAAAATAAACATATTAAAATTTATACAAAAATATATTTATTTATATCGAGTAAATATTATTACTTTAAGGGTTAATTGTATTAAATAACAACCTATTTTCATAAAAAAAATTATTATATCATTCTACTTTTGTTTTTTTTTTATTACAATTACAAAAATGTATTTTTAAATTATTTTTTTATTAAAGTATCGTACTTTAAAAAATCTATTCATAATATCAATGACTAACCTGTTACCTTTTAAACTAATTAACCCATTGACTTTTTTTGCTTGTGTGACTTTAATGAGGTGATGTAKATGACACATCATTTTGATGACTTAACTAAAATAAAATTAAAAACCTATTTCAAATTATTATTAAAGATTTTCATTTTTCATTGCAATGATATAAAAAAACATTTGATTTTTTTGATTTTTTTCTTATTAAGTTGCATGCAAATCAAATATTGTAGAGTAAAAAATTTCTTAAATAAATATGAAACATTATTTTCGAGATACATTTTGTTTGTAAAAAAAAGTAACACTTATTATTTTATGTTGTTCAAATAAATACATATTTTTTTTAAAGTTCTCTTTAAAATGTTAACGAAATAAATTGTGATATACAATTTTTTAATATTGTTATATTAATAAATAATTCAAAAAAATCTAATTAATTAAATATATTTATACGTCGAATAAAAGTTTTTGAACAAATATAATATATATTCTTTAAA
>NC_037540.1:4430695-4434914 GCF_001531365.2 Cynara cardunculus var. scolymus
CATTAATTTAGATATGTAAACAAAATATAATTACTTTAATTATGTATTTATTTATTTAATTTAAATATTATTACTTTAATTATATTAATAAATAAAACTCATACAATACCAAACCTTTATAAAATTCTAATCCTAAGATTGATTAAATACGACAAACCTCTGAAACAACAATTCCACCTATGATGAAAAACCTCACAAAAAGCGTTCATGAAAAAGTGGCTAGAATATATTTTGAAAAACCTTATCTTAATGTTTTTCGCTTTAAAAACCTCCCAATAACCTTTCAAAAAGCACATAGTGGATGTTTAAAGCATATTTAACAGTTTTCAATTGTTTAATTATGTATGTTTTATTTGCGAGAAACAACCATGGGTGTGTTCAGATGATCTATGTGTGCTTCAATATGAGTTTTTTTTTTCACCGAAGGTGTGGTGTAAATTGTCCGAGAAGGGATGAGACGGTTTTTTTTTATATTGTTTTGTTTTGGTTTTGTACTCAAGATTTATATATTTGTATAATAAATTTTAATAGAAAAGAAAAAAATGGCCTAAAATTTTAAAAGAATAATTAAAGAAATTGGTGAAGAGACCAAAACGTTCCTCATTTTGAGAGACATCATCAACTGGAGTTAGTAGCCAAAGACCATTTTTAGAGCAAAATGCAAACTACAAGGATGATTTTTAGACTTATCGAAGTCCATCATCATAACCCAATCCTTTCTCCTGAACCACACTACACAAACACACACACATAGGAGCCTAATCAAATGATAACTGTATAGTTTATGAAATCGTGAGATCCAATCACTCATTTGAGATATTTAAGGATATTTTTCAAACAAGGAAAAAGGGCAATTTAGTAATTTTGTTTATAACAACTTATAAAAAGATTTAATTAATTTTTAAAGGGAATATTTGATTAATTTTAAACACCTAATATATTAATTGCCTAATATATATTGTCTTTTAAAAATGTTTGTGGAGCCCAATGTATCACAGTGATAATGTTCACCATATATTTTCGATGTTTTATAATGTGTATCACAATATTCATTTTATTACTTTCATTGCTTTAGAAAAGGTATCACAATGTGTATTTTTGTTATTTTAGTTGCTTTACAAAAGTATCACAATGTGCATGTTGTATGTATATATGAGTATCACAGTGAATATCGTTTGTATGTATATTTTTTAATTATATTTTTTTAGGTATCATAGTGTTGTATATTATGTTTATATAAAGTTCCGACGAATAACATTTGTCGGAATAAAGTCTGCTAGATAGAGCAGAAAGAAGAGAGAATATTTTTAAAATCTTTAAAATATCCTTAAATTAATATTTTAAGTTAAAAATATCATACTTATTAATTTTTTAATTTAACATTTGATTTATGATTTATATTGGATCTCATGGTTATCATAAATTATTGAGTTCTCCTTTGAATAACTCATATATATTGATTATGTGTGTGTGTCTATATATGTATACATTTTATAAATTTTGAAATAAAATATAATATATATATATATATATATTAAAGTATAATAATCAATTAATTTTATAAACTTAAAATATAAAAAAATTATATTTAGACTTAATTATGAATTTGGTCTCTAAACAGGACGAAATCCCCTCAAGCTTAATGGAGAAATTGAATAGCCATTAAAGTGCGGGACCAATTTGTTGCAAAACAACATGCTACAAGTCTTGATTTATAATCAATCAAGTTCAAGGACCATTCACACAAAACCCACCAGAATACAGGGACCAAAACTGTAATTAACTCTTAAATTTATATTTAAAATAAGTTGTGAATGATAATGCGAATAAAGTAACGAATTGTCGTAAGAAGAATACAAAATGTCGGGTTGCATGGGATTAAGTCCAAGGAGAACTTAACATTTATGACTTATATACATTCAAATAGATTTATATAAATAAGAATCACATTTTCCGTTGACCAACACGATATAAACGACAATGATAATAACTTTAAACCTACCGCATATATTATGTCGATAAATAACATATAAAAAAAATAGAAAACATTAAATTATACGAATTCAACTATAATAAAAAATATGAAATACAAGATAAACCATTAATTCAATTAAATATGTTTGAAAGCCATTTTAATCGGTTTTTATCCTTTTGAAACGAAGCATTTATACCATCAAATGATACGTATGTGTTTAATTATATTTTAAAACTTTATGAATATTAAAATATGTTCTTTTTATACATTACTACTATACTCGAATAATACTTGAATATAACATATTCTAATATTAATCGAAATGTTCATCAAACGTACGGTAATTTTTGTTTTTATATATAAATTAAATTAAATTGGTTATAAGAGTGCCCTCAATAGCTATGTTATTTTAAAAAATAAATGAAAGAGAACGAAAAAATCTCTGAATTTAAAAAATTAAATAAAAAGTATTGTAAAAAAGACTAACTACAAGGGTGAAGTCTGATTGATTTGAGTTTGGACTCCAAATATCAAAAGTGTCTGAAGGTCTCAGGTTCAAATATAAAGAGTGATAAAAATCTCCCTATGGTCGCTAAGAATTAGGCAGTGACTCCGAACCATCCGTAAAACAAGTAATCGTCTTATACCTAATCGACTCGCATATTCAGGTTTGAAAAAAGTTAGTAAAATCTGAGAGTAAAAATAGAAAGGTAAAACTAAAAGCAATGAGAGTCTCATTTATTGAGTAAGAGGGTCCATGCTCCACACCATCCATGCTATGCCCATGTGGATGTATTATTGAGAGAGGGAGATAGAGAGGATCCAACTAAATTTGGAAGGAATGTAAATTGCCATCATATACCCCTTTGGACTTTTTGGTTTACCCAATTTGCCATCATTAATTTATTTAAGAATTTTTAATAAAATATATATTTTTTTATAATCATGAAAGTTTGAGCAAATCCATTAATTTATTGGGTTTCAAAATTAACAGTAAGACAAATCTTTAATAACTACTAATCCAACTCTTAAAAGATATTATTATAAAATTTATTAATTTAACATAAACGTATTACAAACCACACAACATCAATATGTTCCACTTCAAAGTAGATAATGTGGATGTATGTATGTAAACCTAGCCATTACATCAAGGAGTTGGACAGCTATTTTTAGTAAAGACCACGACCCCACTTGTAAAATAAAAGCTTGGCCAAAAAGTATAAAGAATTTTGAGAAAAGGGAAATAATACGAAAGATATGACCTTGAGATCATGAAAAATAGAAGATACATCGAAATTTGAAATGAAAAACTAAAGCCACTTAAAAGCATACATCACAAAAATATAGACAGATAAAAAAAAAACGTAGCTACACAACCCTAAATTTATTTTATGTATCTGGGTTCTGGTAACGTATTTACCGGTTTACTAGCCCCACCCCCACTTTTTACCTTGCCCACACCGTTTCTCTAGTCTAAGTTAGCTACAAATCATCATCTCTAATCGGTTGTGTTTCCGAACACTTCTATTACAAGTCATGTCCTTGGAAATTCGATTCGTCCACAATTGCTCAATCCATGTCCTTGTATTTTTGCCCCTTTCTCTTGTTGACTGTTACACTTTTCATCCTCTTCATTGGAGCCTCCATTTGTCTCTAGTTTTTCTCCTCACAACTCCCAACTCTACTTGAAAGAACTCATTTGGTATCGCGTCCATGATGGTCTAGCCATAGCTTCATCTAAGCATCCTAATTTATGCAAATTTCGACTTTTTTTCTTAGGGGTTTACTTGTCGCCCATTACTGTGACCAATAAGTTGGGTTGATGGCTACTCTACAGAATATGCCTATACAATTTTAGCTTGACCTTCTTGTCACACAACCCACTCATAGTAGTCACCGCATCTTTATGCATGTGTTATGTCGTTCTCAATACCTCCTTTTTTTCTTAATCATGGAACCCATATACTTGAAACTGTCCTTTAAAGTACCTTTACCCCCAATGTTGACTTCCAACCCCCTTTGTTAATACACCCCCGTAAATAGATAATTTTTATACTTGTTTTATTATCCTCCACAACCAAATAAATATATTTTTCTTTCCTATTTAATACACAGTCTCTCTCTTTTAAAATTGTAACATCTAACATAATTGATTTTTCAGATACATTACAATTCATACAAACTTTCTATCTCTAACTATATATATATATATATATATATATATATATATATATATATATA
>NC_037540.1:4435142-4440774 GCF_001531365.2 Cynara cardunculus var. scolymus
TTCATCAAAAAAGTATTATATGAAACAATTTCACAAGATTAACAATTTTTCATGAAAAAATTTCATAAGATTAATGACGGATGAGAGTAGTTGTTACGATTTTTGCAAATTGGAGTGATTTTCATTTGATCGTTCCTATATATATATATATATATATATATATATATATATAAGAGCTCATTCAAGAGAGAACTGATTAGTTTGTGGTAACTGTGAGATCCAATCTCAGCCACAAATCAACGGATAAATTGGGAAATTAATAATTATGTTAGTTTGAGTTAAAATTTATAATTAGAGGACATTTTAGGTATTTTTAAATAAATCCTCTCTCTCCTCTCTCATCTCTCAACTCTCCAATCTCCGGCCTCCGGTGAAGAAAAATCCGACAGGTACCAAGTAATCACAAAGATACACAATGTGATACCCATTGTGATATATTGTGATAGCATTTGGGTACCACTGTATATCACAATGAGTATCACATTGTGTATCTTTGTGATTATTTGGTACATGCCGGATTTTTGTTCACCGGAGGCCGGAGATTGGAGGTCGAAGAGATGAGAGAGGAGAGAGAAAATAGTAGTTTTTTAAAAATACCTAAAATGTCATCTAATTATAATTTTAACTTAAACTACCATAATTATTAATTTCCTAATTTATCCGTTGATTTGTGGTTGAGATTGGATCTCACAGTTACCACAAACTAATCGGTTCTCATTTGATTAGGCCCCTATATATATGTGTGTGTGTGTGTGTGTGTGTGTGTGGGGAGGTAAGTTCAAACAAGAACAATAACTAAATACAAGAACACGAAAACAACCAAATCATTTACAAAATCACATGTGATTTTACACTAATGGTTAACGTAGTAGTATGCAGGCGACGTGGTCCGCGGACATGGGTTCGTGGCTAAAGTCGTGTGAATCACATTTGACTTTACACATAATTTTAATGTAAAATCACATGTGATTCGACTGTTTTCTTATTCTCGTATTTATTTATTGTTTTTGTATAAACTGACTCTCTCTATATATCTATACTATATTATAAAGCATTTGACAAAAACTCTTAAAAACTATTTTTTATGTACGAAATACTGTTTATTGATGTATATTACTTAAAATTTAATATTACAAGTAAATTGTGCATAAGTACAACTTATTAAAGCTTCATATTTGAATTTGGGTAACTAACTGTAGATAAACATAATCAAATATTGGATAAACATTTCATTTTAAATATAAAAAATCTAAAATATGATTAAAACAATCATAGAGTTCTAACAAAATACTTAGTTATTATCTTTTTAAAAAATTATATTATAAAACCTAAATTAAATTTTTTGTTACTAAACCTAAATTAAATTATAATAAAAAAAATTAATTAAGGAAATTACACCAAAACACAAGAACTTTTAAAAAGATTAATTTGATACTGATCTAAAAAGATTAATTTGATACTGATATTAATATTTTTTTTTAAATTATGATATTTTTAAATTTATATTGTATTCAAAAATAAAAAACATTGTCGCTTTCTCAAAATCATATAAAACCGTATCATATCGAGATAAAAAATGAATAAAACGAAACACTAAAATCAAGATGTGTCTTGATGCATTACACGAACACCTTCTAGTCATCTAAACATTTGTATATATTTAAATAAAATTCTATTATTTTACAAAAAAAAAAGTCATTGGGAGGATTCGAACATGGGTTTGTTATGCCAAGCCAAGTTGGCATCCACATTTTCTTCTACTTTATGCGTGGTTGAGAGAGGCCAGGCAGCTAATGAGAGCCCACAAATGCCTGAAACTTGACGTGGCAAAATTTACATTTTTGGAAGTTTTGTCCAAATTCAAACACCAAAAATAGACATTTTGCATGTTCGTTTCAATCCTTATTTCTCCTGTAATTCCTGCATTTTTCTGTGCGAACATCAAATCGAACAACGATTTCATAAATTAAGACATGTTTAAGGTGTTAAAACATGCACACGATCACATTTAATTAAGGGTTAATTGAACGACCGAGGATTTATATCCAACGGTTGGAATGAGAGCAAAAGACGGGTCGTAATCAGTGTAGGATAAACCACGGACATGGTGGTATGGGTGGGTGGCCGGCTGTGGAAGGGGGGACCATTGTCGTGGGGGACGAGAAAGACAGCTCCATGCAACAAAACACTTTGTCAATTTTCAGGAATAATATCTGCAATTAAAATATTTTTTCTTTTACAAAAAGTGCTTCAATCTAAACTTTTTCATCAGCTTTACAAGTGTGATTGAACTTCAACCACAACCCCACAAAATATATTGTACAAGATATTATCTGTACATATCATTAAGGATTCCTCTACCAAACACTTACCCAATAAACGTTTATCAATAAAATTTAACAATATCATTTAATTACTTACCGGATAAGATTTTAATCCACCAAAACGACATCGTATGCAACAATTTATCCAGTAAGCGTTTATCGTGGTAAAAGTTGTCGCTGTCACTTACCGGGTAAGACTCTTGGTCTTTGTTTCGTTCTTACCGGGTAAGATTTTTGGTCCTTATCATATTCATTCGATAAGGTAATGTAACTTGGTAAGTACTTAATTGGGTAAGCATTTGGTTAACGGCGCCTAAGTGTGATATATATAATATATAGATGAAAAAGTTCGGTTGAAAATTTATAACGGATCACATATCTCTTTTTAAGATAAATGTTCATCATGAATGACATAAACTTGTTATTTATTATACATGACATATTTGTGATGAATATGGACTTGCTATTTATAATGAATCACACATTCATGATTAATAACACGTTCATATTCCTGATGAATCAGTATGTGTCACGTGTCATCCTATGGATGGTCTTCTGGTTTCTTAATGAAAATGAGGTTTCTAATCACTACAACAAAATCAGGTTTATAGGACACCTCGATTCTAAAAGTGTGCTAATAGGCTACTTGATAGAACTTACATCTATAAGACCAAACATATATGCCTCATGTGTAAGAACGTTGCAATATGTTTATAAGATACTTTTGGGTGTCATAAATAGCTTTTTTTTTGGACAAAAATAAAATAAAGTTTTTTATTAGCTTTTTCATAGGATAATTTTCAAAAGTGTCTTGTAAATACATATTTTTATAGGACTTTTATGTTTATAGAATATTTTTTCAAATAATGTCCTATAAATTTTTTAATACAATGTTTAATTTCAAAAGCATCTTAAAAACTATTTAAGTCGCCTAAAAACATCTTATAAATTTATTGCAACGCTCTTACATATGACACATATGTATTTGATCTTACAAATTAAATCATGTAAAGTAGTCTATTATAACACATATAAATTAAGTCATATAAAATAGTCTATTATAACACATATCTATTTTCAAAGGCAACATCTTCAACAATTTATATCCAAATTTTCTAAAATAGAGAGGAAAAAACAGTCAAATTTGATATAAAAATTATAGGGAATCATATTACACCGACTTTTTGGCAGTTCTTTAAATTCAGAGTAAAATCAACTGTCTCTATCTCCTATTTTCTACATTTTAGAGAAATTGTTGAAGCAAAAGAGAACTAAAGAAACCCCAAAAAATCATATATATTTTTCTTTATTTTAGAAAAGTTGCTAGAGCTGGTCTTACGTACTACATACCCTACACGCACACGTTATCTTTGATTTGTATTTATGTCCCTTTCACAAAAATAATTAAGATGTCAGTGAAATCGACTTAACCATTGAAGATATACCTTTGTTATGAGTAGCCATTATCATGGATAAAACCATATCTAATGTATGAAACATTGTACCTAAAAGGGGTGGGGTTTCGAAGTAGGGAATTGAAAACAATGGTTCATATTGAACGAGATTCGCTTCATATGAATTATAGTCTTTATATGCATTTGATGTTTTTGGATCGTTTATGACGTTGTTTGTATACATTTATATTTATGACTTTTATTTGATTATATGTTTTTAAATTGGATGACCGATCTGATTTGTATATATTAAAATGCAAAGATGTGCAAGAAAATGTGTATTGACGGATTTTATAGGGTTCGATGTGTTCTCTGGATCATATAACAGTCTCGCTCGTTTATAAAAAAACTTTTTTTTTGTTAATCATAGGTGTCCAGATCAGTTTAGAAACTACATCTTTTTCACTCATTATCTTTATTAAAATTTTAATTCTTATGAACATCAAAATAAGATTATATGAGAACAGGATTACATAAAAAAAAACTAGAAAATAGTCGAATATATATGATTTTACACTATCTCTCTATCAAGCTTTGAGATCCAAATAGGACCGCAAGGGCCTCAAGGCTTTATCTTTTAACATTTAATATATGTAACGTCATTTGCAAAGTGCAAACAACACTTGAAGCACAAGTTCATGTTACTTCTTAATTCATTTAAGACCCAAGCACTGGGTTTTATTAAGTGAGTTTCATTTACTCTTGACTCTTATCTGGGGTAAGGTTTTCATAGTAAAACAAATTCCTACATTGTGTTTTCTTATTTGTTATTGTTATCGTTTGAACCGCCTTATATATATTGCAAATATAGAGGTGTGCGTGGTGCGGTTTGGGGCTAAATCGGAAAATGCACCGCATAAACCTCAAACTGAGAAAACCACCCCATAAAATGCGGTGCGTTACTGTTTATGCGGTTTGGACTTATCACATTTTATGTCCACGATTCAATAATTATAAGTTTGAAAATACATTACAATATCAACGATAATGTAACCGTAGTAAAAAAAAAAAGAGTTTAAATACATTTGATTCCCAAACACATATTGCATAATTAAAAATAGTCTAAGATGTAAAAATATAAACTTCAAACTCAACGTCCAAACACAGTCCAAAATATTATATTAATTAATCATTATTCTATATATATAAATATATATATATATATATATATATATATAATAAGCGGTGCGGTGTGATTTAAACACGGTTTGATAACTTAAAACTGCAAACCGCACTATGAATGTTTTAAACCGCGCTTTGGGTGTCATGTGGTGTTGTGCGGTTTGGATGAACACCCCATATCTATGTACGAGGTTTTTAATGGCATGAAACGTGGTATGACGGCGAGGTAAAGTCTTAAGCCTTAAGAGCCATGGCGAGGACACGACATTTTTCAAAACATGACTTACGGCAAAAAATATTTGTATCTATATTATTATTATATATAGACATATATTTTCTACTATTAGTTAATGAATCAATCATATTAAATAATATAAATTAGGTTATACATTAGAAACTAACGTATAAAATATAAAAAAGAGTAAGAAAAATCAAATATTGCGTTATAAAAACCGCACTTTAGATCATGACATGGTACAGACTTAACATGACATGAGACACAAGTTTTTCACGGTACACCATGACTACTTTTGTTGCGACCTTTTTTGAATATATATATATATATATATATATATATACTATATTATAAAGCATTTGGTTAAAACTCTTAAACTTGTTTATCCATATCCGATTTCATCCCATATCTGAATTCGTGTAACTAATTGCAGATAAACACAATCAAATACAGGATAAATATCTCATTTTAAATATAAAAAATCTAAAATATAATTA
>NC_037540.1:4448272-4451359 GCF_001531365.2 Cynara cardunculus var. scolymus
ATCGCTTTCTCAAAATTACATAAAATATATTATAAAATCGATTGAGATAAAGAATAAAATGAAATATTAAAATCACAATGTATCTCGCTGCATTGCATGAATACGCTTTTAATATATATATATATATATATATATATATATATGTAGTTGGATAAAAAAAGCATAAGTTAAATTTTCTTATCCAGAAAGGGAGATGGAGATGGAGATGGAGCATAGAAACCAGGTGATGAGGTTCTTCTGGCTGTGCTGTGCTCATTTATTTTCCTTCCATGGACCCTCTCTCTCTTTCCAATTATTTCTAATAAATTCTTATCTTGGTCGGAACTATTCAAAACTCAGAATAATATATATATATATATATATATATTAATTTATTTATTATTTATAGTCATATATGATGGGGTTGGTTTTGAGTGAGAAATGAAGTTATGCTAAGAAGTGTAAGAAAATATCTCCATCTTCGAATCAATCATAATTTAATGTCAACACTAAGGTAAATAATCAACACAATTATTATTCAAAAGGGAAAAGGTAAACAAACATAAATTTGTTTGACAAATAAAATATGTTGATTATAGTGGATTTTTGGCAGTTAGACTTTTATGACCGGTTTATTGAATTTTTCATTAAAAAAAAATACTAAAATAGAACTTTTGTGAAACACGATATATTAGTTTTGTGGATTTTTGGTAGTTGTTATCATAGACTTTTATGAACAGTTATTTAAGAGCGTTGTTTTGTTTGAATACAGAAGATATATTTAATTGAGGTAAGCAGGATGAGCTAACGGTTTGTTTAAAGACATTATTCATTGTGTTTATACTATTTCACTTGTTGAAAGACATTACATCTTGTGTTCAATGTTTTCGTTCCTACATTTGAAATCAAGAAAATAAGTTTTCCAAGCTCTAAACAGATAAGAGTTTATCAAATGTCAATTTTCTTATCGAGTGAATATGACAAGGACCAATAATCTTATCTCATAGATAAGCGAAAAGACTTTTTCCCGGTAATCAATTATTTCTTCGAATTATTTCTCACCCATTGCAATAAAACCATTCACCAATCTGTAACTATGTATTTGATTATGAATAATATGTATTATTGTTAATTCAACGTCACATGTTACTATTTTAACAATGGATCATATTTGTTAACTTAAATATTTAATAGAACAAGATTTTTTTGTAAACGAGTATGATGTTGGCAAAATTAAGAACTACTTCAGACGGCCCAATATAAAAATGGGCCTCACATATTCTGAGCCGAGTTAAGATAACAATCATGAAATCAACGGAATGACCCAAATTTGGAGATAACCATACTTTGCTTTATACCCATAAGGCCGTAACCCGTAAGTGAGGATCTTTATGGGTTTGGATGATCGGGTTGAAGAGATTTGATTAATTCAATCCGATATTTTATGGTTTGAAACTCAAACCTTTAATATGTTGCTTTTTTTACTTATAATTCTTTTTTCGTCTTCAATCGTTTGATACAACTTATATGTATTTCTTAAATCTTAAGTATATCATGCTCAACTATTTTTCTCAATTTGCATATGTAGTTCACATTTACTAAACCTATATACGAAGAAGTTATATAGCGATGGATAAAAGATTGAAAATATATGTATATGAAGAGGGAACGTGATAGTATAATTGTCTAATGTACAAAATTAATATATGCTCAACAATCATATTAAATCCAAGAAATAAACGAATATCGAATTCATAGGATTGGGTTGGGTTTAAATGAACGTTACTCAATTCCAATCCAATACCTACGATTTGAAGATTTTACAACTCGATTGGACAAGGTTGCTTCAGATTGTGTTGCTTCGCTCTGGGTTGGTAGGGTTGATAAGGGTTTTGAGCACCCCTACCCGCAAAGCCTCAAGGGACCTGGACTAGGATCAACTGGAAGTAGTCATGAGAATTCCGAAAATTAAAGGCATGGCGCTGCTTGACACGGGACCGTAATCGGTTATATATATATATATATGTATGTATGTATGTATGTATGTATGTGTGTATGTGTGTATGTGTGTATGTATGTATGTATGTATGTATGTATGTATGTATGTATGTATGCATGTATGTATGTATGTATGTATGTATGTGTGTATGTGTGTGTGAGAACCAATTTTTGAATATTTTTTAAGTTTTTATAAAGTTTTCAAAAAATAATACAAGTTTTCTCAAGATGTTTTTTTCATGTAAATGTAAATCTTCAAGTGTATTTTAATGTCCAATTTCAAAAACTAGAATTATAAAATTTTGTTTAATTTTTTTGTGTAATTTTTTTAAACCATTCGTCGCAGGGAACTAGATTTGGACCGGCCCAATGGAAATGGTCCCCGTTTCCATACCTAGGATCAATTCTCATATATTGGGTTGGGACTGGATTGATACAAATTAGCTTCCTAGGACAAGGATCAATTTTGGGTCCGTCCTACACAAGACTGATTTTTGGCTATCAGTAGATCAAATTCACATAATAATGAAACTTGTAAAACTATAAACAAAAAATAAAACTCATGATTGTGTATGTTTGTGTGTGTATATATAAATATAGGTGGAGGTTCTAACGAGAACACCTCCATTTTACGAGAACGTGAGAACACTTTTGTCACATGTGATAATACACGTGTGGGGACCTAGTAGTGTGTGGACGACGTGTTATGCGACTTAGGCCGCGTCAAAGGTCGTTTGCGTCTATGATTTAACATCACATGTGATCGTCTTGATAGATTATAATATCACATCAAAAACACCCTTGTCACATGTGATAATACATGTGAGGGGGCTTAGTGGTGTAAGAACGACTTGGCCTGCAACGAAGATCGTGTTAAAAGTCGTCCGCATCTCTGATTTAGTATCACATGTATATCCTATGTGATGGAATAATAGTATCACATATACTTGTTTATAGTAAAAAGGTGTTATCGCATTCTTATAAAATGAAAGTGATCTCATTAGAACCTTTATAAACATTATATTTATATATATATATAATATGTTTTATCATTGTGTACAATTGCAAAAATAGATCTTTTTATGTAAATGATCTATAAATCTTACTAAT
>NC_037540.1:4451549-4469969 GCF_001531365.2 Cynara cardunculus var. scolymus
TATATATATATATATATATATATATTAATATGTTTTATCATTGTGTACAATTGCAAAAATAGATCTTTTTATGTAAATGATCTATAAATCTTACTAATTAAGGTTGAAAAGAAAATTCAACTTCTTTTATTTGATTACTTAGGGGGTGTTTGAGATTGCTTATAAAAGCTGCTTTTTAATTTATTTCAGTCTGACACCGGTGATAAGCTGTTTTCTGGTGTTTGGATAAGAAAAAGAAAATTGCTTATACCAGTGCCAAACCGGTAATAAGTTGTTTTTGATAAGTTAATCATTTCCGACTTATGAAAAACTGCTTATTAACAGTTTATAATTTTAACCATGTTTTATTTAACTCCGGTTTGATACCACATAAGTTAATAAACACTTTTACAAAAAAACATAAGTTGTTTTAAATAAACAATCCCAAACACCCCTTAATGTGGTCGATCCCATAGAATGTGGTTCGTTTTCTTTCAAGATAAATGATGAATAAATAAGTAAAATCCATACGAATTTTTAATACAACTTATTAAGACAAAAATCTTATTTTTATTTATTTAATTTTACGTCATATTAATTACTAAGTTTATACTTCACCAATAAAAGATGATCAACAATCATTACAAATTAAATTTTTAAACACTCAATAATCATTATAAATTAAATTTTAAATTTTCTTGATTTTTACCATCATTAACTCTAACATGCCTTTCACGCATTATTTTGTAAAAAGATGAATTACATTTTATAACCCCTGGATTTTTTTATTAACTCCGTTAAAAATATCAGTTAAATTAAAGATATCTATATTATATTATAAAATATTTGAAAAAAACTCTTAAAAACCATTTTTTATGTGTAAAGTATTGTTTATATTACTTAAAACTCAATATCGCAAGTAGATTGTGCGTAAGTTTAACTTATTAAAACATCATATCTGAATTCGTGTAACTAACTACAGATAAACATAAATCAAATACAGGATAAACATCTCATTTTAAATATATAAAAATCTAAAATATAATTAGGATAATCATTGAGTTCTAACAGAATACTTAATTATTATATTTATAAATGTTATATTATTAAACCAAAAATAAATTATTTAGTTATTAAACTTAAACTAGTTCTGTACCCGCGCAATGCGGCGGAAGCCATGAATTTTAACGATTTTGAAGTTTCACTGGTTTTATAAGACAAGATTTAACGATGATATAAGTTACACTTGATCTTTACATATTAATACAATTTGAATAAATAAGAGTTATGGTTCTAATTACAGACTATCGATGAAAAAAATTGTATGACAGTTTAAAATCCAATATATTTAAAATTCAACATATTTAAACGACTCCACAAATGTGTTCGATTTACAACAAGAGCAAAGAACCAAAAAGAACTTGAGTTTTAAGATAAACACTCAAAACCAATAAAGAAAACTACAAATTTGACAGATCATAAGCTATGAAAAGACCAAAAAAGATGGGTTTTAGAATGAAATTTCAACTGCTTACCCTCTTTCTTGTCCAGAAGCTCAGATTGAGGTTGAATTAATACATGTATATATATATTTCAAAAAAAACCCAAGAACATATTATACAGTGCAATTTGGACAGCCTAATCCCAAAATGTATARCATATATATAAATAAATAACTATAAAAGTATAAATCGTAAATATTAAAAATATTTTTTCACAGTATATATAATATATAATAATATAATTAAGTCAAAAACTATTCAATATTGGACTCATTTCGAAGGTATTAACGAGACGATTATAATAGTGYAACTTGTTAAAATAAAAATGTATTTTTTAAACATGTTTTATTTGATATACGATTATGTATGTTAATTTGATAAAGATTTAAAATGAAACATTTAAAAGTAAATGGCGTAAAGTAATTAATTAACTAATTACAAGGATATAAAATGTAAATTTAAAATTATAATTTAAAAAAAAATCCGTTGAATGTGAGAGGTAAATGTATGTGAGTATGTGAGAGGTAAATGCATGTGGGGGGTGACCGGGTGAGTGTATGTGAGGAGAGGAAGGAGTGAAAAAGTGAAAAGGGTATCTTGGTCATTTATAATTTTAAGACTTTAAGACTTTTGATGAATTTGCTTAACAAGATAGTATAGATTAAATTATAATAAAAAAATAAATTAAAGAAATTACATAAAAAATGAGAACTTTTAAAAAGGTGATTTGATATTAACATTAATATATTTTTTTTCCAAATTTTTATGATATCTTCAAATATATATTTTATTCAAAAATAAAATCATTATTGTTTTTTTAAAAACACATAAAATCGTATTATAATATCGACAAAAACAAATAATAAAAAAAAACATTAACATTAAAATGTGTCTCGCTACATTACGCGCTGGTTTTTTTTATCAATTTATCGATCTATCAATTATAAGTATATATTTGTGTAAAAGAAGATAGTGAGCATGTGGGGTCACGTGATGGCATATGGAGTATAATGGGAATAAAGACAAAGCTCTCATCACATGGTCAAGTGCATGGCACGACTTGTATGCATTGAACCTTTTGTGGATTGCTTTTTGGGCGGAGTTGTTAACATACACTCGTGTAACAAAAATGCGTTTAGGTTAAAACAGACGGTTATTCAATATACGTTTATTTAAAGCAGATCAAGTTAATCATACGATATTTTTACAGGTATTTAAAATAAAATAACAACATATCATTTGTTCATATTAAAATTCTTTCTCTTTTTAACATACGAATTTATTTAATATGATAAGTTTTATAAACCTTGTTGTTGTTGTATCTGTAATCGTTTATAATTCTCGACCCCATATGTCCAATGAGATGCAATTTTCACAATCCCAAAAAGTGTACAACACCAATCATCCCTCCTAGGAACATCATATGTGAATGGTGATGTGCCACTCTCACCCGTCACCATACATCCCATCCATCCATGTTCTTGAGATATTGTAATCTACCCAATGCCCCATTGCACGTGTGCAACTTCGATTGTTTTTGTACTTGTATGCATTAATGATTTGTACCATCATTTTTGGATTTCAACTTTACAAACAATCAAATTAATGCATATGGTCATGGCAAGGTTGATAACCTTTCCATTTCATACTCAATTCGATACCATCATAAAATAGTGATTTATACATATTTTATTTATTTTTACTCGAGATAGAGACGGATCAAGAATTTTTCTTTAAATGGCGCCTTTATTTAATTATAAGGAAGAAAACTTAGAATTTTTCCTTGAAATAATTAGCGATTTTTTAGTTGCTTCCTTGTCTTTCCAAAAAAAAAACTCACGCGTCCGAACCTTTTCTTCCAAAAAAATTCAAAAAACAAAAACCATAGGAAAAACATAAAGTTAAAAGGTGAAATTTTTTATTACAAAGGGACTATGAAGCGATGGCACGAGCTATCGTTTTAAGTCCGTCCATGACTGAAAAGAATTATGCATGCAATCTAGTGTATATTCATGTAACGATACTATTCAAATGAAGTTCTAACTTGATGTGGGATGTAATAAAAACAACAATCACAAAAAATTTCATGGAATGTAAAGATATGTTTATGCTAAAAACTAAATTATATTACGAATTTCATTTTTTTATATTACAATTTATGTTGTAAAAAACTTGTTTTATAATAAAAATCTGAATATTACGATTTAAACACATATATTGTACTAACAAAGGCTTAATTTATTTTTCAATATTAAATATGCTGAAAAAGTTATAGTACAGTACACTATTATTTATATTTATTTGAGTTAGTTGAATTGAATCATTAAATATATTGAAATTTGGTGATTTGGGCCGAAAACTTTAAGATAGGTAGGGGCCTCGTGGGCTTATGGGATGGTCCCGGCCACGGGTATCAGGATGTGGGCCTGGATGGAATAGTCCCCACCTTCAAGTTCAACCCCCACGAGGGGTAGAATCGACCTTTTGGTGCAATCATGATGCCACCTTTATAACCTCATCTATTATATCTATTCAGATAATCAGACTAGGCAAGTTCAATGCTAAAAGCAAAAGGCAAAAAGGATAAAATCGTAAACTTAGGGGTTGTTTACCAACTGCTTATTCGGGTAAGCGTTTATCAAGTCACATTCTTTTACCGGATGAATATGACAAGGATCAAGAATCTTACCTGGTAAGAGTGAAGGCACGAGCCGAGAGTCTTACCCGGTAAGTGATGACGACGACTCTTACCACGGTCAGTGCTTACCGGGTAAATTGTTACATACGATGTCATTTTGGTAGACTAAAATCTTGCCCGATAAATAAGATATAGAGTTGAATTTTACCGTTAAGCACTTACCCACACAAACTGCAACTACAGATTAGCATTGATATGTCAAAATGTATCAAAATAGAAGAGATATTAGCTAAACTAATGGGGTTGTTTATCAAACACTTATTTCATAAGTGCTTATTGGTAAAAACACGAACCATCTTGTTAGATATTGTGAAGAAAATTTTACGTTATGCATTTAAATAAGTAAAACAATCCAAAGTTATAAAGAAACACAAAAAGAGGAGATGTGAACCGTTGTGTCTAATTGGTTTGAGTTTGAGCTCCAAAAGTCAAAAGTGCCTGGAGGTTTTAGGTTCAAATCCAATGTGAAATAAAAATCTTCTTTAACCATTGAGGTTCAAATACGATGACTACAGACTACTCATAAAACAGGCAGTAGCCTTGAAATTGGTCGGCTCAAACAACGGATTAGATATCCAATTGAAAAAAGGAAAAAAGAAAAAGAGGAAAAAAAAAAAGGGATGTGATGATGGTCACCTTTTCATTGACTGCCTTGATAACACGTAGGCTCTTCCAAATCTACCGCTTCTGTTACACACTAAACACACTCGCATCTTCCAAGCAAAGAACCAATCACATCACAAATACTTGTCTTCAATCATCATCTTCCTTACTTCCATTCCAATTCACCTCTCAAATCTCTCTATTTCATTCTCTATCAGTTGTTGATTTCCCAAATCATGCCGGAATTTCTTCATTAACTGCACCTCCGCTCATGATTTGAAGTAGTTACTATAATGTCTGGGGAAATTGAAGAACCGTTTCGCTTTAATTTTCAGGTAATTTGCTTGTCTTCCCGTCGTTACTAGATCTTATTTTTTCTGTTCTTTGATTATGTCGGTTTCCTCTGTATGCAATTAATTCCTTCACTACATTAACTTAGTTCGTCGATTTATCGTGCGAATCTCACTATTTACTTCACATTCCCTTTCGACCTGTTTTGTTTGTGCTGTCGAGTTTATTTGGATATTCTTTTTGGCATAAAAGAAGAATATATTGATTTAATCATCAAACCTCAACATAATCAAAGATGATTAGATGATTAGATATACTTTCATATTAGTTTGCTTTTGTTTTTCCTTTTAAAATTTGAGGTCGTAACCGTAACATTCATATTTTGATGTCGGCAGACGCCGGCAGGTCCGATCTCATGTTTTTAAATATCTGTATGGAGTGGTACGCCCATTATGTATCTTATGCAAAATGCCTTGAGTTAGGGGAGAAGATTTTGGAAAACTATATTGCTCAAGTGGATGGTAGCAACTAACTGAAAATGTCAATCTTCTATGGTTTTTGATTGCTTGTGGTGTGATTTTTTGTTACGCTGAAGATCAGTTTATTGAACTGATTTCTATGTTGCTTATAAGACGCTGAAAATTTTAATAATCAAGGGAAGATCAATATGTTTTAAAGCAATGGATGTATATGTACACTTACTTTCCCTCCTAGACTTTGCCTGATGTTTGGCTGTGAGCCTGTGACTGTGCATCAATTGATTGTCGTGTACTCGTTTTTAGCAAAATGCAAATGTCTTGTGATACTTTCAATTTAGGTGATTCAGAATGAAATTACAGTTGGTTGCAACAAGTCATATAATCATTTAGTTGGAGTAATTTGGTATCAGCATCTGAGAATTAGATGTAGTCAATACCCATATTTGTTTGAGAACCACAGAGGTCTATAAAAACCGTAGAGCATAGTGGACTTGCTATTTAGATTTTAGACATTGTTACTTACTAAAACATACAGTGGTTTCAGAGTCTATTCCGTGTCTCAATTTTTTGATATCACTTCAATTGGACAGGCAGACCTCTTGCACTCTGGTTCAATCTCGTTTGGTAGATTTGAATCTGAATCATTATCTTGGGAAAGGAGATCGTCCTTTTCGCACAATCGATATCTTGAAGAGGTCGAGAAATACTCAAAACCAGGTTCAGTTACTGAGAAGAAGGCTTATTTTGAGGCTCATTTTAGAAGGAAATCCCTTCTGAAGCAAAGTTCTTCTGAATACCATGATGGTAGAGAATTCCAGACAAGTGAAAATGATGACCCACAGGATTTACAAGACTCAGAGAATGGCAATGAAAGCAAGTATTTTACTTCCTTTGGCAAGCGCCCTCATAGTTCTGGTCATTCCAAATATGATGAAGAAACTGATATTCAGAAATGTGAAAAGGAAAAGATTGAAACTGTATGGGCTGAGAATGACAACACAGGCAGCCATGTTACAAGCTTTGATGAGAGCTATTCTCATTTAGGGTATGAAGGGGGTGAAATTCTGGAGTGTGAAGGAGCGGAGTTAGGAGTTTCCTCTGTTGCACCTAAGGATGAGTCCACGATAAACATTGTTGATCATATGGTAAGTGGTTCAGAGCATCTTAAGATCAAAGAAACACGTCAGATTGGAACCAAGAATGTCGTTTTGGTTGAAAGTGAAGAAAATACTGGAGAGACCCTTAATGATATTGTTGTAATGGTGGATGTGGCATCACAAAATGATTCATCCCTCACTAGTGACACTGCAGATAAGGACGAAGCGAGCGCTAACTCTGGACCTCAGCGAAAGTTCTCTTCCAAAGTGAGTCCTCCTCGCTTTTTACCTACATGTTTCTCCAGTACTTCGTTTCTTTCTATGGATTTTTATTGGTAAAAAGCTCATAATACTGAGAGAGAGAGAGAGATACTCCACTTTTAATGAGTGTATCCACCTCCCGAGACAGTTTAAGATAGGAAATTTTTTAATTGCTTGTCTACGGGGGTGTTTGGGATTGCTTATTTTATCTGCTTATTGACTTATTTCAGTTTGGCACCGGTGATAAGCTAATACCTAGTGTTTGGATAAGAAAAAAGAAAACTGCTTATACCGGTGTCAAACCGGTAATAAGCAGTTTTTAATAAGTTAATCCGTCATGACTTATGAAAAACTGCTTATTACCAGTTTACCATTTTAACCCTATTACCCTTTATACCTATCTTTTTTCCTCCGGATAACATCGATCTCAATCTTCTCCCTTCTCCATATAACAACATCAATCTTCTCTCTGTCCTTTTTGGTCATTTTACAGATATAAACAAAATTTGCCAAACACTAAAAAACAACTTATCAGCTTATTGCAGTTTGGTACCGCTGTAAGCTAATCCAAACACTTTTTACAAAACTCCAATTTGATACCACATAAGTTAATAAGCACTTTTACAAAAAAACATAAGTTGTTTTAAATAAGCAATCCCAAACACCCCCTACGACTCAGAAAAGGATGATTAGTATGTCCTTTATTTATGTATGTTTGTGTATACCTATTTATATTTCTGTAATTAACCGCTTGATCCCTCTGGCTTTAGGTAAGGCCTGCTTCCAAAATGAAACAAACAGAGTCAAAACAGAAGGTGCAAGCCAATGCTGCTCAGGTTCAAAGAACCATTTCCAGTGAAGCATCCATTGGCTCTGCTAAAGCCAAAACAAGAAAAAGCGAAGGTCTACTCATGAAGGAAAAGCAAAAGATGTCACCTCGACCTGCTAGTCCCATCACACATTCAGGGAGAAAAACTTCAAAATCAGAGGTGAAGATTAAGATTTTTTCAAACTATACATATCGCTCGTTCTTCTTGGTAGTGACATACAATATAGATATTCAAATCTAATCACACAATTGGTTTTTGTTGGTTTTGTTTTGGGAACCTCAATATTTTTCATACAAGCACTTGCATACAAGAGTATGTGTAATTTACTTTTTTACTTCGTCCTTTACCACATCTTCTATATACACCACACTATTACATAAATCATATGACATCATTGCAAGAAGTGCCAATTTTACTTGCTCAATACACACACATTCATACATACAGACACAAATGATATTGTCATACCATCAATGTTAATGAATAAATCTCCTCTGTTAGGAATCAAGTATGAATACTCCAAAGGCAAGACTAGTTCCCCCAAAGAAAAGGTATCCATTTTTTGGTGCTATACTCTCTATAACTTGTCTTCCGGTTGTTGTGCAAGTTTCATTCTTTCATATGTGGTACTTTTTGCAGCATTGTGAAAGAATATAGATCAGAAAAAGCAGCGGAAGCAAAGTCTTCAGTATCGGAGAAGTCTCTTCCTGAAGCACGTCAAACTGCCAACAGGTTCTTTAGTTCTTACAGTAAAAGAAGTTTCTATTGTGAAAGTGCTTATTTTCTGAGTGTACTACTACTCTTAACTCTCTTCTTTTCCATTTTTTCACTTTCTTTTTCTTTACAATCACAGGGTTAAACAGACTATTGGATTGAGTAAGCCACGCATCAATCCAGGTGTCAATCAGGGTGCTGCAGGTTTCACATTTAAGAGCGATCAACGAGCAGAAAGGAGGAAAGAGGTAAGACAAACATTAATTATGAGTTCTAGCATGCTTCATTTGTGCTTGTTTTTCTTGAAATTCTCTTCTTTATTATGGTTGGGTACGTTAAGGATAAATTGATACATATACATATATATATATATATATATATATATGTTACTGTTTCATATGAGACTGGAGGCGAGAATGCATGCTAAAGAGTTTGTATATGCGGTCGTTTGTGAATGCAAATGACATAACTTTTTTATTCTACAAGATATAATCATCACTGGAAGTTGTACATATCATTGTTTGTGTACTTGACAAACTTTTTGATGATTTGCCTGCATCCTATTGGGAATGGGACTTTAAGGTACTAAAGCTGAAGCTAAAAAATCCAAACCAAACCAAACATACCAAGTATATATTTCTGGTGAAGAACCCCTGCTTGTGAAAACTTCTTTTAGAGTTAAAAGAGAGAAACATATAACATATAAGAAAAGTTTGTGAAGGTTTAGAAGATTCTGAGAAGTTTGCTAGGAGCACCGGGAAAAAATTGTGTAGCATAAAAAGTGTAGGAAAGGTATCAGAAAAGTGAGTGTAAAAAGTAAGAAACGTAGAATGAAGCTAATTGTCCATTGTTCGAATTTTCAGGGGAAAAAAGCTGCTGAGATGACACATTCCCAAAAAAGTCTAAACTTCAAATCAACACCAATGCCTTCTTTCTACAAAGAATCTGCTCATTGTTCAGATCAAAACAAGGTATATGTTGATTACAATTTAGCAGTCTTTCCTTCCTAACAAAATCAAATTGTATGGCCTACTTGATTATTTTGGGAGTGGTGCTCACTGGTTTTCGCGGGAAATGGTTTTGTGGTTCGCCTGGTTGGTTCCTCAAGCAGGTGATGGTCTTCCTTGTCTGGCTGGCCACATTGAATTAAATTCAACACTCATTGATTTATGCTGGATACTTCAAATTCCAGAAGAGATTAGGATTCCCATTCATGGCATAACCCTAAACTTGAAGTCTAGGAGAAACAAGCAGAGATTATTTACCCTTAGGACCCCTTTGCCCTTTCTGATGTTATATGTCAATCTTACATACCTCCCACGTATTTATCAAATATTATGGTAAAACCGAACACTTTTTCACAGTCAAAGCCCAAATGATCTTCTTGGCAAAGGTTGTAGTAGGTTCCATAATGTTGGGATTTCCTTAAAAACTTGAATGGAATCTAGGGGAAGTTCGGGAATTAAGCATATAAACTATTAAAAAGAGCTCATTCTTGGAGATTAAACAGATAAACTATTAGAATTGGTGATGTGACATCTATATGTTGCAAATGGCAGGTTATATCAACTAGCATGAGAACACCAAACAGACCACGAACCCCTTGCATGGCTACACGCACCAACAGATTTCCATCAAATTCTACCGCCTCCTCAGCAGACACCAGACCCACCTCTTCAATTTCATTAACCAACAGAAACTGTCCTTCAGAATCTCTCAGGAAAAGCCATGTCCCTGAAAGGAGAATACAAGAGAAGAAAAGGGAGTCGAGTTCACACAAACAGAAACAGCCTGAAGCAACAAAAGGACCACGAGCCTCGAGGAAAGATACAAAAGGAGTTGAGATTGGTCCAAAAATGGGATACGCAGCACTCGGTGTTGTCACTTGAGCATCGCGTTTGTTTCTTCGGATAATCAGCGCATGGTTGGAGTAAGTTGTTGCACCTACAAGTATCTCATGGTAGATTGAATTAGGGAAGTTACTAAACTACCCTTTGTGTCAGAAAACATTACGGTAAGATTATAGATGGGGGCATAATTAGTTGTGTAGGTAAAACTTGCTTGCTTTCTAGTATTACTTATCTGATGTATAAAAGAGTAGAAAAGTATCTATAAGGGTGTATGTGTTATTGATACATATGATTTCATTTATGTGCGATTGTAGCACGTGCAATACACTTGTACTAGATGAAAAACAATCATAATAATCTTAAATTAGTTTATCCGGCAAATAAATACTAGGTCTTAGGATTTCTTCTCACAGTCTGTTAATCCAAGTCTTCTCAAAGTCATCATTCCAATGAAGAATCAAGACATTATTTTCGAAGAAAAATTACATTCATCTCTAATAAATTCTTCATTTTAGAGATCATAATATTAATTATATTATTATAATATTTAATACAATTTATAAAATATTATTTTTTTTCTCCTAACATTTAATTTCAAGATATTTCATTGGTAGAAATAATAAAAAATAATTTATCTTTTCTAAGTTATTATTTTGTAGAGAGTTATCCAAATTTAGAGAATCTCACCATTTTTTTTCCTACTTTTCTATTTTAAGAAGGTTTTAAAGATTCTATTAAAACAAAAATCCCTAAAATCTTTTTTAAAAATCCTTAAGGGGTGTTTTGGTTGTCATCTTTTTTTTTTTTTTKTTTGAAAGATATCAATATTTCATATTTCTTGTTTCATCAACCAATTTTTTTGGTTATTAAAACTTTTGTAGGTATTGATGTTTTAACATTTATGGTTTATAATTATATTTTTATATTGTTTTTTGCTTCATGTTTTAAAATAATATTATTATATCAAAAGATAAACTAAATCAATATTGATATCATTGTCAAAGTTTGGAAGTATATAAATCAAGGTTTTTATGTCTCTTTTTGGACCATAAATTTTTATAATGTCATATTCCTTCTCGCAAATAATGAAATATGTTTTTTCCATGAATATTTGTGTTGTTTATGTTTTATTTATACGTTAGTGAAATAATGTTTCACCTGATAAAAATATGTATTTATTTCAGCTCACAGTTAACATGAAATATTTATCTTTCTTTTACGGTCTACGAACAAATGTCACATATATTTATGATTGTTTTGAATTTTTAGATATAGAATTTTTATCTACAATATCTAAAAATTCTTATTAATTAACTCATCGTAACTCAAATTCCATCTCAAGTCGCACGAGACTTGCTACAACTAACATTAATCGCATTACTCACAGTAGCATTTTGTTTGAATAAATTCAATCGACAACTAAGTTCATTTACATCTCTAAGTCCCCATAAATTAGAATTCTAACTCCACCACTACGTGCAACCCGTGCGACATCAAGTTTCATCTATTACTAGTTTTGGGTTTCATAATTTTCTTTTGTATTTTATTTATTATAATTAACAAAAATCAGCGTGAAGATGAGTCGCTTAGTTTAACTAGGTTCCAAACTCTTTTAAAAATCGTACATTTCATCGTTTCATTTGTATAAAAATACATATTAAAGCATTTTTTTCACACATAGAAAAAAAAACCTTAGGACTAACCCTGTATTTAAATTGTTACAGATGCTCATATTACCCCCATAATAGAGTTCTACCAAAATAGTCGGCTATTCATTGTTGACCCATAAATGCATTTAAAAAGCAGATATTGATATTAATTTTGTGTCTCAATTTCAAGAAAAACACCATTGCTTTCTTAGCTTGTTATATTCGAAAATCCAGCATCAGAGCCATAAAAAAACAATAAAAAAGACAATGCAACAACACTTTTCAGTCTCGAGAACCAACCAGTTATAATCAACCAGACAACCACGACACTATACCCACAAAAAAAAAATAACATTATAATAAAGAAAAAGAAAAAAAAGGAGATATCAAGACTCTGGCCCTTTCTCTATCATTCATCCCTTCACCACTTTAATTCTTGAATTTCTGACATCATCATTCAACCCACAGGAATTCAAGATACCCAAAGAGTAAGAATTAATCATACGAAGCTAACAAATATCAGAAAACTAGAAAGATGGATCAAACAGATGACAACCGTCGATTGTATCCGCCGGTCACCGGAGGATGAAGTTTTCTCAGGGCTATGCGGCGGCTTCTTGTAGTAAAAAGGGAACCACGGAACTATAGGGTCTGGAGCTTCAGGTCCACCACCACCACCACCACCACCACCACCACCATAGTAGTTAGGGTTTGGAGGATTATATGGGAATATAGTAGATGGTGGAGGGTAGTATCCATTTTGTGATGGTGGCGGATAAGTGGTTGTTGGTTGATTGTTTCCGCCGCCGCCACCACCACCACCACCACCACCGCCAATTGGTGGCGGGTAACATGGGTATGGACACTCCTGGGCCACCACCGGCGCCGGAGAATACAGGGATATGGAAAGAAAGAAGAGAATGGAGAGAATTTGGTAGAGGTTAGAGGCCATTTGATGCGATGTGAAAGTTAGAGAAAAATGAGAGTATGAAATAGATAAAAAAAAAAAGAGACCAACGGAAAGAAGAAATGGGCAAAGAGGGTAGGAGTGGAAATTACTAGTCAACAAAAAAAAGTGAAGTTGTGAAGGAAATTTTGCAATATTTAGGGGTTACTTTTGTTTGTGGTGAGGGGCCACATCATCCCATCATGAATAATGACCGAGTCATGGGTAAATATTGGCAGCTCACTTCCCGAGTCATGACTCAGTAGTTGAGTGGGGTCTTTATTATTGATTGAGAACATATAGTTGGCATAGACAATAAATAAAGATGCATTTGTAAGCAAGGACAAAATGGGAACTTGGAGGATTGCCTTATATTTGGTCTCTCAATGATATGATTAGCATGTTATATGCAAACATTTAATCATTTGTTAAATATTAAATATGCCACTAACGTAAAACAAAAGAATCTTGTTTGTGGAGAACAAAGTTTTTTTTATTAACCTGAATATCCAATTCGCTATGCGAGCCGACCAAGCTCAGGGTAACCACCTGCATTGCAGATAGCCCGGAGTCACCGGATAAGAATAGTAGCATGGTGGATAAAGACAAGAGTATATAATAAAATCGTTTGAGTTTGAATCCTGCTATCTATATATACGTTTGTGGTCACTGAGAGGTTTACGACCGTTTCATTTTTTAATATATAGTAGTTGTCTAGATTTTTATTTATATGATACGTTTTTAGTTAATAAATTTTCGTTCGTAAATGAAGACTTGGTTTTAACCTACGTGGTGTCTTGGTTGGGATAATAATTGTAATTCTGGCATTGAAGCCTTAATGACATCACATGCACGACTTGTCTTCTTCCTTTCTTTTTTCCTTACAAGTTCTTTTCAAGATAGAGAAAAATCAATAAAGGGTTACACACTACAATGACAGAAGAACTATGAAATTGATCATTATCGTTGAATTGATTGAGGAAACCCTTCTATAATGCAAGGACGACTAAAATGTATATCCGTTGAATCAATGTTATCGTTGATTTGAACTGTTTTTTGATATGTAAATGGGTGGGTAATAGGTAATCGGTATTATTTTTCTCTGGTAACCGTGGGTGTCCGGCGTATATCTCGACTAGTCCAATGGTCCCTTAAGATGACAGTTAAGAAAATTGTCGGTAGTTTTGAGGAGACTTGAACTGATGATCTCTCGAAAGGATCCCAAAGCCAAGTCTTAATTTATGAGTTGAATTGAGTTGGCACTCAAAACTAATAATCAATATGATATTAGTTTATTACAAGTGAAATGTAAGGGAAAAACTGGAGAATCAAGAAAAATAGATGAAAAATATATTAAAATAAATTTCAAATTAAAGATAATAAAGTTATATATTTTATGTAATTTATTTCATTCAATTTTTTTTTTATTTTCATTCATTTTTTATTTAAAAATTTAGGTGTAAATATTTTTATTTTCTAAAAAAGATGATTTTTAGTTTGATTAAGAGGAAAATCATAAACACAAAAATTAAAGAGCCCACCAATAATTGATTCAATAAGATAATTAGGAAAAAAAATAAAAGAAAAAGATAATTAGGATGAAAATCAGGGACATTCCAATCTTTTTGAAGGCCCTGCTACGTCAAAAACTTTTGATGGCGTTGCATGAGAGATAACATCATACACATATGTTAAGCACAAAAGGACGCTAATCCTAAACGATCAACAATCTGAACCTAACTTAAACTTAAACCATTAATAATTTATATCTAAACCTATACAATTAATAATCTGAGTTATAGTTTTACATGAATTGATGAAAATGCGCTAAACATATGTAAAATTGGCCCCAAAATTTTGGAGGCCCTACTCAAAATCTCATATTTAACATGCTAAAAGACGACCTTGATGAAAATCAACATAGCAGAGCAATTTAGTGGACCTAGCCTTTTGTGGTCCAATGGGCTTATGGGCCTATACCAAACACAAGTCTAAATAAATGAATGAGGCTTGTCTATAACTATAGCTTATAAAATCTTTTACATTTTAAAGAACAAAACTTTTGTCATAATTTTTTCCAACTTAAAATAAAAATCTAACAATATATTTAAGTAAGTGATAGTTTTACAAAATATGAATTATGGATTTTCTTTCAACTCCAAAAAATCTGGAATTTTTTCATCAACCAAATATTTAATCACATACTATTTTAAGAAAGTCTTAACGTACTGTATAATATATTACGTATAGTATATATTTGGAGAAGGTGGTTAGTTGGAGAGTCCAACCCAAAGCCAGTTAATTGAGTTTTTAAAGTTTTTCCAGTAAAAAAATAATGATAAAATATTAATATATATATATATATATATATATATAAGTTTAATTAATTAAAATTATATAATCTAGAAGGATTAAAACTCATTTTCATTTCCATCCTCTTGATACTTCATTATTATGTATTGAAATATTGGAACATAAGGGAGAGAGTGTTAATTAGTGAAGGCTTTGGATCTTGTTCCTCCATTCATCCAACCAAGCTTCAATACCCACATTTATTCTTAACCTTTACTCAATGCTATAAATTCTTTGTCCCCCTAATTAATTCAATATTACTAAGGAGAGTGATTGTGTGAGAATGCAAATTAAGGTGAAAAACATGAGAAGGGATATGAACCCTTAATCACCTTTAATTTCAAAATCACTCATTAATTGCGTTTGATATGGAGATTGATCTAGTACATCTCGTCTTAACGTGCATCCAAGGTTGGAGGTATCTTCTTACGCTTTCCACATTAACTCTCTTTCTCACCAAAATCCAACTCATACTAATTAATATATATATATATATGTGTGTGTGTGTATGCTTTCTCGTTAATATTTCTAATTATTTTGAGTTTTCAATATTCTTGAAAAGAAACATGATGCAATAAAATTTACAATTGTGTAACATCTCATAATGCAACATTATTCAAGACTATCTGGTCATAAAATACAAATCTATTTAGAAAACAAATAAAATTTGGAAGTATTTAAAAATGTGATTGTGGGTTTTTCAATGTCTCGATTTTTGTTTTCCAGAATACGAACATGGTATAAAAAAGTTTTTTAAATTTTTGACTCAATCGGAAAAAGACGTGCCAAATATCTCGAGCATCAATTTTTTAGTATAATGCTTCAAATACAGTGCTTTTTTACCACTATTATATTTAAATTATATTAAAAAATTATTTGTGATTGAGTTTAATAATAAAATACTTTGATGTTTTTAGTAAAATAAGATTGAAAATGGTTTTGTCATGATTAATATCACAAATATCTTGTAGTCATCGTTAATAAATGAATAAATAAATTGAAGTTCAAATGTTTTTATAAACAAATAGTACATTTTTTTTTTCCTACACTTCAATTAAAAATATAGGACAAAATGTAATAAGTTTGCATCAGTTGATTTAGGATAATTAATATATGTTTTTTTTTCAATCAATGTGATAAGTTTTATTCTATATTAATTTTAAGAGAAAAGTCTAAAAAAACCAATAGACTTTAGCGTTTGAAATGATTAATTTTTTGGATAATTTTTTGGAACAAATAAGTCATTGGACATTCCAAAACATGTTAAATAACTCTTTGAACAATTTTTTGGAACAAATAAGTCATTGGACAATTTAAAACATGTTAAATAATTCATTGGACAATTTTTGGAACAAATAAGTCATTGAATAATTTAAAACATGTTACATAACTCCTTGGACTTTTCTAAAACCTGTTGGATACATTTTTATGACTTGTACAACTAGTTAAAGTGGTAAAATAATGAAAAAAAGCCCGAAAAACCCCAATGAACATTCATATTTTGAACGATTAAGTCCCTAAATATTTTTTGAACCAAAAAATATTTAGATCTATAAAATTAAACAAATATAACAAAAAAATACTTAGGTGGCGTTTGTTTTTTAAGAGGTGCTGAAGTCTGAAGTCTGAATTCACTTCTGAATTTTAAGAGGTGGTGCTGAAGTCTGAAATCTGAATCAGTCAGACTGTTTGTTTTTACGTCTGAAATCTGAATCAATTCATTTCAATTAAATTTAACTGAAATATCCAATCATTTAAACCATTTGTAAACTACCATATACTTTTAACACATTCAAAAATTCAATTGAAATACGTCAATTGATTCAAAACACAATAGAAAACAAAAATTCAATTGAAATGCCTTGCAAGACTTTTCAACCCTGAAGAATTTAGACCCTGTTCATATTTCCATCTTAAACATATTCCATCCTCCTAGACTCTCTTTATCAAACTTCAATGGCTTCCACTTCTTCTTCCTTTACCGATCATCTTTATGAAGCATTAGATCGAGCAGGATTTCACACTTTTAGGGATAATGATGAAATCAATAGAGGTGAAGAGCTGAATGTAACGCCCCCAGAACCCCGTAGCAAGATATTGTCCGCTTTGACTAACCCGCACCTAACCGGTCACGGTAGCCGCACGGTTTTCTCCTGGCATGGGCATGAACCGAAGTTCGTATCCCACCCAAAACGCGTCTTACTAGAGAAGGTATCCACACCCTTATAAGGAGTGCTTCGTTCTCCTTCCCAACCGATGTGGGACGAGTGACACACCCGCATCGCGGTGTAACATCCCGTCCCACATCGGTTGGTGAGGAGAACTAAGCACTCCTTATAAGGGTGTGGATACCTCATCCTAGCATGACCGGTTTTGGAGCTTGCGTTGTGCGGCTGCCAGAAACAAAACCGTGCGACTACTGCTTTGTGGTATAGCGGGCAGGTTAGTCAAAGCGGACAATATCATTGCTACGGGGTTCTGGGGGCGTTAAATACATTAGTAGTAAGTTAAGGCTATACCTACAAAAGGAGTCTCACTTCCCAGCTGCACACTGGATTTTACAGTACCTCAAAGGAATACCAAACCCCAAAACCCCAAACCTACAGCCGTAGATAACATGCACAAGCCCAATCTTGAATCCACTCTTCAATTGTCTCTCCAGATGAAGCTTGGAAGTGCTTCAAATCGCTTTCATCGTCATTACCAAGTAAGCCTCTCCTAGACTCATTGATTACCCATTTGTGTTCGGTCAAGTATGATACGCACAATCTCAAGAGGGCATTTGCATCTTTGATGTTTGTGTTGGAGACAAACCCAGATATGTTGAAGCCTAGAACAGTTGAGACTTTCTTAAATTCAATGAAGGTTACAAATGGTATCAGAGCCAGACCCGGACCGATTGTGGCCCAACGAGGACGTTGTGTCCTAACGGGGGAAGGGTGTAACAGCCGCGATGCGGGTGTGTCACTCGTCCCACATCGGTTGGGAAGGAGAACGAAGCATTCCTTATAAGGGTGTGGATACCTTCTCTAGTAAGACGCGTTTTGGGTGGGATACGAACTTCGGTTCATGCCCATGCCAGGAGAAAACCGTGTGGCTACCGTGACCGGTTAGGTGCGGGTTAGTCAAAGCGGACAATATCTTGCTACGGGGTTCTGGGGGCGTTACA
>NC_037540.1:4471130-4475462 GCF_001531365.2 Cynara cardunculus var. scolymus
TATTTTTATTTTAATTAAAATAAATTTTATCAAAAATCTTTTTAAATGTAATTATTTTTTGTTATATTTGTTTAATTTTATAGATCTAAATACTTTTTGGTTCAAAAAATGTTTAGGGACTTAATCGTTCAAAATATGAATGTTCATTGCGTTTTTTTCGGACTTTTTTCACTATTTTACCACATTAACTAGTTGTACAAGTCATAAGAATGTATCCAACAGGTTTTAGAAAAAGTCCAAAGAGTTATTTAACATGTTTTGAATTGTCCAAGGACTTATTTGTTCCAAAAAATTGTTCAATGAGTTATTTAACATGTTTTAAATTGTCCAATGACTTATTTGTTCCAAAAAATTGTCCAAGGAGTTCTTTAACATATTTTGAAATGTCCGATGACTTATTTGTTTCAAAAAATTGTCTAAGAACTTAATCATTCCAAACACTAAAGTCCATTGAGTTTTTTTAGACTTTTCCCTAATTTAATTGATAACCTTGTAACATTAAGCTGTATTTGTTACATGAGACTGGAAAAGACGTCACAGAACAAAACTCTTTGTTCCATGTTTGGCACGATATATACATGACAAAAACTCAATGTTCCACGAGTAATACGCCATAGAATAGAGACTATGACAAGGACTCGATGAGTCTAGATGTAACAAAGAAAGTTTTTTTCTCTTCCACCAAAATGGATGGGACAAAGACAGGATGTCAATTTGTCAAGCAATATATTCTTAGAAAACATTTTGACCCAAGATCATATCGTTCATTCAATCAGTATAAGTTGAAAAGTTGGCATCCAGATCATTAAATGTTACAAAATCAACACGATTAAGTTAAAATGGGTGTGAAATAAGGAATTTTTAAAACTTTTATTTCTCGTGTCAAGAAAAAAAAGCACAAGGTATGGTCATTTTTGCTTGGCTCCAGTACAACGTCTTCAACTTAACTTTTGTATTGACAATCGTAAAAAAGTAGCCCTTATTTTTGAACGAGTTGCTCTATAGAGAGGTTGGCCTTGTAAAAGGCTAAAAATGGTTCCATAGGCAAAAGGGAAAAAATATGTACTTTGTATCTCCATATATTGGTCCATTCGCATATATTAGAAGATATTTAAAATGATATTTCATTATAAAGTAAATGTTTCCAATCATGTCCAGACATCACCGATGAGGTTCTCTCCCTAGTTTTTATGTCGAAAACATGCCTCATATAGGTAGAGGAACAAAAGGCAGAGTGAGGTTTATGCACAAGACTGTCCCAATCTTTTTGGAGGTTCTGCTACACGTGTACTAAAACTATATATCACATGAAATGAGTAATAAACAAAATATAATTTTAAATGTTTAAAATGTCAAAGTGAGAAGAATGCCAAACAGTCGTTTTTGTTTTTGATCCGCAATTTTTGAAACTAAATATGATTTCAATGAAATTCAATAGGTCTTCATTGAGACGGGTTCACAGGTTGGCTATATAAATACAAGCTCCAAAGCATAACTAATTTAGGGGCCCAAAATGTTGGAAGCTCTCCTTAAAAAACCATGTTCGTTTCTCTTTATAGATGTCCAAAACTTTTCAAACACTTCAGTTAAATGCACTTAAAGTATTTGATTTTTTTTTTGCATCATCGGATTATTGAGCATAGATAAATAAGTTAAATACTTTGATAATATAAATTTGGGATCATGTGAGATCAATGGTTTTTCGTGAGACCCGTAAGACCAATTCTCAATCCTTGGATTAGATCTACAATCTGAACATTCATAATCACAAAATTGCCACGAGACTTCTCAATAATCACAAAATTGCCATCGTGCAACTTTGGACTATTAGATCATTAGCTTATAAAATTGATCAATGAACATAAATTGGTCTTACGGGTCTCACGAAAAACCTTGGGTCTCACGGAAAACCTTTGTCTCACGTGAACTCAACGCTATATATATATATATATATATATATATATATATATAAACAATAGAAACCAAAAGCCTATGATGCATTCATGACTTAAGAAATGAGATCCACCAAAATAAATAAATCACATTATAAAATCATTAACTAATTAAAATCTAAAAATTTAGGAAAAAAAGGATTTGAAGAATACTTTTTCTAAATTGTATCACCTAAACAACTCAACATTTTGCTTATATATATGTGTGTGTATATTAATTAAATTTATAAGATTATAACTTTTATTTTTGTTACTTAGTAACATTACATCATCAATATATCTATATATTTTAAGACAAGCTCAATAAAGACGAAAAAATCGTATGAGAATAAAAGTTAAAGTGAGAAACGTAAATAAAGATCTAAACTCTTGATCACTTTTGATCTCATCTCATCCCATGACTTGCGTTTATCACGGGAATTACGAGATGCACCGCATTAACATTGATTTTTAATTAAGATTGATTCAAAGATAAAGACTATTTTACCTTTCTAACCATTCTTTCTTTCTTACATTTCTAATCATACTTTCAGAAACTAAACGGATAAATAAAAAACGATTGTTATTAAGCAAAGAAATTATAAAATATTACATTAAGTTTTTACTCCTTTTAATGTTTTATAACAAAACTTTCCAAAAGTCCAAACCGTATGAAACCGGCAGAATTACAAAATTTGGAAATGCGAGGGCACATGAAGGCTTGTGGTACACATCATCCATGGGTCCCACATATTCATCTCTGACAACAATCCCCGATGCATTCTGATACCCGAACCTTCTTTAATTTCACCCTCTTGAATTATTTATACTTTAAACCCTCCTACTTACTCACTTTTACATCTATAACCTTCTTGTTTTTTCACTTCTTTTTCCCCTATCCAAGTCTGTAATCTCGTTAACATATGCCCATTAACCCATGAATCTCTCTCATCCAAGTCCCAACGCGTAAATTATGATATCATACAACCTGATAAATTAATTATCAGTTGCTAACTGATTAATATTTAACAAAAATTAGTTGATAAGTTAATTGACTTATTATAATTATATGAATATGAATTATATATTTTATTTCAAGAGTAAACTATGATTTTCTTTAATATGGTTTGTTAAAAATAATTCTATTTTTATTTCTATAATTTTTTAAAAATTACATCGTTATCCTTATAGTTTATAATTTGTTATTGTTTTTATTTTATCATTGAAATTAACTATGTTAAAATTCTCTGTTAACTTAAGATATTTTAATATTTTTTTACTGAATATCTTTCTAGTTTATAAATTATTTTTTCAATGAAAAGAATCATTATTTTTATTTTATTTTGAATGATTAAGTTTTTCAGCTATTTTTTTAATTAAAAAACAATTATTTTTTTTTTTAAAGAAAAAACCACTAAACTTTTTACTTTTAATTGATTAAGTTATTGAATATAATTTTTTAATGAATAAATCATCGCACTTTTAGAAATTGGTTACCTACAATATTTTAACCCAAAAAATGTTACATTAAAATGTTAAAGTTTTTAATCATTCAAAATGTTAAAGTTTAATGGTTTTTTATATAGTTCGGGAATTTAATCATTCAAATTGAGAAAGTAACTTTTCTATTTTAAAAATAGTTTAGGGACTAAATTGTAAAAAGTTTGTTTGGTTTTTTAGGAATTTTCTATTTTGTAATAGCGAAATAATTAAATATCTCCTGTGTAATTTGTTTTTTTTTTTTTGTCATTATAGTTTCATTTTCTTAAGAGTTTGATTTATGTCACTAACATTGTCATTAAATGTCTACTCGCATAAAAAGTATTTTAGTTTTCCATTCATCATAGACTAAACAATAAGAGGGTGTTTGGTAACAAATATTAAACAGTAATCGATATAAATAAATCAATGAGTAAATTATGTTTTTAGTTTATGTGGTTTGTGAAATTTTCTATTTTCATTCTTATGATTTTCATCCTCATAGTTTATAATTCATTTCCGTTTTCGTCCTCACGATTACAATTTTATTGCTATTTTTGTTCTTATGGGTTACAATACATATATATTTTAGTCTCTTACACTTAAAAGTAGTGTTTAACCTCAAGAATGAAAATAGAAATGAATTACAAATTATAGGGACTAAAACTACAATTTCAAAACTATAAGGACATAATCCAAAATCTGTAACAAACCATAGGTACAAAAGCGTAATTTACTCAAAAATCGAATATATGAAAATAAAACAAAAGGTGTGGATATTATTTGGCTTTACAACCACCAAAGGAGTATATATAAGGAGACGATGCTCTTCTAGTTACTAGTGATTGGAAGTCATGGTGTAACACCCCTAAAAATATGAGGCAAAAAGGACTGAAATATGAAACGAAAAATCGGAATTTTA
>NC_037540.1:4475562-4487123 GCF_001531365.2 Cynara cardunculus var. scolymus
TGCTTGATGCTTGTTCATGGTGATGGTATTTTTAGGCTATCGGATTTCTTTGAATGTATTTATGTTAGATTTTTAATGTTTTAGATAGAAAACAATCTGATGAAACTTAAATACAAAAGACAACTAGGAATAAGTTTATAATAAGCTACTAGCAAATTCGTCAAATTGATAATTGTATTCGCCTATCCGTTTTGTTATGTTGATGTTTTCTTGGCTGCATTGTCTAATAATATTCAAAGTAATTTTTAGAGCAAGTTGTGATAAGGTTATTCAACTTTTATCACTCAGCCTCTTGTAAAAAATGGCAGTTCAAAACTGTACTACATGTCTACATCTGAATTACAAAACTTAGATCATCAGCTAGGCTTTGCAAGGTCTTCCGGCTAAAGACTCACATTGATGTCATTTGAGAAACAAAGGGGAAAAAGGCAGTTCTGACGAATTATTCATTGGTGTCTATTGGAATGCGGGAACTTCTCTTTTCTTGGACGTCCTTTTTCTCCTACTAAGAAATAGTAACTCTCTTGACTCTTAATCTGTAATTCAATTTTGGTTTTTTGGGGTAATCGAAAACATGAATTTTAGAACCATTTGTATGTCAGCACCAACTCATCCTCTTTGTGTTTGATACCCCTTCAGTTAATGGCTTTTCCTGCTTGCTTCTGATGCAAAATTCACCTCTTCTTGTTACTCTGACGTCCACATCATGCACAATCTACTCTTAATGCTAATGTAGCACATATAGACACATCTTCCACCTATCTTTCTCATGTTAATCATCTTGGATCATTAATTTGGGTGCCTTTAACATATATTGGAATGTGAATCTTTTGTCTTGTGCTATCTCTTTTTACCCACCCACATGTGAGATTATCCAGGTGGTTCTTATTTAATTGTTGGTCCCTGCTCTCCTACYATTGCACATAATTTAGCTTTTGCTGTTTGTTTTATACGTCTCAATATTTCCTAAGTCTTATCCTTGAAATACTTACAGATATTAATCTTTTATTATTTTTTCTTCTTGTGTATAAATCCTGCAAATCCGCTTAAAGGGACATTTTATTTTTTTTGTAAATTTTTCTATTGTTCCTGAACTATTGCATGTCTTTGGTTCTTCATTTCTTTCTCGAATTTAAACATGTTTTCATATTGCTTTACCATTTAACAGACAATAGAGAGCAGCCCTTGGGAAAACAGTGAAAGCGAGGCTATTAACTTTTCACAGTTGGTATGTTTCTGAACCTCATGTTAGACTTGTTTCCCGTGTTATTGCTATCAACAAGGGGCTTGTAATTAATTGCAAAGTTCTTCAGCTGAATTTATTTTTATTTGTTTACTAGACGATCTGGTAAATTTGGCTCCATACCACCTCTTTTACGCATCCATTGATGCAGAAAAATGTCTCCTGTTTTGGTTTAAATTCTTCTATTTCACTTTGAATTGCAGAAACCTCTTAGATATGGCAGGTTCTGAGAGCTCCAAGGCTGAAACCACTGGTGTTTGTCAAAAAGAAGGGTCCTACATTAATAAAATTCTGCTCACTCTTGAACTGTGAGTCATCAATCATTGCCATTATTTTATCAGTGTAATATTACTCTACAAATGTTCACTTGTAGTCGTGCTACTATTTGTTATTTAACTCATCCATCTGCAGCAAATTCTTTAATGTTTCTATGATGAAAAAGAGAAACATGTGCCACCCTGACTAGCTTATACCTTTTTAATAATAACGTCGTACTTCTACCAAGGGACTTTGATCACTATATTAGAAGTCCTCGTTGCAACAATTTCCTAGAAATAGGTGTCACCATGACTACCTTTTGATTTATTTGTTGTAATTGATCTTGTCTGGCCTATTCCGTAGCATTAAAGCTGAGGTTGTTGTTCTTGTTGGAGATTGATTGTTTCACCAGCTTAATCATTTAAATGAGGTGGTGACTAAACATGCACGACGTAAAGCTCTTCACAAATTACAGAACTCTAGATAAAGATCGAAAAACACCAACACCCAACTAACATTACCTTTTTTAGAGTATATTGGGCCTTAAGGATCATGATGTTATTTTGTTTTTGCTTTATATAGATTTTATATTCTATTAATTGGAGCTTTTTTTTACTAACTTGGAGCTATCATAGGTCATATCGGAATTAACAGATGGGAGAGAAATTCCCACATACCATATAAGGAGTCAAAATTGACCATGCTTCTTCAATATTTCTTAAGTGGTCATAGAAGAGTATTCGTAAGTCTTATACCTGAGTTTCAATTTATCTAAAAAGCATGTCCCGTCGTCTGACCATAAAATTCATTGAGAAAGTATTATTTGCCCTTCTATTGGTGGTATGAAGGTATTCTATTATTCATCCAGTTCTTTTGTATTTGTTTGATGCGTAAACCTAGAAGATGGTCAAGTCAAGCTACAGTCAAGACCGGAGGAAGAAGAAGAAGTTAAAGCTGCTTTGTTAAGCCAAATACAGAGATTGACAAAGAGGACATTCCTTTGGGGAAGAAGAGGTCAGGTTGCATTAACTGTTGTTTTCCTCTTGTTTCTTTGAGTTTGTGATATTGCATTTAGTTGTATATGCAAATATTCTAATATAATTCTTTATATTTGTTTCAAGCATATATCTGTAATTGTATACTAAGGGGCCATTTACTAAACACTTACCGGTAAGTGCTTACTGGATAAATTTCTTCATTGGATGAACATAAGAAGGGCCAAGAATCTTACTGGATAAGAGCGATGAGAAGGATGAAGAGTCTTACCTGTTAAATGAGGATGACTACTCTTACCCAGTAAATTGTTGCATTCGATATGTTTTGATATACTAAAATCTTACGCATCAAAATTAATCATAGTGTTGACTTCTATCGGTGACCGCTTACCGGGTAAGAATTGGGTGGACGACCCTAAGTTTATTATTCATCTGGTTGAACCGACATCATATTTGGAGGTATTTATCCTTGATGCGTTTGAGTACTAAACTGAGATTAAATTGATCAACTTGTGACTGGCAGGGGATTTTGTTTCTCAAGTAAATTGTGATGAGAAGGATATTGAAATCTGAAGACGATTTTGCTATGCTATATGGATGGAGTTGTACATGATACAACGAATTCAAGATGTGGTAGAGAGATAAGGATACAAAAGCATAACACATCATCAAGTAGTTCTCTAATACCAACAAATCGTTGTGCCAAACTGCAGGTTGAAGTTGCGGTCTCAGGCTGATTAATACCACTTAGATGTTTCTTGTAATTTACTCTCTGATTATTTAAGGGTCAATTTGATACACTAGATAAGATGGATATTTGCTATTAATGTTTGTGCATGATAAAATAACAATATTGTTATTATTGGGTCATTTATCTTATATGGCAAAAAGTGAGTGTTGTACCGATTAAGAGCAATGATAAGGATGGACTCTTACCCGTCAAGCATTTACTAATTAAATTGTTGTGTTCAATACTGACTTGATGGATTACAACCTTACTTGATAAAGTAAGTTCGAGTGTTGTTTTTTAGAGGTAAATATTTTGGTAAATGACCCTTACATGTGTTGGTTATTTCCAGATCTTAGTACTGTTGTTGGCTTTGAACTGAAAACCTAAAGTATTGTTGATGGATTTAATGATGTTTGTAGGTGTTATATATATGAAACCCAAGACATTTTTGTGGTTTATGAAATGTTTCCATATACATATGTATATTTGACAGTCATGGAATAAGTGTTTGATTAAATCATATCACTAATTTTTGTTGGGTGTTGTGTTGAATTAAGTCTCTTTTTGTATTGGATTTTGAAAGATGTGTTAGGGTGTCCAGTTAACTCTCATTTAAAACATATTCCTCATTTTGTTTAATGATGATGTTGACACATTCTTTTTGTAAAACTAGGTCTTGTGTGATCTTGTAATTGTTAATCATGTTGCATAAAAATTCATTTAGGATTAGGAATGACCCAAAAAAATATTTAAAATATTATACCTTCAATGCTTGTAACTTATTTTGGATATATTGCCTTAGAAATGATTGTTGATAAGATTTATTGTTCAACAAGATGATGGTCATTTTGAATCTTATTCCTTACACATATAATTAAAATTATAAAGGTGTTTGTTATTATACACGATTCACATAAAAGATTTGTTTTTACAGATGATTGCAGAAGCTACTAATACTAGCATTTCACATGGATGGTTATTTAAATCTAACGTAGGTACAAATGTTATAGGCTTATGATATTGTGAAAGAATTTGATATTTTAAAATTGAATAAATCTTAATAAACTTATTAAATCCCGCCGCATTGCGCGGGTACACAACTAGTATTTCAAAAAAGAACAAGAATATGATTAAAAAAATATTGAAATTGCTAATAACGTATTCAAATTTTCTTTATTATATAAGAAAGCGAAAAGAGACGAGGATGACTTGATGAAGACGATCAAAGGTCGAAAGAAAGATGGTGTGTAATATATTGGTCAATGCAACATGTGATGTATCATATATAATTACGTGTATGTATTACACATAATCGTATATAATTTTAAAACTCGTCATCTTGTTGTAAATTAATTAACTCTTTATATGATTTTTCATACACACACACACACACACACATATATATACATATATATATATATATAGGTGGAGGTTCAAACGAGAACACCTCCATTTTATGAGAACGCGAAAACATCCTTATCACATGTGATAATATGTGTGAGGGGATTGGTGGTATGCAGAAGGAGTGTTCTACGACTTAGGGCATACCAAATGTTGTCTGCGTCTATGATTTAGCATCACATGTGATGATTTTGATGGATTATAGTATCATATCAACAACACCATTCTCACATATGATAATACATATGTGAGGGGGCTTAGTGGTATAAGGGCGACTTGGCTCGCAACAAAAAAATCACCCATGTCTCTGATTTAGTATCACATGTGTATCATATGTGATGAAATAATAGTATCACATGTGATTGTTTATTGTAAAAGGGTGTTTTCGCGTTTTCGTAAAATAAATGTGTTTTCGTTTGAACCCTTCCTTATATATATATATATATATATAGAGAGAGAGAGAGAGAGAGAGAGAGAGAGAGAGAGAGGACGTTTCAAATGCAACCCATAACATTTGTATAACCAATGCAACCCAATTAATTGAAATATTTATGGAAATGATGAGAGTTCATTTATTATAATTTAAATATTTATGTAAGATTACTAAAGTTCATTAATTATGATCAAAACTTTATATAAAATAATCAAAATTTTAGGAAATCACATATTCATCAAAGTCAATTGACGGTTGAGATTGAGTTGTATTTGTTGAACAAATGTAAAATGTTGTATAATAACTCACATTTCTCTCTCTCTCTCTCTCTCTCTATATATATATATATATATATATATATATATATATTAGAACATAACAAATATGAACGTAGGTGGAGGTACCAGCGGGTTGGATGTTCCTTTCATGGGATTTTCTGTTATCCCCATTTATGTAAACGCTAAAAAACACTTTCTTCCTCCTATTCAAAATATGGTTTTTTTATATATTATAAATTAATATAAATATTAGAAGATCAAGGTTTATTAAAAGTTTTAATATTCAAATTATTATTTTTTCATTACCCACGTAAATAAATCGTTTGTTTTGGTTGCAAGAGAATTAATAATATTAAACACTTGACAAAAAAAATCAAATCATTTATAAATTATATATCAAATTAAACGTTATAATTTTTGTAATTCATTATTTACTGAAACAACCACAAAAATTAATTAAAAATAACAAAACCATTATAACTCAAAGTAGAAAAATATCCAATTTTGGTAACTTAGAAACCATGTTCCATGTTTTCTTTCTTTTCTTTTATACACAATTATTAAAAACATAATTTTAAACAAATTAAATCATTCAACTTTTATTTACTGGTATGAAAATTCGAAAAATACGTGTTAAGATGGTTAGAATCCATTATAACACAATATATTCTTTGAAAGTAAAATAGTAAATTACATTTAGTATTGGGTTTAATTAAAGAAATAAAAATACTATTTAAACTTAAATTTAAAGAATAATTCAACCAATAAATAACCAAAAGCTGACTGAAAAGGCCACCGGATATCAATATTGTTTATACGAGAATAAAATTAATATCTCATAGATGTTGCCGATCGAATGATAATCAAAATAATTAATAAATAACTTGTCTATTATTTATAATTATGACTTTGGTTGATTTCCAGTTCGTCCAAATTATTGTGTGTAACAAGAGCCACAATAAGATGAAATCGATATATAATCGACTAGGATTAGATAGGTAACCCTGTCCACACGATTAATAAATAACCAAAAAATAATAAAAACTAGAGAATTATTTGTTATTTAGAAATTAAGTGCTGTGATTCACAATAAAGATTTCTTTTTTCCTCTTGGAATCAGAATCTTCCACCCGGTATCCATCAACTTTTATCCTTTTGCCTTGAATTCCGAGATTGATTCTAAAGGAACTTACCAAAAAGCAAGCATACCCACTACTCCGGTAACAACCAGAAGCGACGGAGCCACCCACACCCGATGGTCGGCAGATGAGGCGTATGGGTTGATGGGATACAGATTCCCTGGTGGACCATTTATGTAAATGTATGATGAGGGCGGTGGAGGGCAGTTGAGACCCGGAGTTGGAGATGGCTTCTTGGGTGGTGGTGGTGACGGTGGCGGTGGAGGAGGACTCGTGTTGCAAGGGTTGTTGCAAGGACAACCACCGCACTTGATTTGATGGTCGTCGGTTGATCCACCAATGGCTGTGTCGGTGGAGGTGGTCTGGTCAAGCTTCCTCGGGTTCATTGCTTTGATTGGAGCCAGCACGACGACAGCTAAAATGAGAAGCAAGATCGGAGATATCGACATGGCCGGCGGAGGGCGGTGGGGGTGATTTCGTTTTCAGGGTGGGAAGTGGTGGTTATGAAGAGAAGGCGAAAGAGGAAAGAGAATGCAAACAAGTGGTTTATTTAGTAAGAGGTGGTGGTAGCTGTGCATGGAGGAAAGATGTTGAAGGTCATGGTTATTTTTCTAAAGTAATAATATGATAATTTATAATCATATAATTAATATTTACCACTTTTAATTGAAACTAATTCATAATGCGTATATAATGATACAAACTTCGAATTGGGTTGGCTTAATTTAGAAGGCATCTCACCAATGATGCATGTGGGATGGCCCCACTTTAATTTCCATGTCTTATTAAAGGTATCGTTTCATGCACATTTTTTTATAATTTTATAATTAGATTAAATGATGTATTGAAAATATAAAAAAATAATTTTTGATGTTGATAAGTACGAGAAAAAATTAATAGATATAAATGTATTTATTAATATATAAGAATGCATTTAGCCAACAATTTTTTATTAACCTTGTCAAGTTGATTATTTTATTTTATTTTAAGTATGCATTAAGCGGTGTTGTTATATTATAGTTCTACAAAATATATAGAGGGCAATTGTGTAATTTTATTTTTTGTTGAAGTAGGTGGTATTTCGTTTGTAACTATGTTAGTTTGTTAACAACATGTATTTATACGCCTCTTTTCTTCAATTAATCAATAATCGTTTTTCTCCTCCAAATTCGTTGTATGTGATATGGTATCACAACGGTGCTATTGTTGCATTTAGTATCTTCGTTCATCTCCATTGTTCCCAATAAATCATCTAAGAAATATCAAACATGCCTGAATCGACTACAACATTGTTTCCGTCGTAGACGTCACGTTTCATCCCTATTTCTTACATCATTTCGACAGTCTTGGTTAGATTTTGGTTTCTCAACCTCTTACTAGTGACAACTATTCAGCATGGAGACGTACAATGCTAATTGCACTTGTTGCAAAAAAGGTCGGTTTTGTCGACGTATCTTTGAACAAACCTGAAGGAACAAATTAGATGATGATAATTAATGTCTTGTTATGTAATAACAACATCATCATGTATTGGCTTGAAACTCTGTACCAAAAGAAATTGTGGGCCAACATTATGTTTGCAGAAACAACTTTAGAGATTTGGATCGATCTTAGTGATCGATTCAGTAACGGTCCGAAAATCGTTTCTATAAAGCGTGAAATCACTAATCTGGAATAACAACAGGAATGAATCGGTGTTTAATTCACAAAATGAAAATCTCTTACTGAAGAGTTGAATCAATGTGATATCTTAAGTATTTGAACGTTTTTAAACGATAAAATCAATAAAATGTGTGTAAAAGAAAATTCAAATAATATATGAGGATTATTTATTTATCTATACTATATTATAAAATATTTGACAAAAAATCTTAAAAATCATTTTTTATGCATGAAGTACTGTTTATTGATGCACATTACTTAAAATTCAAGATTACAGTAAATTGTGCGTAAGTACAACATATTAAAGTTTTATGTTTGAATTTGTGTAACTAATTGTAGATAAACATAATCAAATAGACGATAAACATCTCATTTTAAATATAAAAAATAAAAAATATAATTAAGATAATCATTGAGTTCTAACAAAATACTTAATTTTTATCTCTATAAAAAATTATATTATTAAATAAAAAATAAAAAGATGAATTAAAAAATATACCTAAAAACAAGAATTTTTAAATAGTTAGTTTAGTACTAATATCAATATCCCCCCCCCCAACTTTTTATTGATATCTTCATATTTTTATTCAAAAATAAAAACATTATCGCTTTCTCAAAAACACATAAAACTGTATTACAACATCGACAGAGACAAAAAAAAACGAAACAGTAAAATCGAGATGTATCTCGCTGTATTTTACGATTACCCTTCTAGTAATCATATAATAAAAAAAACACATCAAAAATGTCAAAAGCATGTGAGTAAGATGAGTTGAGGCTAAAAGTTAGGCTTTAAAATGACATGATCCTTCTATTCCTCGTTCAACATTAAGGTTAATTAAGCTATTAATTGATGGGAACCTAGAAATGCATTGGTTATAATGATTTAACGTCCTACATAAATCAGTTAGATCAAGATATGATACGATATAAATAATATTTGTTTTAAATTAAAAAGAAGTATTGCATGTTATTATTATATTTTATTAATCCTAGATCCACAATATAGATCATATTTATGTACATCTTGTCTTGCAAGTGAAGATAAAGTAATCAATCAAACAAGCCATCATTCATTTTAGTGCATTTAGTCGGTGACATAATTATCATATATTTTAAGGTGACATATTTTGAGTCATTTAGTTTTATATTATTTATTCACTAAATTTATAGTGCTTTTAATCGATGACTTGCATGATCAATTTGCTTCAAATGAGAAATACGATGAGAATTTATATAGTCATTTTGACCTTTTACACATCCATGTGTCATTGTTTGTGAAATTTGCAACAAAATATACGGGAATTTGAAAAAGATAATAATTGGTTAAAATTATGCTAAAAAATCTGACTAACCATTATCTGGATTCTCCAAGCTATCACACGTTCCTAACAAAAATCGATAGATTAACCCATTATCTCCACCAAAAAGAAGTTGGGTTGCAGCAAGCAACATCAAGAAAAGGAACATGGTCGTAATTATACAACCCTAGTAAGCTATGGTGGTACATGCCTAATTTGTGCATGACCAATAATACCAATTTTAACAAAAATATATTTTGATATTAAATTGAACAGATTCATTTACAAATTGAAAAATAACATTCGTAAAATAGAGTTCCAAGTTCCAACAGGATCATATCGAAATGTCTTGATATCAAAACTAGTATTTTAACATAATTTATACAGGATTCTATCAATCAAATATGGCTCTGTTAACAGGGTAGGAGGGGTTCAAATGACCTAGTTTCTCGAGCATCTTTTTCTTATCCTTTATTTTATTGATCCTATTATAACTTTTTATACCGATTATATATATATATATATATATATAATGGAAATAGGGTATTATATATAACATGGAATCAACTTGAATTGAAGACTAGAAACAAAAAGTTGGGTTGGACAAGAGATAATTGAAAAGAGTCCAATCTAGTGATCATGATGAAGGGGGGGGGGACAATCAATAACAAACCTCCACCATGGCCCCTCCTACTCTTGTTTCTTTCACCTTTTTTTAAGTTTGTTCTTAGTTTATTCATCAATTCCAACAATCATTTCTATTTCAACTTCTTCCCTACCTAAAAACTTTCTCAATTAAATTTTAGGAACTGTTTATTAAACGCTTACCTGATAAGTACTTAACATGACAAAATATCTTAGTGGATGAATGTGGTAAGGGTCGAGAATCTTACCTGGTAAGAACGATGAAAATGATGGAGAGTCTTACCCGGTAAGTGATGACAACTACTCGTACCCGAAAAGTGTTTAACAGGTAAATTGTTGCATGCGATACTGTTTTGATGGACTACAATATTATCTTATCAAGTAAGCTAGAGTATTGAATCTTACCGCAAAACACTTACTGGGTAAACGTTTAGGTTAAAGTCCCCTTACTCTCTTTCTCATTAAAATCACTTCAAAGTTTTTGATTTTGAATTATATACTCTTGAATTATATAGATTTTAACCGGTGAAAATTTATGATTCATTTGCATAACTTAGGATATATGATATATTTAGTATGTGTAGATGAAAGAAATAGTATTCAAGTAAAGTATGAAATTTAAGATAACAATTATAAAATAAATCAAATCCAAAGCAGGATAATGTATTTTTTTAAATAAGAAACTGTTTCTTTCTCTTGATTGTTGATCTTAGAATATGTATGTAAGTGATCAGTGAACAACTACAATTTAAATTGTGATCCGTTTTATTACATATAATGTTATCTGAACGGAAGCACCGACTATTAACTATCATATTGCTTAAGTTTATGGATTTCATGGGGGTTGAATTGAGATGCACGGTGATATTTTGTTTTCAATGTCAACGAAAATAAAAACCAAACCAAATGAATCCGATAAATTTTAATTAAAAGTAGGGTATATGTGATAGATATGTGTATGCGTTATTTTAACCTAAAAGATAGAGATGTTGTTTTGGTAAAAACATCTGACTTGCAAAACAAACAACTAGAAAAACAAAGGAAACTCATCGATTGTTTGATTGGTTTCATTAAGTATTTTATGAATAAAGTTGTTTGTATAGATTGTGAATGTTTATGTTTAAAAGATTTTTTCATAGATGGAAGTTTAATGTTTTTTAGCTGAGAGGAGTATGTTTGAGAAAAATTTGACGTTCTGCATAAAATTTTCCCTAAAAATTTATTGAATAAGTCACTTTCTATATCATTAAGACTATGTTTGACAAATAGTAACTAATAAGCTAGCCGATGAACAATTTATGTTTGACAAAACTATCTGATAAGAATGTAAAATAACTAAGAAAGATATCTTAAAAAATTAATCATTATAATAGTTCAAAATATAATTGAAATAAATTTTTAATAATATAATATATTAATTAATACAAACAAGATGGTAAAACAAATTAAAAAATATAATAAAATAGATATCAAATT
>NC_037540.1:4487504-4512098 GCF_001531365.2 Cynara cardunculus var. scolymus
TAATAATTAATAATTTAAATTTATTAACATTAGCAATATTTAAAATTTATCAATATTTATTTATAATTAATAGCAATAAAGAATAATTAATATTAATGAGGATTGTAATTGAAGAAAATGAAAATAAACTAGCAAAACGCTACTTCACATTAGTTTATTTTTACCAAGAAGCTAGCTTATGTGCATCCAAACTTATATCTAGAAAATAAATTAACTTACCAACAATATATAATCCATTACAAAATAATCATACATAACTACCCAAATAAATTGTGAGTATTATCAAGCTAACGAGTAGAAATTGACCAAATATATGTAAGGTAAAAAGTAAAACGGTTAAAATTGAAATAACTGAAACTAGTGGGGGGCAATGTGAGAGACGCTCAGAGCAAAGAGGGCACGAATCCTATTCCTTCCGATTAGGGTTCGAATCAAAGTATGATGGGAATTTTCAATCCATCTACCTCTGCAGACTACAATCAAGAAGATCGAATTTTACGGTCACTGATTTCGGAAATACCTAGAAGCCCAGATCTCTCGTTAGCGATTTCTTGACGCTGTGTTTGAACAGGTTTGAAGTTTTTTTTATCTGTATGTCTTCGTTTGTGGTTTAAAGGGTTTGAATTATCGGATTCTATTTTGATTGAAATCTCATGAATTTACTGTCTGCTAACTCTATTAAAAATTTCGGGCGAATTAATCGCCAATGGCGTTATAAATTACTAGTGAACATGCTTGTTAGAAGAGTGCCTAAGTTTACAGTAGTCTATCGGGTTATTCTTTTCTTTTTTCAAAAATTCAATGAGATTTTAATAACCATGTTCAACTCTGTAAGTAATTTTCAACCTACTGATATAAGATACATATCAATAAAACTGATAAATTCAAGTTGTTGAATGGATCTTGCATGAGAACTGTAATTCAGACCCTCTTACATTTTTGTGTCCTATTCCGTTTCTGCATGTTGAATTATTGTATCTGTTGAGCAATACAATAGCAGATACCTTGAACTAAATGTTTAATAAAGAGATATGGAGACTAAAGGCGGTAAATTGGGGAAGGACATGTATCTTCCACATACCAAATGACTCGTCTCTATGCAAATTGCCATGGCTGGTAGCCCCATGGCCCATGGCTACCTGGCTGCTCACTACCATCACATAACTAGCTTGGTATGGAGTGGATTGTACATTTATATACAGCTGTAGAAATGGTTGATGTATACTAGTAAAGAAAAAACAATGCGGCATGATTTTGCAACCATTGGCTCTAGGATTTATTATTGAAGGAAGTCCGAGAAAAACAAAGCAGTCCACAATAACATAACATTAGATTAGAACTTTATTGTTTCTAAGAGATGATGATTGACACAAAGACTTATGAAGCTAAATTGGCCATGCAAGAATATAATACGAAGGGAAATGACTTTAACTTCCCCAGACTTTGCTTTCGAAAAAACAGGATATATTGGATTCATTTTGTTCGGAAATGACTTCAACTAATCAACTTGACTGCTTGTGGAATCGTATAGTGTGTTGGGGCTCAGTAACCAATAGATTTTAGATCATAAATGGCCCAAACCTTCCTGAAACAATCTAGAACTTGTTGATCTTCCATCATGGCTCATTGCATTGGTGTAGTGGCTCCTCTATCTAGAAGGTAGCAACCATAGTTTCATGACAGACATCAAGATCTAGACGCAGGATTCTCATCAAGGTGCAGGCTGAATTAATCCATACACTAGACTTGAATCCAATGTTAAATGTGGACAAGCTAGGATCCCCTCGAGCTCTACAAGATGCTATGTTGTATATGCTCGTCAAAGTCTTGGAGGGTCTCTATCCCTATCTACTTAAGGGGGTGCTTAATTGCATCTGAATGATTCATTCAGACTTTCAGAGGCTACCTCTGATTTGGGCATAGACGATTCCTGTTTGGTAAAAAATTTATAACCTTTGAATCGTTCTAAACCCCTCTAAATTGCTCATTTTCTAGGGGATTGCCATGCCATTTAGGGGCGCCTATTTCCACGAGTACCTTGTCTTTGTTGCTGCTCACCTCCTCTATTGTGTTCATTTGATTGCTGGTAACAATCCTGGTGTACATCCAGATATTTTTTCTTATCCTAACCTATTTACTCTATTCCTACTAAGAACCCTAGATTCTCTTAAGATAGTTGATTTTGTTCTGAATAGCATGATGTCTTCATCAACATGAACCGTTAAATGCAATTCAGAGGGAAGAAGAAAGACAACCCATATAGTTAGTTTCAAGAGCATGGTGATTTCATAGTATTTTGCCTCCTACTTGCGAGTATGAAAGGATCAAATCTCCTTGAATTCGTTTTTTGATAAATTATAGTTTGATGTTTCTAGTACACAAAAAGGTTATATTTTGCCTTGAATATTGTATGGTTAGTAGTCTTGTTAGCCCTAGATTTAGAATAATGTAGCCCTAGATTTTGCATTGCTGCTTGTGTCGTGCATCACTCACACCCTTCCACAGATCTAAATTGATGCAATGGTAGCCTAGTTGTTTGTAGAAATGTCAAGGAGAAAATTAATGCAACAACAGAAGAAAATTGACTTGCAAGATCAGGTTGGTTTTTCCATGTGCTTCTTTTCTTTCTTTTGATGGTTGCTTCATTTTTTCCTCTGCTTCATTTTGTTTTTATTGCTCGTTAAATAGGCTGATTTGATTATTTGTTTGACTTAGTTTGCCATTTGATTACCTTTAATGGCAATATGAATGAAGTTATGGGGAAATATAAAATGAGGATTTGAGAAGCTCTACAGAAAGAAATGCCAAGTTCTAAGTTGTGATTGCATAAGATTGACATGCTTTAGGAATCCATGAAACAAAATTCATCAAGGTCACAATAAATTACTTGGAAGTATAAATCATGGTTAATTCATGAGTTGTTTGTCTTTTCACTTTTACCTCTTAATACCACCTATGTCTGATTCGGTCTGACGTTTTTACATAGAACTTGTTTGTTTTTTTTTCCCTTTTTTCAGACCCTCTTAACTCTCAAGTTCATCTGAAAAAAGAAGTGGTAACCTAACTTCTTAACGTCTCTTAATCGCCGCCTCCAAGTTCATATCGCCTCCATTTCTCTCAAAACACCTCCAAATCGGTCTCCAGGTATGTCAGATCTCCCCTCCCCTCCAGTTTCTGTTTTGATTCTGATCTCCCCTCCCCTCCAGGTTTTTCTGTTGATTTCAACCCTGTGGTTCGTCGCTGTGGCTCGACCCTGTGGTTCTCCCCTGTGTTCTTACCCTCAAAAAGTGTGTTATATCGTCGATCAGAGGAAAAGTTTGTTTGTTTTTTCGTACTTGTTTTTTTTTTCTTACCCACAGTCCTTGTGTCATGGTGCCTTGTTTGTTGTTACAAACTTGTTTGTTTCTGATTTCCCCAAATCTTCTGTATGATTTTCCCCAGATCATCTGTGTTTCAAGATTCAAGAAGTTTCTGTTAGAACTTCTCAGTGTAGATCCTCACATTCTTTAGGTAACCAATTGATTTCTTGCTTGATATTTGCTATACATGTTTAGATCATATATCTTTTTATATATCATGTTAAGTTTTAGAAGAGGATTTGGGCTATGATGATGGTGAAACAGAAGGTCATGAATGGAGCTATGACAATGAACAGGGAATGAATGGTTATGGTAATGATGATTGATGATTATGATGGTGGGGATGCATATGATAGTGAGTATTGATCACAACATCATCTGTTTATTTTTCTTTCTTTACTTCTTTAGTTACATGAATTGCCAATATAAGTTTTTGTCTTTCTGGGTCTTTTTAGCTCATAGTAATAGTATGGTCAACAACTAATGAAGAGGAGGTTTTTGAGGTGTAAATTTCTTACTGAAATTGTCTTGTTTGAGATTTAGAATTTGGTATTGTAGATGCTGAAATCATGGTAGTGTTTTTGTGGTTCATTGCTTTTATTTGTTCTTTTGATTCTAGTTCATGGGAAATGGTCTTTCTAAGGCTAGAATGGTTATATCAAAACCCATCAAGAATAGCTTAATTGGTAAGACCTTGAGAGTTTGTTTTCTGCATGTCATCAGTTCAAGTCCTAGTCCTCCTAGAGCTACCGGAGGGTTTTCATGATTGTTAATTTCAGAGCCCTATGGGATTAGTCAAGGTGTGCAAAAGCTACTTTGGATACTATAGTATTTTTGGGTCAAATCAAAGTATTGAGAATGTAAAAACCAGTTTTGATTTGACAGAATGTGAGAGATTTGGATTTCATAGAAAGTTCTGAAATTTTTGGCATGTTTTAGCTATATAAACCCGTGTTTTAGATCATATTTTATGAATGCATGATGTTAAGTTTTAGCTATATAAACTCGTGTTCTAAATCATACTTTATGAATGTATGACATTTTGAGGGATAAAATAGACAACTATACATATTCAGACATTGTGGGTTTACAAAAACAAACTATTAATTTAGATTTCAAACTTAAGACGCTTGTCAGTTTGCAAAATCAATCAGTTTTATTGATTCAAATTTCAGACGTTTGTCAGGTTACAAAAACAAACAGTTTTATTGATTCAGATTTCAAACTTCAGACGTTTGTCAGTTTACAAAAGCAAATGCCTACTCCTCACCGGAAGACTAAGAGGAGTCTATGTGGCCTTAACTGAAAGCGGAGGCCCCGAGGGATCAATAAGCATCCGGGTGACAGACGAACTACATTTGTTCCACTTCCCGAGGCTTTCTCCGATCGAAGTCGGATCAAACGCAAATATTCGATTCCAGAGGAATCGGTTTTTGGGGACCGATCATACCATTCAGGGTCGACATATAAGCCAACGGTCATAACAATCTTACTGATTCAGATTTTAGACTTTAATACCACATCTTATCAATCAAAAGTGAAATAAGACTTCATACTTAAACATCTCTTATAAAATAAACGTCACCCTAGAACAAGATAAGCATCTGGATATGGGGATGTAGCATGCAAACATTAACAAGGGAAACATAGTAACGATCTACATTCTAGAAAGAATTATAGTGGAGGCAGAGATGAAAATCAGGGTGAATGCCGGATCTGATCAGACTTGTATACCTTGAGGAGCAATTAAATTTACAATTTTCTCCATATAAATGCAATTATATTATACGATAGTGTGCATCTATATATTGCATTTTGGTGCCACAATCCAACCTAATCAAATCATCACCACTGTTATTGTTGTTATGATGATGAATGAGTGCATTTCCCCTGGCTCCTCATTGTTGTATACATGTGGAAATGGGAGCCTCATATGTTGTTGTCACATAATGTCTTTTTTGTAACTGTAGATGTCTGAGTCAGCTTATGCACACGTTGACTCATGTCTTTTATATCTTAATCGTTTCATTCATCAACTAAAGTATTTATTGTTATCGAATGTCTGAACCAAGAACGATGACAACTAAAATACACGCATACAATAGGGCAAGATCGATGAGGGGCTCACTAGTTGAAGCTCGCTGGAAGATATGTCGCACTCATATTGCCTTATTGGAGATAATAACAAGTTATATAAGAGAATGAATTTGTATCGAATAAACTGATTTAAAAATTTATATAAGAGAATGAATTTCAATATATAATTCAATTTAAATTTCAAGATTTAAAAATTTATAATCACATGAAGGATCTATGGACTTCACTTATTTCCTAGTCAACATCGTTTTCCATCTATTTTTTCAAAAAGATTTGTCGGGAATATGTCGGTTTCACTATTCCTTTTCGGCCGAGACAAACATTAAATATAAATAGACTAATACGTAATTTATTCTACCTTTTATGTATTAAATCAGTACTAAATATGGACTTCTTTTTATCAAGTGGTTGTTTTGATGGAAAGATTTTGAAGAATTTGGATTTCTGGAAGAATTTAGAATTAGAGGCGATTTAGATTTGGAATATTTTGAGTATTTGGTTTATAAGATTTTGAGAAAAAATGAATTTTATTATTTATAAATAAAAAAAACTATTAAAAAAATTAATTTTTTAAAATTAATTTACTATTACAAAACATATACTTTTGATATATATGGAATATCGACGATTGTCATGAGATTTCAAAATCTTATGTTTATGGGATTTCAATGAAATCTTGGAATTGCATATCTACAAAATCCTTCAAACCAAACATTTTATTCCAAATCATACCGAATCCAATCCCATCCCACCAACCAAACATGAACTAAGGAGGTTTGATTGAGGCAGAGGAATGAAAAATGGAATGAAAATGAAAACGAGAACAGTTTAATTTGGAATGAAAATTTGGGCTTCTAGGGAAATTGATTCATTATATTATATAAAACCAAATAGTTCTTTTTATTTTCATTCTCATTAATTACTGTTTAATATCTCCAACAAACCCACTTTGAGCATTTTTTAGGTTTAAAACTAGTATTATTTTAATGTTGATTATTCTGACAATTGAATATGCAATGGGATGGACAATGATCTGATAAGATAAGTGAGGGTGGTAATTATTGCCCGTAACCACTTTACTCAGTTAGCATTGGTAAACGATCCCTTAGCCTCAAAAGAGATCCAAGTATAGAAAATTAAGTTTGTATTAGAAATTAGTGACAAAACTTTCTTTGTGATATACTTGGTTCACATACTAGTTTCTGAAATTAAGGTAGACACGACTTAAAAGACAAAATTAACCTCGTCTCTCCATCATACGTGACAAGTATGTTTATCTACCTCTTGAATTTTCGGATCATAAAATAAAGGTGAATACATAAGTCTTCGACAATTACAATCAATGTACCCGATTGTTTGGTAAATTACTATTATATTCAATAAACAAGTGACTAAAATATCAAACACTCCATTCTGATTTTCTTTGTTTATGAAAATGACACAGGATCAAAGCAACTGAAATACTTGTGGTACACGACAATTGGTCAGTACACAAAATATGATGTTGGTATATTTTCTATGAATCATAAAAAAAATATAAACTAATTTTTTATAAATGGCGTAATTAAAAGTTTTAAAATCATTTCAAAATATTAAAACTGACTATTTAAATTAACATATGAACAGGATAAATCTGGTTTGATTGCTTAATAAAGATGAGCAAAAATTGCTCTGATTTGAAATGTGAAACATATTCAAAAATTGAGATCATAAAACATGCAATTTGAACCAAAAGATATATGCTAGCAACGTAAACATGCACATGACATGGTCGAGAACTTTCATTTTTTAAACAAAACATTGTCACAAGCTATGAAAAAGAAAATAAACAAAAAAGTCAAATAAAGCGAGGTTAAGTAATTACATAAAAATTGATAACAAGATTTGAACTGTTGATAATCTTTTTCAAAGTCATTAATTTGAGTTCTGCAAAGTTGTTGGAGATTTTCCTTGTTATTCTCCACAACCCATTAGATTAGACAGACGAAGTATGCACAAACTGCCCAGGTACCAAGCCATGGTTCACACACACACACAAAATTACATGATGTAAGTTAGCATATTCAATACTATTCTTTGATATTTAATAAACCAATGATTAACGATGAAGACGAAAGATCCTGTGAGAATAAGAGTTAAGTTGAGAAGCGTATGAATGAATTTAGACCCATGATCACTTTTAATCGCACCCTATCCATAAATTGTGCTTATCACGTGAATTGATGCACCGCATTAATATTGATCTTCAATTAAGATTGATTAAATGGTGGATCATCCATTTCTTACCATTCTCACCATAACTTCCGTTCTCATCGGAACCAACGACTTACAGTGAAAGGGCTTGTGACCGCTTGTTAACAAAATAATTAATTCAGATACAAAATCAAACACAAGAAATACCGGGTTTAATGTGAAAAAACCTTCCTTTATGAACCAAATTCAAGATTAGAAGGTTGTTTTACCAAAGCCCAAACCTTCCATGACATGGGCTTTAACACATTTTATTAAATAAGGGATACGTTTGTACGTAAATTAATACATTCTTTTTCCACTTTCCTTTCAATGTGGGCATAAAAACCCCAACAACATTATCATCATTTCGTTTCACAGTCACACGCTTCTACATTACCAGATACAACATAAATAATTACTTTTAATAATTTTAATAACAATTTTTCTTATCATTCTTACCATAACTTTCAGTACCATTAAGATCCAACCCTATATAAAAAGGACAAATCAAATGAGAATCACAAAAAGATTAAGAACTATAAGAACAGATCTCAACCACATTCAAGAATAATCTGTAAGAGTTTGGAGATAATATTTTGCATACATGGGTCATTCACATACAAACATTTCTTTAGATGGTATAAAAATAAATCTTTTTTTTCCCTATCTCTTATTGATAGCATATAATTTAAATTAAATACCATCTTTTTTTAAAATCAAAACTATATTAATTACAATAGATTTTAAATCAAAAATTTTATATAAAAAACGAACATTTAATTTAATTTAACACAAATATAATTAAGTTTTTTTAAATATTTTTTAGTAATTGCAATTCTTACATGAATAAAAGTGATTTAATGTGTTTGTTTTTCACCGTGTGAAACAACGTTTTAGTATTTCACACATTTCACGTCATTTTTTTCACATTGTGAAGCAACACTACATTGTTTCATGAACAACATTGTGTTCTTTCACAATATTAAACAACACTTTAATATGATTGTAAAAAATTTGGTTTATATATACAATAAACATTAGACCAACCCATAATTTAACTATATTCAAAATTATATTATAATTTTAATCGTAATTTATTTTCTTATTTGCATGAACCTTCAAATTTTTGGAGTTTGTTAGCTTTTTTTTTTGTGTGTATATTCTCATTTTGATTTTATTTCGTCTAAACACAAACGCTTAGCTAGATTGCAAAATGATACACTAAAGTTTCAACTAGATCAAATTTACCAACCGACATGGTTTGGATTGGGTTGGGTTGGGTTGCAGTTTTGTTTAAGTTGAGTTGGGTTGAGTACTTTGGTTGAGATTCTTCAAACCGTAAACATTGGGATGAGTTGTTCAGATGCCTTCAACTCGGCCAACCTAACCCATGTGCAGCCCTAATGACTAATAAGTAATTGGTCATGGAATCTTAAGACTGTTGTTTTTACTACATAGTTGTAATTGTGCAAAATCCAAATGGTCTGAAATCCCAACCCGAACAAAAAATAAGGTGCTTATGCAAAACCCGAATGCCCCGAAATCCAAAAACCTGAAAACCAATTTTTGGGGGAATTTGGATTCGAGTTGGGTTTGATTTTTGGCCACCCAATCAGTCCAAAAACCTGAAATATATATACATATATATTTTAAAAACTATATAAATATATTTATTTATCTTATTATCTTTTGAAATTTTAAAAATTCTAGCCGGTCGTGTTCTTTTCTAACTTCTAAGTATACTATCGATTTATCAATCCTTTAAATCGATTGAATTCATCTTCAAAATTGATTGAATATATATTTTTTGTATTGTAACTAAACCCAAACTTGACCTACCTTCGACCACACCGAATCCAAAGTATCCGAAATCCGAAACCCAAAAATTGGGGCTTGATTTCCATATCTGAAATCCAATCGGGTTTTTGATTTGCCCTCCCAAACTTCCCCTCCCCGCCCATTCCACACCCCTAGCTGTTACATCTCAGACCAACCGTATCAGATATTGTCTACTTTGTCTACATTTGGACTCAGGTTTTAAAACACGTTTGAAGGTGAGGTATTCAGTCTCTTATAAGACAAATTTTATTCCTCTCACCAACCAATGTGAGATCCTACAATCCACCCTCTTGGGAGCCCAACGTTCTTGCTGATAACAGTCTGATTCCTGACCCTGATACCATTGTAACATTCTAGACCAACCATAAGATATTGTCCACTTTATCCTAATCTAGACTCACAATTTTAAAACGCGTCTGATAAAGAAAATATTCAATCTTTTGTAGGACAACTTTTATTCCATTCCCCAACCAACGTGGCAACTCCAATTGCAAAATTTCATGGGAACTTTTTTGAATATTTGAATTTCATGTCAAGGATTTGATTTTTTTTTTGTATGTTTGGTTAACATGATTTAAAATAAATTTGAATTCTATTATTTATAGATATTTTATAAAAATAAAATTATCTTTATTAATTGATTATTATAAAATAATTATTACTATTATTATACATATTTTTAATAAATAAATTCGTTATGATTATTATTACAATCATTGTTATTTTGTATTTCTTCTTCTTATTACAAATAAATGTTAAAAGGGTATGTAAACTAATATTATAAATATTTCTTATATTAGTTTAATATTCGTATTTCTTACTTGCAATTTAAAAAATAAATGTAAAAATTATGTATTGTATATATATTTTTATTTATTAGTTAAATAAAAAAATAATATAATGTGACTAATATAAAGTACTTAAGTACCTACTGAAATAGGTAAAAGAAATTTTCATCAAAAATTTAATAATTGGTCACTTCTCAGCTTCGTTAAAGTCCATCTTGTTGCGATTAGGAATGGACAAGAACAAATAAGTTAAGATACTAATTATCGTTCCAAAGACTTCACCTCTTTTAGTTATTTCCAAAAGCTCGGGAACGAATATGCATGGAATCGAAAGATCCAACCCCCAAGTAATGTCACAAACTATATGGTATTCAAGATCATTATCATGATAAAAGAAAAAAATTTGTTCAGACCTTTTAAATGATTCCACATCAAGTACGATATATGATCGTGTGAATTACGTATTTTGTCCTTGTGTTTTGATTTGTTTTATTGCTAGGATTCTTATATTGCGTTTATTATGGACTTAGTTTATGTGGTATTCAGTTTGTCTTGACCAAGATCCCTAGATTTAATATGATTAAAAATAACCTATCAACTCAGTTAAATCAAATGGCATTTTGGTCTTTTACTTTTTTTTTTGTTATTGAAAAGGTAAAAAGGAGTAATTCCTCTCCTTTCATTATGAATAGGGATGTAAATGATGCGAGTCAAACTCGAGTATCAATATAGTGGACTCAAACTCGATAGTCATTTATCAAGCTCGAACTCGACTTGAAAACTAGCAAGTAATTAAAAACTAAACCCGCCTCGAACTTGATTGCAATTTTTTAAACTCAAACTCGAGCTCAAACTCGTTTGAAGCTTGAACTCCTACTCGAATCAAGCTCACCCGTCAAAATTTATGAAATTTTAGGATTTTCTCTTATAAATTAGAAAACTTGAACACGTTCTCTTACATTTAAAAAAAAACTAAAAGAATACACCTCAAACTTCATCATAAAAAAACTAAGTTACAAACTCTGTTCATCTCCCTTTCTTTTTATAACAACTCTTCATCCTTCATTTACTATATCTCTTCCAATGTGCGATAAATTCACCAACATTCTATAGTTTTTTTATGTCTTTTTTAATTATGATTTTAATAAAAAGTTTATTGATATAGTTTTTATAGTTAGAAATGCACAATATTGTTCAAATATTTGAAAATTGAAGACATTTTTATTATATTATATTATAAAACTGATTATATTTTTAAACTAATTATATATAGAAAAAAGAGTATCTCACGAGCTTTTCGAGTCCAATATTGGGTAGCTCGACTTGACTCATTAATATGTCGAGCTCGAGCTCGAGCTTGAGCCGAGCATATTCGAGTCGAGTATTGACCGAGTCGATCTCAACTAGCTCGCGAGTTGTCTCATACGTTTTACATCCCTAATCATGAACCATGTGACAAAGAAAATGGTGTCAAGTGTCCCAAACATTCACGGAATATTCATCACAAATGGTGTATCATTCATCATGAATAAAGGGACATCCATCATAAATGTTCTAAAAAATCACGTTTATTATTAACGATGAATGAGAACAAATAATGATATATGTCATGCTCTCTTTTGTCCCTCAATTTCTAACAAAAAAATAAGATTTTAACAGAACTTTCTTTTATATACGTACGTACACGCACACATATATATACATAGGCGTAATCAAATGAGAACTGTTTTGTTTGGGGTAAACTTGAGATCCAATCTCAACCATAAATCAAAAGTTAAATTAGAAAATTAATAATTTTGGTAGCTTTAACTTAAAATATTAATTAATGGCATTTTAGAGATTTTATAAATATCCTCTCTCATCTTTCCTCTCTCCGATGAATATTATCCACTGAACCTTATTCTAATGAATCTTATTTGAACATAAGATTCACACTGTGATACCTACAAATGATATTCATTGTGAACCCATATATACATGCACAATGTAATACCTTTTGTAAAGTAATGAAAATAACGAAAATGCATACTATAATACATTTCGTATAACAAAGAAAAATAGAAAATACATCGTGATACACGTGAAACATTGTGAACGTTATCACTATGATATACTTTGATCCACAAACATCTTAAAAATACAATGTATATTAGGTAACTAATTTTAATTAAATATTTCATTCTAAAGAATTTAATTAAATATTTTGATTGCTTGTCAAAATATAATTAATATATTACCATTTTAGCTTGTTTAAAAAATATCCTTAAATATCATAAATGAATGGTTCACATTAGATCTCACGGTCATCACCAACTAATCAGCTCTTCCCTTCAATGCGTCTACATATATAAAAGAGAGAAAAGAACCTAAATAGAAGGATGTAATTAATTAACCTAACCCTTCTAAAAATTTAATAAAATGTAGTACATACCATTTTTTTTTCCGGCTAGCTCTCAATGAAGTACACTTTGGGGTTGTTTGTTTACCTCTTAATAGTTCCATTAAGAGGTGAATCTTGTTTGGCAAAAAAAAAGTTTGTCTCTTAATGATTCTAAAACCTTCTGAATGATTTTGTATCTCGAGCATCCCTTAACCATTAAGCGCCCTGATTTCATTGTAAACAATTACCAAATAATTATATTTTATTTTGCACTATATCATGAAAGTCTCTTACTCATTCTGACCACTTAATCATTCTGTACCAAACCATTCAGCAACTGCCAAACAACCCCTTTGTTGGTTTGATACACCATTCACTTGAGGACAAAGTAATAATTACTTCGGTACTATTGTGCAACTTAATTTATATGCTAAGTGTTCGTACTTGGTTTCTTTTAAACGTAGGTGTCTTGCTAATTTATATTTCAGTTTGTGTACCTTAACTAATTTCAGGGGTCTTAAAGAATCCATGAAAGTGTTCCGTAATTTTGCAGGACTTGAACTGGTGATCTGTAAAAAAAATCCTCTAAAGATCCAAAACTAATTGTTAGTTGAACTAACTCCAGAAGTTAGGCTAGCTTATTCATGTATGTTACAAAATAAGGGTCGTAGACATACATGTGGTTATGGGGTATTTGTATGTGTGTACCACTTACAGTAATCAATGCAGTTATTATTACATTTATGTACTTATTTTAATTAGATGGAATACCGTTGAAAATGAAAGTAGAAATGTTGATTGTATTTTCTTTATTTTGCATATGCTAATCTTTGATTTGGTGCATGGTTGTCCATTGTTGAAATGAATTAATTAATGTTCATCAAGATCACTCATGTATATATGTATGATAACTAGCTGACAGCTGACAACGTCCAAGCTCAAAGTCAATCCCGAGCAGACAGACTAAATTAAATTAAAAAAATGGTTAGAGATGTTTGACGAAAACAATAAGCTATGATTTCACCAACTTACTTTTTGTACGTAACTTAGGTCATATGCCCAAACCTCAAGTATACAAGGATAAGGAAACTAAGGGGGTGTTTGGTTCACATAATGGAATTTGATGGAATTGGAATCCATCAAAGGAATTTGACTTTGAAGGAATTGGAATGGAATTTGATGGAATTTGACCATGCATTTGGTTGGTAGGAATTGGAATGAAATCTCTCAATAGAATTGGAACAATCGTCTTTGTTTGGACCATCCCACATATCGCCCCACCCACACCCTACCAACCACCATGTCACTAATGTCGTCATCACAGTTATCACTCTGCCCCAACCCCTACCCAACCCCGCCCCCACCACTCCTGCCCCTGCCCCACAATAGGTGGGGTTGTTGGGGGTAGGCGGGGTGAGGTGAGGCATTGGGGATGGGCCAGTGGGTGGTAGGTGAAGACTATAGTGGTAGGATGGTGGTTAGTGGTGGGTTGGAGTAGGGTGGGGGTGGRTGGGGTAGGTGGCGGGGTGGTAGATGTGACGATGATAGTGGATGGGTATAACGGTGACAATAGTGGCATGGTGGTTACTGGTGGGGTGGAGTAGGGTGGGGTGGAGGTGAATGACAGCTGTGATAGCGACAATAATGGTGTGGTGGGGGGGTTAGGTTAGGGGCGTGATAGTAGCGGTAGTAGCATGGTCGTAGCAGAGATGTGCAGTGAGTGACCGGGGACCGGGGGTGGGTGGGTGTGATGACAACAGTAATGGCATGGTGGTTAGTGGTGGGGTAGAGTGGGTGGCGCTGACAGTAGTGGTGGTAGTGGGGGGTTAGGGGTGGGGCATCACAAACAGTAATAGCATGGTCGTTGTGGGTGTTGATGGAATTCAATTCCTTCCATTATGCTAAGGAATGATGAATTTCTTAACTTGTGGAATTTATTGGAATTTGAAGGATTCCATCAATTTCAAGAAATGAACCAAACAAAGGAATTGGAATTTGGTCAAAAGAATTTATCATTCCAATTCCATCAAATTCCTTTGAATTCCGCAAACCAAACGGCCCCTAAAATCACAGATGGTGGAATGTTTGTTATCCTATGATTTTGAATAGACTCGTTCATCTGAACAAAAGAACACAACACACGATTATGTTCTCAAAGCTTTATCTCAATTAAGCTTCTTATTAGAAATTAAGTTCGTCTTTTGCCATTTGAGATAGCTTTGAAAGGCACCCTCTTTTTGTTTTCATTTTATTTCATGTTCCACGAAGATCATTTGAGAAACATATGATTTATAGGCGCAAGCTAGGGTAACTGATGGATGAATTATAATTTGAATTGGAAAAAATGTGCATAATTTCGTGATTATATTAATTTGTCAAAAAAAAAACACTTAACAACAAAGTAAGGTTACATCATCTATTGAAGAAGCATGGTTGGATATTAATTAGACATCCTATTAATTTCTTCGATTTAAATTTTGTAAATATTATTTTTGAGACAAGAATTCGTCTCAAGCCACATACGCCTGTATTATTACCATACAAATATCCTATAATAAGTCAACTTTTTGCTAAGAATGAATTTTTTATCTATCTGTCAAAAATTTATTTTATTTTTAATTTATACGTACGTCTTATAATTTCAGTCGTAACATCCACATTTTTTTAATTTATATACACGTCTTATAACTTTTAGTCGTGAGCCATGACATCTATATTTGTTTTGCCTTTTAATTTATAGTATCTTATAATTTCTTCTCTTTTCATGTGAGTTGATTTGCTAAATCTTGGAAATATTTCTTAATTAGAATAGTAATTTCGCAATGACATTAATTAATTGATTAATTACCTGATAGTTGATGCTTTGAAATTAATTAGTTTTTAATTGCTTTGTTATTTCAAAAATTCAAATATTATATCCATATTTTGCATTTGTAATTGTACTGCAAAGGTTATATTTTAAAATACACACTTGGGTTTAAAGTTATTTCTAAAAGTAATTATGCATCTTAAGGCACATTTCATATCACATTTGAACTATACATTTCAAAAATATAACAATTTAATAGAACTCAAAAACCGATAACAGTCAACTGTTTGGATTTCCACAAAATATAGGTATTCATTTTCAAGCCTGCAACCTGGGTGTTCCTGATTCATGAGCCGTTGCTAGTCACGACCTTCTCTTTGATAACCTCTGTCTAATTATCTTCCATCAAAAGACTTTGACCTCCGATCAATCCTCTATAAGTGTTGGCTTCCATGCAAAATCTTGTCAAGTAACCAGTCTTATTGCTTGTTCCTACCTCACATTCGTTGTTTGTCCCACCTTAATTGTAATATAAAATATATATATATATATATATATGGGAATCCATTCGTTGACATAAACGAGACACACACACACACACACATATATATATATATATATATAATGAACGTATAATGGTCCTATACATATATAATGAACATACAATGGTCCATACATACGGATTAACGTATGTGGTGCAATAAGTGAAAGTGGTATATATGGTACGTTGCAATAAGTGAAAGTGTTGGTGTTGTGTGTGTGTGGTTTGTGTTATAATTAGAAGAAGCGATTAAAGGAGAAGGTGGTTGATAGTGGAATTAAGCTTCTGAAGACAAAAAGTAGGAAAGCTCCAAATTAAGATGGTGGTGGTTGGCACCGGTGGTGGTCATCAAGCCACATATCCACGGTACCTACTGTAAATGGTACATGAATAATTTTATTTATTTATTTATTTATTTATTAATTTCTCATATATATTTTAGTCTGTTAGCTAGTGGATGGTGGTGGTAGGTAGGTAATAAAAGTATAGGCATTTGAGATCTATACGATGGCTAAAAACTCTTCAAACAAAACCTGTGGACCCACCATCGCATTTTTCACTTTCACTTTCACATTTTCTTTTTCTTTTTCTTTTGTTAATTTAATAATCAATGTCAAATCTGTAATTTTTGTTATAAATAAATGTTGTGAAAAAGCCTTTGGTGTGTTTGTGTGCATGGTAGGTGGGCATATAAAGAAAGGTTATATTAGAAGAAAAAGTGAATATATAAACAAATGAAGATGTAGCAATAGCATGCATCAAAAGGTAAAAATAACATGGACATGGACATGGACATGGACATATGATTGAAGAAGAAGCAAATTAATTAAGCCATTTAAGATAATCCCAAAACCAAAATGATGTTGCTAAGGATTATAATTGCATGTTTGTTTGGGGTTTGGAATTTTGGCTTTTGTCATGGTATGAGTCCTAATCACAACCACCAACCCTAGCTAGCTAGAGATGGTTGACTGAACAAACTTGTGATCGATCGATGCACACACATGTGATCATCCTTTCGTCATCTACTATACTTATAAGCTAGTTCTTCTCCACAATTTCCAAGATACTATACCTACCAAAATTCACTAACGCATAAACTTCTGCCAATTGGTAAACATGGAATCCTCCAGTTTTACATTGAAGAATCACCCAGATGATCATGGGTTCAACCTGTACCTTTAAAAGGATGGGCTTAAATTCCTAGCTTATATATATATAAGAAAAAAAAAGAACTTGCGGTAAGGTTAGGCATCTGTTTAGTTCTCAGCAACAAACATGCAATTCAAATTGAAATATATATATATCAAGAGAACCAAAAAGTGTTGTTATCTGACAAGAAAATAAACTAAAACCACATGTATATCAATGTTGAATCATCAAGTGAATTAGCTAGCTAGCTAGGGAAAGCAATAAATTAAATCAGGTAACAATTGCAATATATATATATATATATATATATATATATATATATATACACATATATAAATATATGTATAATCAAGGTCGAACAGACAACGAAAGAGAGGTGAATTGCAAAAGACTGGTCACTTGACACGAACCGCATGGAAACCCCTCACCCCATAATTCACCAATTCGTTTGTTGCGTCTTTGTATTTTATTTTATATCGAAATTGCAGGATGTAGCATCTGCAATGAAAACCACACATATATGAATACGTATATATATATATATATATATATATATATATGTTGAGTTAAAAAATAGGAAACATATATTAAAGATGAAGTAAAGAAATGGTTAGTGAAAAAAGAGAGAAAGAAGGGGAGGTAAAGATGTGGGTGAATGAGGAGGGCAACATATGCATGTTTTTGGGTTGTTTAGTAGCAAAGAGGGGAGTTCCTTTTTATAGAAGAAGTGCTGAACCTAACTAAGCATACGTGTGAACAACAATGCAACACTCACTATCTTCTATACCTACTACAATTATGACACGTGTTATTTAACCCGTATTTACCCCTATTACTTCAGTTCCTTCGTCTAAATAATTTTCATATATTAAAAAGAAATCCATAAACATAATTAATTAACCACGCTTCTCAATCTGCTAAATCTTGAGAATTACATCTTACATTTTCATTTATTTAATCATATATATATATATATATATAATATTAAAAAACATTTGATAAAAACTTTTAAAAATCGTTTTTTATACATGAGATACCGTTTATTGATGCATATTACTTAAAATTCAAGATTACAGATAAATTGTGCGTAAGTACAATTATTAAAACTTTATGTAACTAACTATAAATAAACATAATCAAATAGAAGATTAACATCTCATTTTAAATATATAAGATCTAAAATATAATTAAGATAATTATTGAGTTCTAACAAAATATTTAATTATTATTTTTATAAAAAATTATATTATTAAACCAAAAATTAAAAAATGAATTAAAAAATACGCACAAAAAAAAGATTTTAAATAATTAACTTGATACTAATATCAACACTAACGAGAAATCATAATTAAAAAGTTCCACTAGATTAACATTAATGAGAAAAACCGAATTAACTCTCTTTTAAAACATAATTCATGGGTTGATTGAGATTAAAAGTGATCAATGGTCGAAATCACTTCTTACTCTTCTCACCTTAACTCTCATTGTCACACATGTGGTGTCTGATTAGTTTGAACTTGGATCCAAAGGTCAAAAGTATTTGGAGGTCACATGTTCAAATCTAATGAGAAATAAAAATTCTCTTGTGGCCATGGAGGTTCAAATGTGGTGACACCGGGCTATCTGCAAAGCAGGTGGTCGTCCTGTGATTAGTCAGCTCGCATAGCGGGTTGGATACCCAGATTAATAAAAAAAAACTCTCATTGTCACACGATCATTTGTCTATAGCGAAAAATCGAATGAGAAAGAGAGTTAAAATGAGAAATGTAAGAAGGATATGGACCCTTGATCACCTTTAATCTCAAATTCATCCATGAATCAAGCTTGATACGGTGATTGATCCGGTCAAGGTTCAAAAAGACGTGAGGCGAGGCGTGGCATGGCGGAGAGGTCAAACTTTAAGCCTTATATGCCACGATGAGGACACGACGTTTTTTCAAGGAGTGACATAAAGAGATAAATTTGTATGTCATATATAGAATTATATATATATATATATATATGTTTTCTATATATTATCTAATCAAATAATGATATTAAAAAGATGTACATTCGTATTAGAAGAAGAAAAATCATATAGATTATTATTAACAAAATAAGTTTTTGATTAAATATTTAAAATAGAAAAAAAAAAGGTAATTTTACAACTTTATTTTAACTGTGAGTTTGTAACGTTTATGAATTTGTGAAACTGTTAGTGATGTGATTAGTTAGATATATAAAAATGTAAAATCCAAAGTTAAAAGTGTAAAAACACAAAAGATAAAAATACAAAAAAGCGCGCCTCAAGATGTTATGACGTGAGTCACGCCTTACAGAACGCTATGGGGTCATTTCGTAACGGTAGAGACTCGTCTTGTGCCATATCGCGCCATGACGCGCCTTTTTGAATACTGGATCTGATGCATTTCGGTGCATCTCATCCTAATGTGCATCCAAGGATGGAGATCATTTCTTACGCTTATCACCTTAGCTCTCATTCTCATTGAAACCCAGTTATATATATATATATATATATATATATATGAGTTAGGTTTCGATGAGAATAGAAGTTATGATGAGAAGGATAAGAATGGATCTCAACCCCTGGATCAATCCTAAATGAATATCAATACTAATGTGGTGTATCGAGATGCATCAAACCAATTCCTGTGATAAATGTAATTCATGGAACGAGGATGAGATTAAAAATGATCAAGGGTCCAAATCTTTTCTTACGGTTTTAATTTTAACTTCTATTTTGATAAGATTCTTTGTAATATATATATATATATATATATATATATGTGTGTGTGTGTGTGTGTGTGTGTGAATGTATGGAGCAACAAAGCAAAATATATACCATTGGCCGACAAATCAATGCCATGCCCCTTCCTACCTCTAAGGTGTAAATTTTATATAGACCGACATCTACTTGTTTATGTATTGTTTTATACATATGGAGAGGGAAAAAACTAGAAGGTGAAAAAAATATCTTTAATCGTTGGATGAGAAATTTTAATGACTAAGATTTTAAGGTAAAAAAAAATTGTAAAAACAGAAAAAATTGTAAATATAAACAAGATTGTGGCTATTTAAAAAAAATTTAAAAAGCTAAAGGAACATTATGAAACTTTTGTATAATTAAATAACTAATTCAAGTAATTAAATAACTAATCCACATATTTTTCAAAAAAACTATCCGTTTTTCTTTTTTTTTAATTAAAAACTAGATCACTCATTTTCTTTTATATTAAATATTCTAAAATATAATCAATATTTCATTTAAATAAGTTATAAAAAACGAGAATTTCATCATTTTTAATTTGAGTTCCATTATATATATATATATATATATATATATATATATATATATATATATATAGAGGAGTGATCATATGAAAACCGCCCTCATTTGTGTAAACCGTGCAAACCACCTTCATCTGTCGATTTCATTGTTTAATCTTATGAAATTTTTTCATGAAATTGTTTAATCTTGTGAAATTGTTTCATATAATACTTTTTTTGATGAAGTTGTTTCATATATGGTTGTGAAATTGTTTCATATAATACTTAATGAAACTGTTTCATGTATTTCTCTAACATTAATGAAACTGTTTCATTTATTTCTCTAAAATTAAAATTATGAAGATGATAATATCTATGATTAACACCCTCTACAATAAAAATGATTAATCAACCTCTCATAATTACAAAAAAATGAACAAAATGAAAAATTATGATTGGTTGAATGCGGTTTGCACGGTTTGTACAAATTGAGTGGTTTGCATTTGATCGCTCCCCTATATATATATATATATATATATATATTTCAGATTTATATACAATACAAAAATATTAATTTTCTAGGACATCTAAAATATAGAATCCTCCTAAAAAATAGTTTATATGATTAACTTTATAGGGTTAAACCAAAAAAGACATTTTATCTAAAATTGTTATAGTAGTTTTATAGAATGCTTTTAGGCGTTTTAACAAGTTTTTTTAAGACATTTTAAAAATAAAGTGTTCTTTTAACTATTTTATACGACACTATTTGAAAAAATGTCCTTAAAAGATGGATTTATATGACACTTCTCAAAAGAATTATCACATTATTATCATAGCAAAATTACATCATTATCGACAACGGAGACATCGGTAATAGAAGTCTTCGATTATATTAGTAACACTTAAAGGATAAAGACAAATTATTAAAGTGAAAAAATTGTTGATAAATATATAATTAAATTAATATTCTTAATGATTTGTTTTAATTTATTCTAATTATTATATAGATTAAATAATTTAAAATTTAATAAATGTTCTCGTGTATTCGTAAAATATGTGTGTTTTCTTTTGATACCCCATCTATATAAGTTATTAACAATCATATATGTCTCTTGACTCTTTTATTACGTTATAGTTAAGTTTAGAGGCCGTTTACCAAACGCTTATTCGGGTAAACATTTACCATGTGACATTACATCACCGGATGAATACGGTAAGGATCAAGAATCTTACCCGATAAAAGCGAGACAAGGACCATGAGTCTTACTCGGTAAGTAAAGACGACGGCTCTTACCATGGTAAGCGCTTACCGGGTAAATTGTTGCATATGATGTCGTTCTGGTAGACTAAAATCTTACCCCGTAAGTAAATAATAGTATTAGATTTTATCAGTAAACACTTATCGGGTAAGTGTTTGGTAAACGACCTCTTATACTTATTGGATAAATTGGATGCAACGGGATGTTATTAATTTCCTTCAAATATGCCAAAAAATAAAAAAAGTATTAATTTGTGGAATTCAAAGAATTCCTACATTTTCAATATGTAAACCAAACAAAATGAATTGGAATTTTGTCAACGAAATTGATCATTCCAATTCCCTTAAATTTATTTGAATTCCGCAAACCAAACAGCCCCTGTCAAAGACCTTTCAGCCTAGTGGTAAAGGTTTGGGCATGACATAGTCATGAACCCGAGTTCGAGCCCTGGGAGGGGAGTGTTGGGGACATTTAAGTGGGGCCATGTTTAGCCTCCAAATTTGCCGGAGATTAGTAGGGCTTTGACCCGGACACCCTTACAAAAAAAGAAAAAAAAAAAAAAAACCAAACAGCCCCTAAACATGCTCATACCTTTACATTTTAGGTGGAAAACTTTGTAGTCATATGGTTTTAGAGAATGAGACATAACAATGGTAAATGTGTATGGTTTCATGCATTTAAATCTCATATGGGGAACATATATACATATACAGGGTTCTAATCAAACGAAAACTTGATAGTTTGTAATAATTGTGAGATTTAATTTGAGTCAATCCTTTAAGATAATTAATGTTATTTTATAAAATAAAGTAAAAAGTCTATATATATATATATATATATATATATATATATATAACAACTCTTTATCTCTTTTCATATTCCCATTTTGTATTACCAAAATTAACATTTGGTATTGTGAACACGTTGCAAAAAATGGGTCTCACAGTAGGTATTAACATGTATACTGTACAATAGGTATTACAGTGGGCATCATAACATTGGTGTTGTGAACACGTTGTAAACTATGAGTATCACCATTAGGCATGGGAATCGGCCCCGACGGGACGGGGAGCCCGGTCCACCCTCCCCGATCGGGAATGGGTATTGCATTCCTCGCCCCGTCCCGTACCTGATATATATTTATTAAATGATTAAATATATATTATTTATTCAACTAAATAGGTCATTCATAATGTCATTTTTCCTAACTAAGTTTAGAATCTAAAATTGTTATTTTTTTAGTTGTTAATATACAATAGTTTGGATGTTAAGTAAAACTACAATTACTCGATATGATTTTGGATATATATGACATGTTTGGGTACATCTGACGTTAATTTTTTTTTTATTAAATTGAATTTCTTTTGGTTTGAGGTTATTAATTATTATATGTTGTTGTGATTTTTTTTATATTAAATGAAATTCCGTTCGATTTTAAGTTTATTGGAAATATGCGAATTAAAACATATGTGGTGTCTAAAAATTTTGATTCCCTTGTTGGGGATGAGGATGTGACTATATTCCCCGGCAGGGATGGGGATGGGGACATAAATGTCAGGGACGGGGATGGGAATTGAGGTCTCCGTCCTATTCCCATAAATAATCACAGTGGGTATCAACGTGTATATAATGAGTATCATAGTGACTATCACAAGATGTATACAATTGGTATCACGGTGTGCATATTGTATGTATCTTGGGTATCACATGAGGGTTATTTGTATGTATTTTTTTTAATAGTGGCAATATGTTTTAGGTATCACATTGTGTAACTTGTGTTTACATGATGTTTGGCAAAATAAGGTTTGCTGGAAAGGTTCGCCGGAGAGGGGGGGGGGGGATAAAGTTTATACCTAAAATGCTCTCTAATTAAAAATTTAAGTCCAAAAATTAACAAAATTGTTAATTTTAATTTATCCTTTAATTTGTGGCTGAGATTGATCTCGCATCACAAATTACAAAATTCTTCCTCAAATGACCCCTCACACACACACACACACACATATATATATATATATATAGAGAGAGAGAGAGAGAGATAGAGAGAGAGAGAGAGAGAGAGTAGTAGTTCAAATATAAGAAGTGTGAAAAGGCCAATTCACAAATTATTATAGAGTTAAATCACATGTAACTACAAACCCTTTAAAACTTACAACCAAAATCTTAACCATTGATTTCATGATCGATGATTACAATAGATGCAGGTCTAATATTTTCAATTAAAAAAAAACATAAAAACAATAATTGCTTACCAAAATTCAACTATTAAGATGAGAGTTGCAAAAGTTGTAAGATTTACACGAGTCACAATTAACTTTGGCATATATATGTGTGTGTGTGGAGGATCAAATGACGATATAGACAACCTAAAAAACACGAGAACAGATAAATGACATGATTTTTTTTCTACTTAAATCACATTCAATTGCAAAACATGATCAACACTAGAAATGTACAGGTGACTTGACATACAATCAAGGTCACCTTAATCATATATAATTTTATACATAATTTTAATATAAATCACATCTCTTTGATCATTTAGCATGGTGCTCTCTCTATAAAGGAGAGGGATATATATATATATATATATATATATATATATATATTAGAAGGGTACTCGCACAATGCAGCGAGATACATATCGATTTTTGTGTTTCATTTTTTTTTCTAGTCGATGTTATAATATGGTTTGATATGGTTTTGAGGAAACGATAATGCTTTTATTTTTGAATAAAATGTAATATGAAAATATCATAAAAAATGACAAAAAAATATTGATGTTAGTAGCAAATTAAATATTTATTTTTTTGTATTTTTTTTAACTATTTTTATATTTTTTATTTAATAATATAATTTTTTATAAAG